>NW_027526460.1:88138275-88439305 GCF_048455015.1 Haemaphysalis longicornis | reverse complement strand
ACACACGCACCCCCAGTATCAACTACTTGACATGTATACGCACCTATATGAAGCAGCAGCGCGTCAATAGCATGTATTCACACACTTACGAACCCTGTGTAAAGTTCGCTATTTATATATGTAAAGAGAAATTCCCGACCGACCTGTGCAATCATTCACTGACAACATAAATAAGTACATAAAGAAATACAGTATGGGATAATCAACTTTTTACCGATCGGGCGAGACTTGTCGAAGTTTTTCAATTGCAACGATTTAGAGAGTAAAAAAAACGAACCCTACCTAAACTGTAGCGGAAATTATCATGAAATTTATTTGAGAGGGAATTATCTGTGGCACTCCAAAGGAAATTCCGTAAATGATCGGAGTACAGTGAAATCGGGACCCCCGGCATGCGCAGACACAATTTTGTTGAACGGTTGAACGCGGTTATACCATGTTTGTCGAGCGATAGATATAGGTTCAAGTTCGCGCCGAGAGCGCGCAGTGAACGCGCACACCGTAAGACAAAACAAGACAACTGAAAACAGGCTCTGCGCTGCTCAGTGACCTTGGATGCAGTAAGCGCCGCCTTGTATCATTGTTATGTGGCACGCGCCATTACTCTTTCTCCCCATTCCCCTCTCTCCGTACATCCCTCTCTTCCGTTGGGGCGAATGAGCGATTGGAAGCTTTCACTGCGCAACTGCACGGGGCGCTGGCTTGACCTTGCTGAGCTTGAAGGTCAGATTTACAGAACGAGGCGCTTTCTGCGTTTGTATCTGGCGAGATTTCGCTCTAAAAAACGTGCCTGTGGCTTAGCTCAACTAACCCTGGATATGCAAAGCGAAAGCTCGGCTTAGCCTGGTTAAGTCTTGGTTTCACCTGGTTAACCGTTGATTTAGCTGTAATTATTATACTATTCGTCCAACGCCTGCCTTTGTCTACGGTTGTGGTCCCGCTTCCGGCGTTTTCCGAACGGAACGCGTGCGATACCCGCGTGGTGGTCAGATGCCGCTTGCGGACGACGCCTCAAAGCCTCCAGCTTCCGCAGGAATGCCGGCCTCGCTCTCATTCATGGCCAAGCTGGCATGAACGCGGCTAGTCACGTGGTCCGGTGCGAACCAGCTGCAGAGAGCGCATGCGCTAAGCTGGCAGCGGAGGCACCAGCGGCGAACGCGGCCGTCGGCGGGGCTCAGTCGGCGTAGCTCGGCCCGGCGAATCACGTGATGCGTTGCGAAGGGTACGGCGCAGCTGCGGTCAAATGAACGCCAAATTCACCGCCATGGCGAGACCCCTCGACGGGATTAGTAAAGCCTTGCTATAAAAAAGCACACGCATGACGCGACATTCAGTGCGCGAGCTTGTAGCGGAGGCACGCCACGACTGGTGCACTCCGTCAACAAGTCGCAGAAATTTTCTCTTTCACAGCATCACAAAATCTAGCGCGGAAACAGATGCGTTCGGTGTTTCTATTGGACTTTCAACAACTTCTTAATGATAATGAGTTAAACCTTTCATTACTTCCACTCATAAAAAGTTAACAATTAATTAGTCAATAATTAGTATGCATACGTCCGAAATATTTTGCGATAATACTGACGTGGTAGTTTGGTGCAGACACCCTCAACGGTTGGCTCAAAAGGGGCGTTCAAAAATGTTCGTCGAAATCGCATCTGAGGCTGCATTCTGTAATCAACCCATGTAATCAAAAATTGGAGTATGCATAAGCTCCGCCTTTAAACGTGGAACGCGTTAGCGCTATCGGCCCCGTTTGCATAGCATTGCTTTATCAGCGGAGCCCGCGAGCGGTGGAAACTTTCTGCTTCTACACGCACGCCATCTGTCGGGGCAGATATTTTACTATCCCAGGGGTTACAGTGGGCGCCGCAAGGTGGCGCTACGACATTTTTCGCTAGCGCCAGTTTTTCGCTCACGGTCAACAACTACGACGACGCCGACTTTATTGCGACTCGGGGACCTCAACGCCACGCCTAAATACATCTAGAGCCTTACTTCATTTTTACTGGGCGGCCGAAGTATGTCCCGCATACGGCGGCCACCCCACCCACTGCATAGACGTCACGTTATTTCAGCCATCAAAATATTGGCTCCAACTCTTTTGAAGGTCCATATTTATTTGTTCACACACAACTTGTACAGTCAGACGCGCTAGCAATCGGCTAAATGTAGCCCTGCGGACTTGCAGCGTACGGAGGATTTCGTTTCGTTGGCGAGGGGGAAGAAGAAGGAAAGTGAGAACACGAAATGAAAACAAAGTCGTGTGAAGAAAAAGAAAAAAAGAGCGAGGAAAATGGGATAAACAGATATCAATTCAATCAGGAGTACTAATAACAGAAACCAGTTATAGCGTAAACGGTTACAGTTTTCAGTGAAATTCAAGAGGACAGGGCATTTATCCCGACGGTTGAACCTCGTCTCCGAAACTTCGAATAAAAAATATGCGGAGTGAGGGTTTTCTTCCTCTTTTCAGGGAAGCTTGGCCGAGGCTGTTATTATCATTCAGTCACACCATCAGAGGCATGATACCAGCACGAGAGCTCGCCCCCCACGCACCTCTCGCGTGCTCCAGAATTCCAGCCCAGCCTGACGCCACCCGTTCGGCCCCAGCTTCAGCTCCAAGCAGATTGGTTTCCTTCTAGCAACGGACCAGCCAGGCGTCCGACTTCTGCGCTCACAGGCTCCGGTAAGCGGCCCACAGAAAACGCCGATTGCGCGATTGGACATAGCGCATTGCTTGCAATCAGCTTGCCGCTATGCATGTCACGCTAGCCGTCTTTTATGGGGCCACCACACCGCGTTTCACGCTTCAAACCAAAAGACAGTTGGGCCGCCTGTAATGAATTTTTGTAACTAACTTTAGCTAAAAGTTTCCGAGGACACCTAAGAACTTCTAAAATGGGTGGCGAACGCGAAAACATTAATGTCCAGCTCAACGCCTGAGACGCTTTTGTTGTGTAATGTAGTTCAGTTCATGCCACCAAGTGGCGCACAATGCTAAGGTGGCCAAATTCCACCATCATCATCAGCAACCGCAAGCCCGGTTATAAATAGCGTGTAAAAAGAATAAAGGGTCTCTTTTCCGTGGGTACGATGGTGGCGTCTGCGTCTCTCTGCCACGTATGGTGCGCGGCGGATACAACATAATGGCGACGAGGTAACCCTTTTCGGCTGCGGGCGGAACGCCACGTCACTACTCAAGTACGGCATACTGCAATCTTCTTCAATGGCACTGACGCCGCCGCCGCCGTTTCTACCGACGCCGGGAAAGCCCGCCATACCGTGGACGCAATGGCGTCGAATGTTCGAGAACTACCTCGTAGCGTCGGCAAGCGACGCGTACCTGCCAGCACGCCGCAAGGCGCTTCTTCTACATTGCCTGGGGGTCGAGGGTCAACGAATCTATTACACGCTACCAGAGAAGCAACCTACGGCGGACGAGGACGAATTCAAGACTGCTCTGCAGACGCTCGAGGCCTACTACGCAGCAAGTACTAACGTTGTCATTGAACGCCAGCGGTTTGGTAAACGCGTTCAGTTGCCGGGAGAGACCGCGGACATGTTCGTTTCTTCGCTGCGAGAACTTTCACTTTCCTGCGCCTTTCAGGGCCGACGAGTTCATACGCGACCAACTCGTCGCCAAGACGAGCAACACCGCACTTCGGGAGCGGCTACTTTTGGAAGGCTCCTCATTGACGTTGGACAGGGCCCTCACAATTGCTCGAAGTATCGAAGAAGCTGCAAAATATTCCAAGGAGTTGTCATCAGCTAGCCCTGCAGGGTACGTGCAAAAAGTGGATAAGCGTTCGGCGCTAGGGCCAGACGAACATGCCTCGTCGGGACAAAATAGTAGGACTTGCTTTCGCTGCGGCTCTGCGAAACACGTAGCCAATTCGAATATTTGCAAAGCAAGGAACAAGACATGCAACAACTGTGGCAAGGTAGGCCATTTCGAGAGAGTCTGTCGTAGCGAGAAGCGTAGCAAGGAGTCCCTCGCTGTTCAAGAAGTCCAGCACCGCGATTCAACAGCTCTCAGCGTACTGCAACTTAACGGGCAACAGAGCACCGGAGTGCGCATAGAAGTACAGGTTCAAGAAACTCTCGTCGATTTCCTCGTGGACACGGGTTCTGCAGTTTCAATTCTTGCTGCTGACACGTACAACAAACTGAGGCCTCCACCACCACTCCAGCCAACATCGGCGATATTGCTCGATTTTTCACGCAGAAAAATCAACATTCAAGGATGCTTCGCCACTCCAGTCCGGTATCGGAACCGGCATGCTCAACTTCTTTTCTACGTGGTACCACAAGGCACAAATCTCCTGGGAATCGACGCTATCAACACACTGCAACTACAGATAAATGGTAGGTCACGGAGCTGCTTCCACACTTCTTGTAAACCGGTAGAGTTCTCTCCGGACCTGGCATACAACTACACAATAGAATACAAGAAGGGCACTGAAAATACTGTCGCAGATGCCCTTTCCCGGTTACCGCAGGAGACGTATGGAGCCCGTCCGGAGCCGGAAGATGCGGTTTGCTTTGTTTCTTCATGCTTAACTCACGAGGAATTCGTAACTGCAACTGCGCAGGATTCTGTACTTTGCCAAGTGATGCAGTGGACAACGTCCAGGTGGCCATCAGCCAAGACGCTGCCTCCAGAAGCAATGCCTTTCTACAGGGTTCGGGACGAACTGTCAGTGATGAATGACCTGCTGCTCCGAGGGGAACAGTTCGTGGTACCTTCTTCGTTGGTGAGCAGACTTCTGGATATCGCCCATGAATCTCACCCAGGCATCACGCGTACAAAGCAACGACTCCGAGAAAAATACTGGTGGCCTGGCATGAACAAGCACGTCGAACAGCTGATCAAGTCTTGTGCCGTTTGTCAGTCTGTTGACGAATCAGCAAAGCCAGCTGTGCCGCTAATGCAGCCGGTACCATTTCCTTCAGCACCGTGGGAGAAGATAGGCATCGATATCGTTGGTCCTTTCGCAAGGGCTCCTCAGGACTGTCGTTTTGCCATTACTTTAGTAGACTACTTCAGCAAGTGGCCAGAAGTGGGGTTCACCTCCAACGTCACTTCAGCGACGACCATGTCCTTTTTGTGGAGTATATTTAGCCGTGAAGGCTATCCGAAGGAGATAGTGAGTGACCATGGGCCATAATTTACATCCGTCGAGTTTGAAGAATTCTTGCGCAATAGAGGTATCCACCACACATTCTCGGCAGTCTATCATCCACAGTCAAATGGACAAGTGGAACGGTTTAATCGTGTGTTAAAGGACTACGTTCAGGTGTGTCTGGAGGAACACCGCCCACTGAAGGAGGCTGTCACAGAGTACCTTGGGATCTACCGCTGCACTCCGCATGCAACTACGGGTCAGAAACCTGCTGTTCTCCTACACGGCCGTCACCCAAGGACCAGACTCGATCTCGCTGCAGGACCGACTGGAAGTGTTCCTGAGGTCGGAGGCGTGGAGCTTCAAGCCGTCAAGCAAAGGGTAACTCGGAAACAGCTTGCAAGCAAGCACTATACGGATCGACGTCGTGCAGCCAAACATTCGTCATTGAGCGCAGGACAAGCAGTTCGGATTAAGCTACCGGGACATGTGCCAAAGGGTTCCCCATCGTATTCACGTCCTTTCACCGTGGTTCGGCGCCAAAATGAGGACACGTACGAGCTGAGCGATGGTCGCGTTTGGAATCGTGAGCGGCTGATTCCATACACTGCAGCCTGGAATCCTTCGACAGAGGCAACCTGCGTTTCCCCTGGGACTCCCGGCTCCACCGCAGCACAGCCCCCGAGTGCCCAGATGTTCCAGCCACTTACTACCCCGGCCAGCACCGACAGAACGTCAGTCCCAACTTCAACTGCAAGTACTAGTGTGCCAAGTGTTGTCACGGACATGAGTGTACCAAGGAACGTGTCGGGAGGGACTGAGACAAGTGCTGAAAGTGCGGCTCCACGGCGATCCACCAGAGATCGACGCAAGCCTGCGTGGCTGGCTGAATATGACTTATGAGACAATGCAGTGACTGTGCGCGCCCAGGGGATGTTGTGTTGTGCGACGGTGTGCTACCCCTTTTTGGGAGGAGGGGATGTTGTGTAATGTAGTTCAGTTCATGCCACCAGGTGGCGCACAATGCTAAGGTGGCCAAATTCCACCATCATCATCAGCAACCGCAAGCCCGGTTATAAATAGCGTGTAAAAAGAATAAAGGGTCTCTTTTCCGTGGGTACGATGGTGGCGTCTGCGTCTCTCTGCCACGTATGGTGCGCGGCGGATACAACAGCTTTGCTCCCACCTGGCGTATTCGAAGGGCTTTGTAATCTTGCCGCTCGAAACACTATGCTTTGCGATCAGAGCGACTAGCCTGGTTGAACTCGCCTGCCAATTAAAGATCTTTCTCTCTCTTTACGCTTTCGAATGGCTTCGATCGGTCTCCCACGCGTCGCGCCGCTGCTCCTTCCTACCGCAGTGTAATGGAAAAGTTCACCAGTATGGTGAATTTCGCTGCTTGTCCGTTCGCTCGTTCGGCTGCGTCCAAGCCCTTCACCTGCGGTGTACTGGTGTGGACGGGCACCTCTCCTTACTGCCGAGTTAAAGCTCGTGCTATGGAGCGCCTCGCGCTTTCGAAGGCCTCCAAGAGAGCCGTTTTGCTGTTACGGATGCCGGACGCCGGCGTTTTTACTCAGTTTCGCAATAACGTGGGGGAACAAGTTCAAGCTTTACAGAGGCTTAAACAACTCCTAAACCCTGATGGAGCGAAATGCGTTCTTAGCACACAGGTACATTTCTGTTTACTTCGCGTTTTGGAGTTGGACGTTCTTTCCATACCTGTTACGCGTGCGCGGGTGCCAACGATTTTTAAAGCCTGATGATCTCAATGCTGCTTGGTCGGGGAAACCGATCCCCTGCACCCCTGACTATAAAACATCAGAGTCACGTGAATTGTCCTTAATTTGCCGCTACAGAACGCCGGGCAAAGAGTTGAGGTACCTTGCAACATTGCCAATAAACGCTGTTATATTTCCATTGGTGCTACAACCCCTTCGGGACTTACGCCTGCAGTGAGCGGTACAGTGCGCGAAATGTTTTTTCATACATTTGTGACTTTAATTGCTGCAAAACAGAATATTTTATCGTAAATTAACCAACATACATTCAAGAGACCTTTCAAGTACTTTTTTTTCCCTAGGTTTTCGCTGCACTCACATTTACCCTGTGCTGTTGCTATGATTGCGGTCATTTCTGGGCCAGGCTGCGTATAGTTCCAGCAAATGCTACCGACCTCGTCGTCTTGCATACACTGTAAAAAATTCCGTATTTCTGCGTACAAAGCCTACGTAAAAAACGTAAACCGTCTGTATTTCAGAAAAAGTCGGGAGTGTCTGTAATTTGGTACAAAGCCTCCCTAAAAACCGTAGCTAAAAACGTAGCTAAAGGTACAAGTAGCGGCGGACTATATATAGTTCGCCGCCGAGGCACCTATAGAGCTGTCTCCCAATATGAGAACAAGCTTCTGCACAATTCGTATCGTTCTGTACTGATGCTACGTTATATCAGTATGTAGCGGAAGCTTCCGACAAGGAAAACAGAAGGACATCGACACATTAAGTTGCTATGTCGTCGCCCTTTTTCCCCAGCCGGAACCTTGCTTTCCAGCAGTAATATGTCATGCGAACTCGCAAGTTCTATAGCAATGCACACGAAGAACGTTATTTGCAAACAGCAAGCGAGTGCAACCTGTGCGCGCAACCGCGCGGCGCCGCTCACTGGACGGTGCACACGGGCGGTGAGTGCATAAATCCGCTGGTTTTGGTTTTAAAGCGAAAGCTTTCTTAGTGCATTTCCGAATAGACCGGTCGGTCGACCGAAAAGTTTTAAGGCCTCTAAATACACGGCGCGTGCGTGAAACCGGGCTTCCTATGTGTCAAAACGGTTACTTGAAAATCGCGAAGAAGGAACGGTTTTAGATAAGACAATGCACGCGTAGACCTTTATCGTATAAGCCACCTATCGACGTATACATTTAGATCGTTCCTAGATGCATTTACTTAGCGCGCGAAAAAATCTTCCCATGCGTGGGTTCGTTCTAGTTCGTTTGCGATTTGCGTCTTTGAAGGTTTGAAGATCTAGTGGACGCACTTGCAGCGAAGGTTTTGGCCACTTTTGATGTCAGAAGGCTTTCGCGCTTCTATCAACTTCATTTAGGAAGGAACGGGAAAGTCTTTCTTAGGCTTGCATACCAACTGTAGTACCATGTCACCCATTATGTGTCCAACCTAAAACACTGAATTCATTTGAAAGTCAATAAAGTGAAACTGCGCCCTTATTGCTAGTCCCCATGAGTTCAAATATCGGTGGGGCATCGTACAAAAAGCGCTGCATGTCTCGGACCTCCTGCGCAGGAGTTCAGAGACATGCAGCGCCCTTTGCGCTCCTGCGCAGGAGGTCTATTTTACTGCTCCCCTAGGGTGCTAACAGAAAAAAGGTGCAAGAAAAGCTAAATTTCGAACTTACGCAAACTTAGGAAACACAATTCAACGTGCGCGTCGGTTTTCACGATATGCAGATAGAGGGAAGAAAGGAAGCGTCGTCCACGTCCGCTTCATAGCCAGACGCAACGGGAGCCATCTGTTGGAATATTGCCGCGACATGCTATCGCTGCAATTGCCCTAAATGTTTTCCGTAAAGGCCCATAATTTTTTTCTGAACCTCCTACATTTTCCGAAATGAAAGTTGTGCTCACGTGATCACCGTTTCTTGTAGATTAGCCTCCTTGTTCCTGCGGGAATTTTAGGAACGTAGCGAGAGGGGAACCCGGTTTGAACCATCTACGAAATTTTTTCCAGGTAGAGCGAAAGCGAAACTTACCTTTTTTTTTTTTTTTTTCAAAACTTCTCTTTTCCAATAACCCATAGCCCCCACCGAAACGAATTTCTGGCTACGGCCCTAGGTAACCGTATAGTGTATGTCAGCCCAGTGAGCCACCTATGTCCGCTGAAGCATGACCTTCTCACTAAGCACGTGCTATGGCCATTTGCTGAAAATCAAAACGTAATTGCTGACTCTAATCGCAGACGCTCCAGGTGAAACCGAAGACCCAACCGGCTTCGGGTGGCGCAACGACTGCGCCGATGGCTGGTACGGCGGTTCAGAACTCCCGAACTGCTGAGGGCAGCGCCCGGACAACGGCTGCAGCGGGGACCAGCCTGCGGTTACTCGCCACCGCCCCGGAGACACCAGCGGGGCCGACCCTCGGTGGTGACATGCGGGTGGCGGCGGTGTCTCCTGCTACTGGCGGAAGTCGCCTTGCTGACCCCCTCGCAGCTCTTCGAATGCCGGCAACCCCGGAGAGGCGAGAGCCGAAGTGAGGGTATTAACGTTTTAATGACGATACTTTTTCTTGGGAGACTTAAATGCAGAAATTTTAGTCTGTCTGCATGTCTGTCTGCCCGTGTCTGTCTGTCTGTGACTAGATTCATCCACCCGGCCAAAGTGAAACAGAAGCTGCCCATTGGTCTTGTATACCCACAGGCAATCCTAAATGTCAAAGTCCGGTGTCAGTGTTCATACTTGTCAACATTGTTGAACAAGAACAAGACATTGCGTAAATATAAGGCAGCAAATTCATACATAAGTGATATTTGCAGTGTTAATTAATTTTAGAAATTCACTGACGCTTCGTTTTTGCGATAGCAAATAAAATACATCAACTGCAGAAAAGCGTCGCTTGCTGTTGCACGCGCTATTTGGTTTGAATTACCTCTCTCTCTCTCTCTCTCTCTCTCTCTCTCTCTCTCTCTCTCTCTCTCTCTCTCTCTCTCTCTCTCTCTCTCACACACACACACACACACACACGCACACACGCACGCACACACGCACGCACGCACGCACGCACGCACGCACATGCACGCACACAGGCACACAAACTGCTTGTAATCAATGTTCGACTATCGGTAACCACTTGACTCATTTCGGGTAGTGGAAGAAGAAAACATCGAGATATATGATCACGTGAGAGAACACAAGCTGGATGAAAGAATGTTACGGAGGCACCTAAGCTTCCCCTTATGATTCAGAACGCTTTTCGTTCAGTTATCAAAGCCCATCTGCGGGCTAGTATGTTGACGCCGCTGCCAGCGGGAACTGGGGAATCGGCCATCAGCTCCTGCCGGCTGCTGTCATCGTCAGCGACCAATCCTTTTGAGTTGGTATGTTGTAATAGGGGGTTGATATATGTTGATGTCGCAGCCATATTGATAGTTGTGAATCGGTCGTGAGTTACTCATGCCAGCTGACAGCGTCACCTGCCAATGCTATTGAGAGGATATGCGTGAATAGTGGGTGCGTATGTGGACGTCGCAGCCCAATGAGAATCGGCGAATTGTCCATAAGATTGTGACAGAAGCTGTCATGGTCATTGGTCAATCGAACTGAGTGGGTCTTTAAACCTACCTATATCCAGCCCTAACGTTAGGTAACTTGAATATTAAGCCTAACGACGTGCTAGGCCATAGGCTCCTGTATAACGCGGCTTGTGCCTGCTCAGTGCCAGAAATTCCGCCGTTCCCTCTGGTGGCGCCCTAATCCCAGGTTCTCCTGTGTTAGCGATGGCACGGTCAACATTTGTCTTCACACCTGGCAACAATGGGTGGTTTAAAAAAAAAAAGTTGTCAAGGCCCTTCCATACTTCAGCACTACCGACTTGAGCGGAGGAGATATCCCCCACCACACCCCGACCTCACCAAGGAAGAGAGCGTAATCTTTCGTCGGCTCCAAACAAACACGTACACACACGGAATAATCATGAACCGCATCTACCCCACGCAATTTTCATATATCTGCCCTTACTGCGACATACCCGACACCTTGGCACACATGATCCTGGAGTGCCCTTGCGATGACCGCCGTCCAGACCCACCTGTGGATAGCCGAGCATCCTCAACAACCCTGACTGCCGCACCACAAGATATTGCAAGCGCCCTTACCACCGGTGACCACGACATCGCTGAAAAGTGGGAGGCACTGCTCGTCTACGAGGATCCGGAGAACCAGAAGAATCTGGTGAACCGGGCGAAGACGGCAGCCACCGCCAAAGGTTTCCTGGACTGAGGAGACCTACCACCTCGGACCGGCAAGGATCAAGTCCTGGCTAGTCTTTTCAGCAAATAAAAGTTTATTTCTCTCTTCTGTCAGGCCCTTTGCAAACAAATTATTTGTGTTGTATTATGGAGATTCTGGCTCCGGCACTGACGGGCAGCTTTATTCAACAAAAAAGGTATAAAAATTCACGAGGCCTTTTACGAAGTAGACAAATAAAACTTGACTGCGGTAATTGCAAAAGAGATGATCTTTCTTGGGCTACCTTGCTCGTTTGTAAGTACTTTAACGCAAAAGTTTATTTCTGCGTTTCACTCGATTCCGCCAGAAGCGTTACGAATGAGTTCGCTAGTGCGTTTGTGACCCACTGGGAATTGATCACTTATTCGGTATCTGATTGGTGAGAAAAGAGTGATTGTAGCGGGGAGAAGTATAGAGAGAAACGAGCTTAGTGCATGCTGAATGCTTATCCTTGAGCTAAAGCTTGAAAAAGTTGTCATTCTTTTTGAGAAGCCCGGCATTGCCGATTACTGCGTCGTCAATATATCTACTACATGCGCGATGGCACCATTTCGTGGAGCAGCGGCGGCGGAGAAATAAAGGAAGGAGGAGAGTGGGCGCGTACCCTTTCGGGGACCGTTATTAGATATTAGCGGCAGAACGAGACTGGATGGACTCGTCGGTAAAAAGGGGGAGCTCAACGGTTTGGACTTATTCAATCAAAATTTAATTCGTATGGCTCAATTACCACTAAACACCAATCAAGCATAATTTTTTCACTTATCAACTCCTATAGAGTGCCAGAAAATTTAACTGCCTCTTATCGCAATGGCAACCATGAGGTCATGTATACATTTTGTTGGGAAACTACCGTAGCGAACCCAAAAGGGCGAGCGTGCAGACGGAAACAGTACACTGAACGCAGTTTAGTAGTTCTGCGACGCCACGCATAAAGCTTCGGTCTTTAATACTGCCTCATAAAGTTCAAGCTCGCCGTTTTGCGGACTTTTGTAGGAAGACGCCTTCGCGTAGCAGACGACGCCGAGGTGCGTTTCAGTTCACCTCCGCCTAAAACAGCAGTTCGCATCGGCATGGCCATTGAAAAACCTGAGAACTTGGCGCCCCCACAGTGAACGGGCTGTTGCAATGGGTTTCGGGGCGATAGAGCCGGCACACTGTATGTTATATAGGAGTCTATGGGTAGGGAACGTCAAACTCCTTGCGCGGCAATCTGCAGGTATACGGTGGACGACGGTAGACCTCACAACGTAAAGTTGGGCCTAACGTCCTGCTCGTTCGCACCTATATACGCCACTCCTACTTCGTGGACTCACGTTCGCAGCAACTTTAGCGATG
This sequence comes from Haemaphysalis longicornis, assembly GCF_048455015.1. Lineage (NCBI taxonomy): Eukaryota > Metazoa > Arthropoda > Arachnida > Ixodida > Ixodidae > Haemaphysalis > Haemaphysalis longicornis. Next base: position 88,426,838 of record NW_027526460.1, on the reverse strand, counting down.
TCCCTGGAATCCCGTAATAATTTACCTAGCCTTAACCACGCGTGAGCTGCGATTTAAACCTCACTTCATGGCAATATGTTGCTGTTATTTGTGGGTGGCGTATTCAGAGCACTTGAGAGGGATGCTCTTTAAATTTTGTGCAACGTTTGCTCATAATTGCTCTGTCACGAATTACCATGAGCGCTTTGATTTAGTGACGGGAAGCTCATCAAATTACAAGGATGTGAAATATGCCTTCAAAAACCACGCTTTTTGATGATATACCACGTGAGGTACACATTACAGCTGAACGTTTTCCTGGTTCTTCAGGGCGTTTTTTTTTTCTGGTAAATGTACTCTAAGCTAACGACAACATATGTAGAAGCCAACTGAGCAGTTTTCCTAGTAGGAAGAGAAACGAGAACCTGCAAATGAAAATATGGCATATGGCACACAGAAATAAAGTTTGTGTTAGTGAAAAACACGACTGAATAGTTTTATTATTGGTGATTTTGTCTGCGAACCCGTACAAATATTCAGTCAAGGTATTTGGTTTACATCTCTGTGGTATTCTGCGTTTCGTTCTTTTTTCTTTGACGTCTGGCATTACGCGTAAGGCCTTTCTGTCTTCTGCCCGCCAATCGCTTTTACTGCTTTCTCCTCACTTTTACCTCTTTCAATGTTTTCACAGAAGCCAGATGTCCCACGAATTCACAGTTTTTGATTCGCGTATTCTCATTTCACCTGTTCTACGCTGTGTTTTCTAATCCCAAGTTCGCTATTTGAACAAACCAGATAACATTCGCTCGAAGGTTCTGATCGCTATTTGTTACCAGGGATCTCACCATTTTTTCTTTTCTGGACATCTGGACTAAAACAACTTTGCCATCCCTTCCGAAAGAGAGTTGAGAGAAGCGCGAAAGCTTTTTCACACCAAAACTGCTCCAAAAGAACTCCTTTACAAGTGGGTCCAGCCGTCGCTGAAAGTGCGCTCAATCGATAGTCAAACCTTCAACGATCCAAGTCGCAAATGGGGAATGAACCCGTGCGACGATTTTTCCCGCACAAAGTAAACGCCTCTACATCGCGATTTTCAGTTAACCGTTTTGGCACAATGGAAGTCCGGTTTAACGCACGCGCCGTGTGTCCAGAGATCTCATCGGAGATTTTCGGTCGACCAACCGGCCCCACCAAGAAAGCTTCCGCTTTAAAAAGCCGTTGTCAATTCGCAGGGAGGCCCTGGCCTGGAAGAGGCACGTGTATGCCGTGGTCGCCCTTCTGGCGCCCAAGGCCACGGGCGGCATACATCCAGTCACCCGGTAAGCACCTGGTCAATTGCGGTCGCGACGCGACTGTCGGGTTATGTGCGAATGTAATGTGCAATATGATTGATTAGTACGGTGGGATTACGACGGGCAAAGATGGATTGAGATGTGTTAAGGTGTATTAGGACAGATTGTTGTGGAATAAGATGGAATAACTGGTAAAATTGCGTGGCTACTGTGTCTATGGGTGGACGTTTACATAAAGGGCACCCGTCACAATTGTAGGCCAAGCTTTCGGCTCCAGAGCACGTAAGCTGACTAAGAAGCCTGAGAAACTACGCATATGCGATTGCACGAAGCAACTTAAGCATTTGGCTTTACTCAGCTGCCGTACACAGAAACTCAAGGCAACATCTCCGCGTCAATTATTTTTGAAACACGCAACGGCATAGAGGAGCTCCAGCGCAGCCTATACGCCGATGATGTCACACTCGGTGTTTGCGGTGGTAGTGACAGTCACATGCACGACACCCAACGGCAAACCACAGACACAGTCGAAATATCTGTTGCTCCCCGGTGCCTCAGCTGCTTCCCCGAAAAATCGGAACTTCTCAAAGGGAAAACAAATACCCTTCTCCTTCCACTTCAATCCGTTTTTTTTTTTTTTTTTTAGTTTGTTCGCCTCACATTCCCACCGTCTCGAGCATTCGCATGTTGGGACTCCGATACAAGCGGGGAACCGTTCTAGCGCTCAGAAAAGTGCGCACGAAACAACGAGGCTAATAGCCAGTATAGCTAGTCGCAATTGCGGGATCAAGGAATCCAACCTCCTACACATCTTATCGGCCTATGTAGGAAGCAGGGTGACGCACGCCACTCCGTACCTCTGGCTGCTGCGGGCAGAGGTAATTAGAATAGACGATCTCTTCCGCAGAGCATACAAGCAGGCCATCGACCTCCCACTAAAAGCACTTCCATCGAGCGGATTGAGGCTCTGGACTTCAAAATAGTTTGGATGAGCTAATCGAGATTCAACGGCTGGCCAACTCGACTGACCTCACAACGTGGCGCCACATACTCTAAACTCACATAGTGGGACAGGATAGCGCCTGTCTTGTTTACTCTGTATTCAGCATCCGTGTTTTTTTTTTTTCGTTGCGCTGCAAATCATGGCAACTATCACATGCTATAAGCTCACCCCCTCCCTTGACGCCCCGGTTCGCGATCCAATCAATTAGAAAGGAAAACAGACCTCAAAGCGTGACGCGTCCCCCTTTTCCGCCGCCGCCTGCTGAGCCATGCCTGATATATCCCCGTTCGCAGCCAATGGAATTCTGGCAGGTTCCTTGCTTCACCCAGTTAATCTAAATGTTGATGATGAGAGGTTCCTTGGTTCACTAATCTCACTACAAGAATCAAGTATTGCTAACGCATTACAATGCGATCCAAGCTTCTTGTCCATTCATGCTAACGTAGTGGGAAGCACTGAATGTGTTGATCAACGCTAGGGATCCCCTGCAACACTTTTGTCTACATTTTTTAACGTGAAGTACTTCTAACGTGAAGTCAGAACGTAGTCAACAAGTGCATTCAGCACTTGGAATAGAATTCACGAAGTTCCTAAGCCAAAAAATTACTGCCGTACGTCCATCAGCTAACTTGAAAGCTTACTCAAAGGATTTTTCTCTTTCCCGCTATTGGCCAGCTTCCTGTCAGTTGCAGCACTAAAATCGCAACAAAAACGAAGCAGAAATTCTAAGGCGTGTCTGCTGCGACGAGCAAACCTACCAGTGCCCCATAGTGCTGGGGCAAAGCTGTCTTAATGCTTCCCGGCGCGGAGGCAGGAGTGCAAGCGTTTATCGGAGATTTTGCAGGGTCTCACTAACCATATCGGAACAGTGTTCAGCTCTGTCACGTAGGTAGCCACGTCACGGAGATGCCAGCTGCGTGGCTGCTCCTGGCGGAGCAAAACAGCTTCTTTCTTTTAGTTTTTTTATGGAGGGGCATTATTAGAACGCAAGCTCTATTAGTCAAGTACAAACACAGAAAACATGTCATTGCCTTTATCTGACCTTCGAGCTCAGCCAAGGTCACGCCAGAGCCTCGTGCGGTTGCGCAGTGAAAGCGTTGCATGCGACTGTGCGCATGTGCACGGAAGGGTATATAGGTGCGTAGGCTGTTTCTGAATAAATTTAGTTGTGAGTCTGCGCCTGGTTTGTTGTCCTCTTCTTCCGTCCCGTCCTTTTGCGCAGTTTTATTGTTATCAGTGAAAGCGTCTAACCCCTCGTTCGTTCTAAGGAGGGGAGGAGGCGGTGCGGAGAGGGAGTAGAGGGAAAGAGTATCAGGTCCCATCTTTCGCCCCTCTTACTCTTTCCGGGAAAGAGTAAGGTCACGTGCCATCAGAAAATGGCGCAAGGAGGCGCTGGCTGCATCTACGTTCACTGGGCATTCGCGCGTATACGACCAGCGACTGCGCCGAACAGCGTCTTTTGTCTTGCGGTGCAATTGTGTGGCCGTTCACTGCGGTCTCTCGGTTCGAAAGTCAAACTATCGCTCGACAAACTTTGTCTAACAGCGTTAAACCACGGCAGTACTTTAAACTGTTCGTATCCCTCACTCGTGCAGCGTTGGGAGAGCTCCCACGGGGATCAGACAGCAGGCATGACGCACGCAGTGGCCCCTGCACAGCCAATGAGGCCCGCAGGAGGGACACGTTCCTCCGCAAAAGCCACGCCCACCGCGTCGGCTTCTATCGCAAGAAAAGGACACGGTTCGGGGGACATTTTCTTCAGCACATCACTAGCTGCCCTCCGTCACGCCTCGCAGCGTTTCCGGAACTCCACGGTGTTGGAACTGTTTATAGCACCTAGGTCATGCCTGCTTTAATTAAAACTGTATCACTGTGTCGCCTCAAATGCGTTCAAGGTAGGTTTGAATGTAGGTTTGAAGCTCACACTTATAGCAACAATGATGGAGTAAAGGTCCTTGCGGCTGCGAAGAAGAAGCAAATCGGCTGCAACCGTGGACTTAAACAATCGCGATGGTCGTGAAGGTTGCGTACATCTTCGCTACCTTCAAGCCTTACGCGTTAGTGTGAGCTTTCTTCATTTTTGATCTAGCGCACGTTGCTTCAGAACGAACAGCTTCGTAGGGAAGTGCGCCGTAACTTGGGCTAATGTGTGGATAGCAGAAAGAAAACAATTCGGCACATATTTTTGTGTGTCTGGAGGGCATGTGATCGTATTCACTTAAATCTGTATAACGGAAATGTCCGCTTTCCCCAAGCTATCGGATTTAAACACACCACAGAAAAAGTCAAGTACAAAGCTGTGGAAATGGCTAAACGGAAATCGCAATGCTGGTAGATGAGCCTCCTGCTCCCGTTACTACGGCAATTCGCAGTGTATCTGCAAATTTAGTTATCTTTGTGACGCAAAACTGCCCCCTCCCCACACACACACAAACAAAAAAATATGAGATAACGCGAAACAGCTACCGCCTGCTATGAACATAATTTATTTTAACCTGCCGCTAACAGCAGCGCTAAAATGAGAAGAGTAATTTAATATAGATGCATTATCTTCTATGTTGAGATTACACGTCATGACCCTGCAGATACAAAGCGGCTGGAACGCGACTACCTGATATAACGGTTTTCTATAAAAACGCGGGTATAAGCGCATTCTGTGTGAATACCCCACGAATTGTATGCGAAAATTTCAGACCGGACTTCACTCGAGTTTCATGTAAAACGCAAAAAAAAAAAAGTTTGACACACTTCTATGCTGCTAACCTAAGAACTTAGACATGTGGCTATATTCAGGTTATAAGGTATCAGCGAATCGAAAGGAAGTACTTGCCGCAATAGAAATTTGCAACAAAAAAATGTTTCATGAGTAATTATACCGTCACCGGTTAGCTACAGATTATCAAACCATTCAAGTGATTCGAGTGAATTTCACTAAGCAAGAAGCAAAAATTAAGGTACTCCTTTAGCTAGAAAAAATTAAGGCGAAATTCTGCGAGGCAGCGTCGTTGTTGACTGGCTTCCATTTTAGTTCCTTTTAATTTTCATTTTAGTTGACTCGGTAATTCTCTTGATAAAGACCGCGCCTTTGTTAAATTCTAATGTGTATTGACTCGTTTATTTTTTTTCAGCAGCTGGCGGGGGGCAGTCGCAATTTAAAACTCTATGCGGCACTTAAATCTGTTTACGAGCCTTAAGGGCGAAAGTCTGGCAATACTTATTAACTTGTTTTCTTGGTACATTGTACTTGCGACCCGGGTTCAAATCCCATCGAACACACCTGTGGTTCGATGGGATGGGATGGCATCTGTTCAAAGCTTAAGACTTAAGTGACCTAATTATTAAAAACTTAAGTCACTTAAGTCTTAAGTGACCCAAAGAATTTTAAATAAGGACTGCCCGCCAGCTGCTGAAGAAAAAAACGAGTCAATACACAATAATTTAACGAACAGTAACAAAGGCGCGGTCGTTATCAAGAACATTCAGAGCCAACTAAGATGGAAATTACCTGCAACGGTACTTCCCTCTTTTAGCCTAAATTTGGGCCGAAAGTATCGTGAAAAAGGGGGAAGTACCTGGAATAGCACAATACTACCCGCCACGGTGACTCAGTGCCGAAAGCGTGGTGTTGCTGAGACCACGGACGCGGGCTCTGTCGGCCACGGTGGCTGCATTTTTGACGGAGGCGAAAAGCAAAAACACCTGTGTGTACGAGATTTCGGCGCACGTTAAAGATCCCCAGGTGGTCAAAATTAATCCGGAGACCTTCACTGCGACCCGCCTCACTGGCCCGTTGTATCTTCGGCGCGCTAAACCCCGAGCAATTAGAATTTTTATGACACAATACTAGCACACGCGAAAGATTTTGCGTTTTACATACAGTATATAGACTCACGATAATTTAAATGCGGGCAATTCAAACTTTCGGTCAATTCCAACAAATTTCAAAATTGTGGTTGGCCTGCCATGTTTTCAACGTATTTTAACGCCGCTTAATTCGAACCTCTCCATTGCATGAATTCCGGTCATTCTAACGTCTTGCTTGTCCTTGCCGGAAAATGGCTGCTGCCTTTGCCGCTTCCAGTTGCACATTTGCATCGTTATTTGCTAAAAGTCGCATTATCTGCATGCACACCTCAAAGCTAAACCGCGCACTTTCTTGAAAAGTGCGCGGAAAAAACTCTCGCAATGGACTGGATGTCCTTACTGGCATCGGAAACTTGAAGTTGAAGTTCTTTATTTCAGTCAAGTACAATGGCTGAGGAGGCGGGAAAAAAAGCCGCTGTACTCGCGGCTTGACGGAGCTCCCACCCCCCACGACACAATCAGCAGGGACGAGGCAGGGAAAAAAAAATCACAAATGCAAATACAAAATGCAAGCAAACAAGAAGCAAGCAAACAACAACAACAAAAAAAAGAAAATGTCAGCGCAATTTATCAACTTCCTTTTCAACTCTCGTGCAAACACAAAGCAGTTACCCAATCATTATTTTTTATTCAAAGTGTGAATCAAAGTGTGAATCACTGTAGTGTGTGAATGTTGTATTATAAATATTTGCGAATGTTTCATTACACCACAAGTTGGTGAGCTGCCCCGATTTGTGTTCGTGAGAGCTTCTAATAATCCAAACTTCTTATAACTGAAACAAAATCCCGGGGTCCCTTCTAGTTTGAATTTTCGCGAGTCTACTGTATAGACGGTATTCGTTGAAAAGTTTAGCGGTCAATTGCTTCGCTTGGCAACACTGGAAACGGCCACAGACATGGCCGATGCGCCACGGACAAGGAGCAGCCTGGGCCACTGCGGCGTTCAAAAAACGTTGACTGCGGCCGCACGCCGAAGAAAAAAAAGACACCAGCGTGCGTCATCTGCTCCGTTCCAATCCAGTTCTAAACTGTGGCGCCAACGGAGATGTTATTAATCGTACTCACAGTGAACTCGACACAATACTTTGTGTTCGGCGAAGAGTTCGTAACGTGAAACACAGTCATGTGTTTCACGGTCGTGCTTAGCACGGACAAGTGCCCCCGTCCCGCGGAGCCCGACGTAACGAGTGACGGCGCACTCACACGGTTGCATGGAGGAGAAGAGGGGTGCCTGATCTGCGGGCCGTGCGCACAACGTCGCCTAGCAACAGACGCTTGGCCACAGATATGGCGGCGCACTGGTTGCCTGCATGCATTCCACGCCATTGAACACCGAGGATATGATAAGTACAGTAACCGTTGAGAGTCAAACACGCTGCTTGGTGTGCGACGACATCCGCCGCGGTAAATAGATTTCTTAAATAGGGACTTCTTCATTATTATACGGTTGGTTTGTGCGTTCTGTAAGGCGGTCACAAAACAGCGACCGAGCTTTTCGCAGCGTATCAACGTGCCAAAGGCTGATACTTAACGTAAATTTACCACCACGACAACAGACATCGACAACCTACAGGTCACGACAAAAGACATCAACTACAAGCCCACTTGCGTCGCCCCACTTGGTCACCCCACTTGCGTCGAGACACAATACAACTTATCATGAGACGTCATGCGACTCAATATCGGATCCGCCTTATGTGTACATGTCATATTAATGGCACTCATCGACGGCTCGCGGTGGGGATGATGATACGCGGGAACACTGAAGTGCTGATCCGCAAAAAATTCCGTTCAAAACATTATCCCCGTTTACGCTATTATGACGATTAAATGTGTCACCCTCACCAGTTATGCCTTTTGGTGCAAATGCAGGCGTTGCGCAGTTGGTCCGTTCCCGCTTTTTTTTCCTGTTCGTGTTACCAATGTTTTCTTCCGGGACTTTTTATTTTTATCTGCATTTTTGAGAGGACGGTGTGCAAGATGCGTAGTTTTTTTTTATTTTGGCAGTTCATTTTTTGTAAAATTTTTATTTCTTCTATTTCTTGCCTTTTTCGTTTTTTTTGTTTTTTTTTCGTTAGACCAATTAACTGCGTTTACGCATTTCGCGAAAATGCAAAGGGCTACACGGTACCGGCTTTAGCGGTACTTCGCAAAGAATGCTACGCAAGAATATACGCACGGCCGTCAGGCGACGCTATTAGCAGCAATAGTAGTAGCAGAGTCTTGACGGACTCTGGTAGTAGTCTGGTTAGTTTTATTTTATTTATTTATTAACATACCTACATTCGCCAAGCGGGGTGTTATACGAGAAAACAAACACAAAGAACCACACGCATGGCATAAAGGTAACGAGGAAAGAAAATGCAGCGTTTAGCGCGTTGGCGGCAGCACACAGGTTAGAGACCAACAGCGGAAACAACAGAAGACAGCAAAACAAAACAAGAGAGAGAGAGAGAGAGAGAGAGAGAGAGAGAGAGACGTTTCAGATCATGTGCCCATGCTCAAATGCTGCCAGGGCTTCGCATTAGCAGGGCTTCGTACATTAGCACAGACCGGGGTGCTTCGATGCATGCGCCATCGGCGCATATGCATCCTTTAGCAACTGGCCAGACGGTCACTGTCAATCGCGGGCACACAGATCCACACGCAAGCAAAGCCCGTTGCCCGCTGTGCCACGTGCACTAGCTCCAATGTGCTCTTATCCACAGGAAAATTCTATTCGTAAACTCACCTAACAGATTATATAGATCCATGCTGGCGGAAACTCGCATCAAGCCACGGATATTGCAAGGTATGCCGTCGAACTGCGCCTCGTTCAACGCGTGTGCGCTGACATGGCAAAGCGCTGTCGAAACAAAGCGAGCGTCTGTGCAGCAGGCCAGCTTACGACAGCAGGCGAGAACAAGCTGTTGACGACGCGGATGTTGTGTTCGCGAACGGTGCGTTTCGCCTCTCACGTGGTCGGAACGCGACGCTGCAAGCATTGTGTTACTGCTGCAGGTTCAGCGTTGAGGGTTTTCATTGTTTTCACAACATACTTTGTTTCGGTTTGTACACGGAAGCGTTACTTGATTCGGTTGGTGAAAGCGCGGTCCCGAATGGCGTCCGCAAAAGGCGTCCACACAACAACGGCTGCGATTCATTTCATGACACGTGCGTTAGAAAAAAAAAAGAAAGACGAAGAAAAAAATGAAGAAAGCTCACACTAAACCGCAAGACTTGAAGGTCGCGAAGCTGTACGCAACCTTCACGACCATCACGATGGTTTAAGTCCACGATTTCAGCTGACTTGCTTCTTCTTCGCTGCCGCAACGATCTTTACTCCATCATTGTTGCTATAAGTGTGAGCTTCCTTCATTTTTTTTTTTTTTGGAAGTGATAACCATTGGACATCACTTTGGAGGGGCGTGCGCTATGACGCGTCTTTCTCGTTCCCAGCAAGTGTTGCTGAGATTGCGGTGAACGCTGGAGTCCTCGTCCCGAGCAAGTGCTGTAACTATTGCCGCGAACGCTGCAGATTTTTTTTGTCCAGTCTTGACCAATCTCCCTAAGTGGGTGTGCTTGGCTTGACAAACGTGCGCAGGGTACGCTGGGCGGTCGTCGGGAGGCATGTATACACGAGCGCTAGGTATTTTCTCGTTTTTATCAACTGCCGGGCGGTCGCTGCGAGGCCCGCGCTCACGTGTGTGTGCTCAGCAATTTCTTAACTGCGTACACGAAACTTTTAACTGCGTACACAAAAAATTACTATTTGCTAAGCAGCTTGGCTGTTAAAATCATGCATAACCTCCTCCGTCTAACCACGACAATGGCTGAACGCGAAGCTTTCCCGTGAGCGATTCCTTTGTTATCGTCTCGCAGACGATAACCGAAGCCTCCCTCACGATTTGACTTTGACTCGGACGCAGCTTGGACTTTTGATCGCAGCGGCTTCCACTTTCACCCTTCGCCATTTGATTTCGCACGAAGAGAGCTTCGCGTTCAAGCATCGATCGTCGTCGTTAGACGGAGCGGTGCCTGATTTTTCTGTCTAATTTTGCCCGTCCCCGCACCCCTTACCGTGTCGGAATGGCGCAGACGGATGGACGTCGGCTTCATAACGCGAGAGATTCAGGTTAGATTCCGACCACGGGAAGCGTTTCAATTTTGTAGCGTAAGCTACACTGGCCGAGGTTGAGCAGTTTCGCGTGGGCCGTGAAGGGCCGTTCTGCGAAGCGCGAGGAGCATTGGATTGGATTGGATTGGCTTGCAGTGGACTGGCTTGGGTTGGATTGGATTGGATTAAATTGGATTGTGTTGGATTGAAATCCAATCCAATTGGAGTACGGGTGTGTAGAGAATTGAGTCTGCACATTCGCCAGTCGGCGCATTTCAGAGGAGTGACGTCATAGCCGCGGCAGACGCACTGGCGCCGGCGCGTGCCTAGCTGTGCGCCTCCGTTGCGCAGTAGCCAAGTCTTACGCTGTGTCGGAGCCGCTTGATAGCCGTTTCGCGTGTCTCCTGGAGAGCCATGCTACAGGAGGAGCCATGCGCGAGGAGCAGTGACTGGTCTGGACTGGACCGGACTGGACTGGACTGGTTTGGAAATCGTTTTAGCAACAGTAGGCATGATAATGAGCTAATCCTAGACAACCAGGAAACCTAAGAATAACCAGCTGAACCTTAGCTCACGCTACGTATATCCTGGCATAGCCGAGCTAAGCCACTGCTTTTTTATTCACCTTATCCATGATGATCATCATCGTCTGAGAAAGTGGGCTTTCTTTCAGGGCGTTTTGTGGTGCGCACGGATGTTACCAGTCAAGCAGGCATAAAAAGCTTCGCTTTAAAAGCACGTGCATAACAAATCTCGCCCGCAGTACTGGCCATTGCCTTCAGCTTGTGTGGAGGCAGTGCTACAGTGAACTAGAATATTTCGCCCGAATAGTTTCTAGTTCACTGTAGTAGTGCCGCAGCAGCAAGGTAGTGGTTCGCTGCAGTGAATTGGATGTGGATGTTGACTATAGTCGACACCGGCGGCAGAAGTCTCTCCCACGAGCCTGGCCAAACGAAATGCCTTCGCATAAGAATTTCGTTAGGGATCGTCCGCAACTATGATTTCGAGCGCGCATTTTGTCCTTATTGGCGAATATATATACGGCAACAGACGTTTTCGGTTGTGTTTTTTTTGTGTCCTTAGATACGTAATACGGTGTTAGCATGGCTGTTAACGTAAACTATTGCAAAATGGCAGGCATAAAAATGGCATGTTCATTAGTAAAACTGGAACACGACGGCACGAATGCCCGCGAGTGAGATATTACGCTTCCGGTGATCTGAGTATGCAACCCATCCAAGTATTTGCCCACGCTTTCTTCGCCAACACGCGCCCTGCCCTTTCTTCCCTATTTATCACCCTCAGTATCCACACTTGGAAGAGGTAAACTGGCGAGCTGCGCTTCGACTTGACGAACAACGTTGGCAGTGAAGCGAGAGCAGCGCCACCACAGCCAGGCACTTTTTCGTTCTCAGTTCTGTCGCTCTTCTGGTGGATCGACGGCGAAAATTTTTGCCGATATGAGCCATCTATTGTTCTCGCCATTATAATGAAATCGCCTGCCTCCGGTCGCCTAGGAAACGCCTGGGAACGCACATGGAGTGTGCGGCGTTATGCGCCGTTCACCGTCCGGTAGCAGCCACTCTGATTAACCGTCCACGCGAGTACACCACACACGACGCACGTAGGCGGCAGAGCGAGTCATGAGCGAACATCACTCGTAGCGCACAGCTGGATGGAGCACTCAGCGGCACTGAATTCGATATCAAAGCTTTAGCACTCGCAACTCACAAAGAGTTTTTGGGTGTCCTGTTTTTGCGCGCCCGCTTTCCGTCGGCACCGCTCTGCTATAACTCTAAGGTTTTAGCTTACCGTGTGTACAACGTGTTCCGCGCGTACCGTGTGCACCGGGACCCGACTGGGCATGTGTGCATTCGTTCCGGTAGGGCGGCTTAGTTCCGCTGGCCCGGTGCCGTGCCCGCGCATTCGTTCCGCTGAAGTGTTGCCCGCCTCGCCGTACGCGCGCGCATGCACGTACGGTCCCGGTACACACTGCACTCACGGAACACACGGTACACACGATAAGCTAAAACGCTCTATTAGATGTCAGTCTCAACGCAAAGCCACTCCCTGACACAAACTCATTCGATAAGTGAATATCGATAGCATATCACGCGCCAGCAATTTCCTGGAGCATGGCGTCGAAATAACTACACCCTCCGCGTCCCCACCCCTTCGACAGCGGTGCTTTTCATCTGGTCGCTCTGTCGATACGCCTTTATCTTCCGTGACCTTGTTGGCAAATTAGAAACGCGTGTTGTAAAGATACGAGGTCCGCAAACAACGCGTACCCTAAGTTAGGGTCGTTCAATTGTCGGCTGCCCGGAACTGCAAACGTTGTTTGCCAGCCCCACTGGCGATTGCGCCAAGAGCGTTTCTGAACGCCAGCTTCAGATAATTTGCGCTGATGGCAGCGTCTGTAGTCGTGCGCAAACACTACCGCGGGGCTACGAGTGGATACATTGGTATCAGGGTGTTGTCGCACGTGACTTAATAAGAACAAGTCCTGTGGAAGGATCTTAATTCCCGTCAGGACCTGAAGCATTATCCACGAATTCTGAACATCGCCGTATCCAACCCAGATTTAAAGAAAATATCACTGCAAAAAATCTCCGTATAGGCTGGCCTCGCCCCACCACTTCATAATGACCACTCACGGCGATCAACGGTGGAAACTCGCCGAGTGGCGGCAATCAGCATAAGTTTTACCCACGTTTTAACTCATAAATGGAGGGCGATCGCAAACCCCCATGTTGACGTTCTGCTGTGCATCTGCACAGATACCGTTTTGAGCGAAGTGGAATGTGTGGCCTGGCTCATAGCCTCCTTTAAAGGAGGCTCTGTCTCGCTATTCATCGAATTCCTTCCGTTGCACCATCACCATGAGATGACCGTCCTCAGGCAGCAGCTGTTGCCCGGACCGACGCTTCACTGCCAGTTCCGGGACATGCTGACGTGCTAACCTAACTCAGCCTTTTTTAAAAAGATATTCTTTCTTGGACTACTTAAACGCCGAAATTTTGGTCTGTTTGTATGTATGTCTGTCTGTGACTGGATTCAGACAGCCGGCCAAAGTGAAACAGACGCTGCGCAATAGTATTATATCATCATCTTTAGCCTATCTACGCCCACTGCATGGCAAAGGCCTCTCCCATTAGTCTCCAATTACCATGACCTGTTGACCTGTTTTACATGGCATGGTCTTGCCATGGTCTGCAAAAAGGTGCAACTTGCAGTAATAGAAATGTAGATACAAATACGCTCAGAAAGTACATTAAGACAATAGAACAATGGGAGACTGTTCTGCTCAGATCCACACCGGAGACACAGCTCACAGCAGTCCGGATGGCCGAAGCCGCTGCTAGGATCCAAGGGATCCTGGCTGACGGCTAAGGGAGGGAGATCGTTCACGACATCTACCTTTGAAAACCCATCGCCAGCGCGAAATAAAGTACTCTCTCTCTCTCTCTCTCTCTCTCTCTCTCTCTCTCTCTCTCTCTCTCTCTCTCTCTCTCTCTCTCTCTCTCTCTCTCTCTCTCTCTCTCTCTCTCTCTCTCTTCCGCCCGACGGAACAATGAAAGATAGTACACAGTTTTATTGTAAAAAATAAGAACGAGTACACTCCTCAACTGCCTGGACTGAATAGCTGTTTAGGATATCGTTGAAATAAAACAACTAGTTCTCATCTGAGCGAGAGGATACTGAGACTCAAGAGACAAAGCCTGATGAAGGTCCTCAGCCCCCTACACAATGTGTCAGCAGCATTGCAACGTAAGCTAATAATTCACAGAACGCCCTCCTGAAACGTTCCGTATATACGGAATTATGAGAATGCGGAGTACATTCCTAGCATGACACAAAGCCGCCACAAATTGAGCAAGATTTTTCACAAGCACATGAAAATGAATCAGTGCATGCCTATTGAAACATTTGACACCGGTTTTAAGTCTCTATGATCAATAGAACCGCGAAATCGTTGTCCGTATGAATTCCGTATATACGCAGTATACGGAAATCATACGGAGAGTGATTTTGCTTGTTATCGAAAATCAAAACACGAAAACAGTGCCAAACGTTCATATTGTGCGAACTCATATACTTCTCCTGTTTGTGGAACTAATATCTACATTCATTACGCTTGGGGGCGTAACACTCCGTATGAACTCCGTATTCCCATAATTCCGTATGTACGGAACTTTTCAGTAGGGCGTATATAACAGCACACCTGTCTATGTATGCAATAGAACAGAAGCAATTGCTATCGCAAATGGGGGAATAATAAAAATTTATAAAGCAACCAGAGAGAGTGTGAGAAGTGAAGTAAGCAAAAAAAATCCCAGCACAACGGGTTACGGCACTTTGAGTCATCGAAAACATAAATAAAAATAAGTATTTGTCTACGTATACATATGCACGCACTTGTGCACAGTTTGACGCTGAAAAAAAAACGCGCTAAAAAGTTAAAAGTGCTCTGTAGCCTGATCAGGGAAGAGTGCCAGTTACAGCAGCTGAAAGTGCGAAGAAAGGGGCACTTCTTGTGGCTTTAAGCTAAACTGTTAGCTTGAGCTGAGGAGTGTTCAGCAAACGTAACCCGTTAGTGGATTAGCATAACAAGGAGCATAATGCCAGTTTTATCCCGCCTAGCCTTCAGACAATGCATCACTCCGGCGTACGGCGGTCCCGGGTCAGATGGGAGGAGCCAGTGAGGGAAGCGACATCCAAGGACTCACAAACATTTATTTTACACTTTATGAATAGTCACCCTGTTAATTTGCCCATGCCATTCAAGACAACCGAGGAGTACTTCAGGAAAGGGCGAATGACCGCTGAGCATTGTTTCAGAAAAGACCCAGACCTACGGAATTGTCTAGACATCCTGCAAACCGCACCCAAGCGCCGAAGAGCTCGTTGTTTGATAGACTTAACAAGCCGGGTTCAAGTAAGCTTGTCACTAAAGCGAACATCAAGATCACTCGTCGTCTAAATTCTACGTAAACACTTGCAGTCAGTATTGAAAGAGCAGGCGGTCCGTTTTGTTTGCGTGCGTGCGTGCGTGCGTGCGTGTGTGTGTGTGTGTGTGTGTGCGTGCGTGCGTGCGTGCGTGCGCGCGCGTGTGTGCATGTGTGTGTGTGTGTGTGTGTGTGTGTGTGTGTGTGTGTGTGTGTGTGTGTGTGTGTGTGTGTGTGTGTGTGTGTGTGTGTGTGTGTGTGTGTGTGTGTGTTTTACAGTAAAATACAGTAAAATAATAAAATACTTCGGTTTTCGCCGCGTTATACAATCTCCACGTCCTCCTTGCACTAATGACTAAACGCATCGACGTCTTTTTTCAATTGTCTACATTCACGGAGACACAAAACGTTCGTGAAAGTCCTGACGCCATAAATGTAAAGTAAATAATACATATTTCTCGTAGCAGCCGGAGCATCACTGGCATACAAAAAAGAAACGGGCTGAGAACCAGCCCCTGCGGCACGACACTTGAGGCACAGTTATGATAGGACTGCTGGCTCTTAACATTGACGTTAGCAAGTCCTCCGTAAAATTCCTTCCTGAAAGGTCAAGACAAGAACTTGTTCAAAAGGGACAACGTCTGAACAAGCAAGTGGTGACTGACGACATTAAGAGCCATGTAAGGTCAAAGTACACAACAGCATCGAGCTGTCGCCGACAATGAGCCGCTTCAGGCGCTCGTTGCAAGAAAGATGAAAGAAATGAGATTAGTAGCAAACCATCATCATTTCTCCTCTTATTATTAGTGTTTAGCTTACCTGCTCATTGTCGAGTGCAAGTATGGTTTCCCGTTTCTCATATTTCCAGATTATTCGTCGGGCAGCAACGAAACGCGGGGCAGAATTGGTTGAAACTTGTCAATTGCGAAAACACGGTCCACCCTCCTTATCGCTACCAAGGAAAGGGCTAGCTTTTGGAAAAAATGCGGTTGTTACCATGTGTTATGCTGTGCTGCTTGTACGTCGATTTTTTGATCGATGGAGCAGGCGCGCTTTTGTTTTCTTCGAGCCCTTTGTTTTGAGGAAGCTCTGTTGCTCCAACCCGACGTTCGTTTGCAATTTCCCTCACCTTTCTTTCCGTTGTCGGAGGCTGGGTTTCGCCATTTTGCGCAAGTGTGTACATGCTTCGTCAGACGTTTATAGGTCATGACACAGGTTAATACGCCACAAAGAATTTAATACGCAAACAAGCTTACATATCGAGGGATACGGAAATGTTTTAGGCTGTAGCGGCCACTTCGTCATCAACAGCAAGCGCCCACCATCATCATCATCGGCCGCCTACACAATTGGTGACCCGGACGTCGGCAGCATGGAGCCCCACTTCGCTTGCCCTCTGCCGCCCTACCCGGCCTTCAAGCGACCCTACCCCCGAGCCTGGTTCTTCAAAATGGAAGCGCACTTCCTCATTCGCCGTATCGACTCACAGGCCGAGCGCTATAGCGCATCACCACCGCCCTGCTTCCGGCCGCCCTACGCGGTGAGCGCCTAAAAGGCTTCGAGCGGCCCTACGATACACTGAAGGCCTACGTGATGGCGCGCCTCGACACGAGTCCTTCCCGCCACAATGGCACTGTATCGCCTCCTGCCACTTCTTCCTTGCACGCCGTGACTCATGATGGAATGGGAACCTCGATCCCCGGCTTTCAGCCTCCCTCGCGCCCTGAAGACCTTCTACCACCTCCAGGCTTCGCTGAACGTCATTTCTACGGGCCACTCCAACCCGGCTGCGCCCAGTCACTCCATTCAAAGTGCGTCCACCACGGCACTCAGTGCGGCGACCTTGCCACCCCGCCCACCGTTCTACCCTAAGAACCCCGAGGTTTGGCTTATGCAGATGGAGTGCTTTTTCGATCTCTACCACGTCACAGCCCAGAAGGACCGTTACGCGCTGATGTACGAGCTTTTACCGTCAAGCTTAGCCTCCACCCTGCCTAAGCCCGGCGCCCAGCCCTACGACGAGCTCAGAGCAGTCCTGGTCGCGCGCTACGGTCGGTACCTCAAACAACCCGCCACAGCCGTCCACCCTTACACCACCCCAGTCGAGGGCCTCGTTCCTAGCACCAGCATGCTGGCGTCGGCGGTACCGCCCAGGGACGACACTGCTACCACGACCATGCTATGCCCAGCCGACGGCGGCTCAGCGGCAACGACGAACGACTGCGCCTCACACCCCACCAGTCTATTGGCCACTGTATCTACGCCGCCTCCCTGCAGTGCGCAAGCACCGGGCTGGCGCCTGAACACACCGCTGTTACCACCCTTGACACAAGCGGTACCCGTGGACTTAAGCGCAATTTATGCACCCACCACGCCGTGTTCATCTTCACAACAGGAGACGCTAGTACAAGACGCTGCTTCACGACGCACCTCGACCGTTTGTGCTGCGGCTGACTCGTCTACGTGCTCGTCTACTACGGTTCCCCTGCCGTCGCCGCATAGCATGCACAAGATGGACACTGTTGCACTCGTTACCAATGACGATGATCAAAGCCCATCCTCCGACGAGCTGCTGCCCTAGTCCCGTGCGACCGGCCGTTACAACAAAGCCGACAAGGTCTGTGTCACCGACAACCCTCTGGCCCACACAACACACCCCGGCTACACGACTCTGAGGTGTAGCTTAAACATGACCAGCATGGCTGAGCGGACGCAGAGTTGGCGAGACACACGTCCCCACGTCCTCAAAATTAGCTACAAGGTCAATCCGTCGAAAAGAAACCCTCCCCTGACTTGAAGCCACCACCGCAAGCAGCCATTTCCGCCGTCAAGCTTAAACGTCGCCGCCGACGTCGCAATCACCGACCACGACGACCGCCTTCTACGAGGGCGAAATGCGGGGAGCCCTGTAGTGGCGGCAGCCCATGTAGCACCAGCTCCAGCGACATCGCTGGATCGAGCGCCGCTCATCGCGCAGAGCCCGATCGACATGGACACAGGCTGCGTGGCCGCGCGAGCGCGCGAGGACACGGGGGTCGCACTGATGCTGACAAAACAGAATCTGGTTTTGCCTTGCGACGAACGGTCGTCCTGCCTGAGGCTCCTTCCTCTCGCCCGACATAGCGCCCTACAAGGCTATAAAGAAGGCGAAAGCACCTTCCTTACTTTCTTTTTTTTTAATGCGATAGATTGCCGTATACGGCATAACAGGGAGGTTTATAGGTACAACATTGCACCAGTTGCACGCAGAAAGCCAAGAAGAGAGCGGTACTGGGGTCCCCATATCCAACGCTTAAGATCGGGGGGTCTCCCAGGATGGAGCCCTGTGCCTCGGAGGTGTTGGATTCTGGCGTTTCTAAGGCTTGAACAAGTCCACAACAGGTGTTCAACGTCAGCTTCTGGCGCAGTAGTCACACAGAAGGGGCAGGTAATGTAAGTCGTACTTAAACGTTAAGCTTTCGTTTTGAGTTCCTTGTGGATCAGAAACGTTTGTCCTGGCGTAGACAATTTTGACAAAGACTGTACCAACAGGCCCAGCACCAGACTATTCTACTCAGGTATATTTCCGTAGCTTTATAATACCCTCATAGCTCTCGTGCGTAGAAAAAAAAATGCAAAAAAGTCAAGGAAGCTCACACTAACGCGTTAGACTTGGAGGCAGCGCAACTGGGGCTCAATTCTCTAAAACAAGAGGCCGTCGTTTTGAAACGGGGCGGTAGCGCTGTGCAACTGCATGGCGCGGTCATGCCATCGGTCATGCCATCGGGGGGTAGCGGTAAGCATAGTATAGCTGTAAATAGGTTTTCTTTCGGTGCCACATCCCACAATTTTGCAGAAGTTGCAGATGAAGAGTGTCAAGAGCCGTCTCAATCCCATGAGTAAAAAAAAAGGTTGGCCAGCTTGCACTACTGGTGCAAGGCTGGAAGAACAGTAGGGCTGAAGGCCCCTCTCCCTTCGTCGGAGGCCCAGCTGTTGCACCTTGCATGGGTTTCAGAACTAGCCACTAAAAGTTCTCCATGACCGGCAGGCGCGCATCGTTCTGTCAGCAGGCTTCTCTTCTACAGTGGACCGGGTTGGTCGTGGTTAGCACGCGCTAGAAACCATGGCAACCCGCTTCGCGAACTCGGCGTCTGTGCTCCCAACTTCAGGCGCGAACGCACGTGAACTGGTGAGGGGAACAGCACGCGAGAGACCGCCAAACGCAACTGCATAAAAACCGGTTTCATATGAGGCAGGAACCTTGGTTAGATTCCGACCACAGGAAAAGTTTATTCCCCTGGTTCGTTTTTTGTTTCGTGCGGCGGCGGTCTTTTAATTGTTTTCTCTTGTGCTTAATTTGGGCGGTTGGGTTATCCCTTTTTTGTTCTTTTATTATTTATTTCCGGCCTTCCAAACCCTCGTAATGAGGCGGCCTGGGAAGTCGAGATGGAATGTTTTATGCATGCTACGGGCGCCTAAATTCGTTGATAGGTTTATTTTTCCCCTACGAAATTAACCTCTTTGACTTTCATACTAGAGAAAATTCCTATCTGGCCCTTTTTCCCTCTATATTTTGCGCACTGAGTGCCTTCCGATTGGATGCACATGTTATTGTTCCCCGCCACTGCTAACCCAGTACCCCTCGGGCCTTTGGGGTGGAACAGTGGTTAGGTTGTCGGTTTAAGCACTTTTTTTAACACGACAGTGTTTTATTCCCGGATACACCAACATTTCGCTGACGTCATATCCGTCACGGAAGTGACGCCAGTACAACGAAGCAAGCGGCCTGTAAAGGGTGCATCCCTGCACACAGGGTCTTCTTGCGGGGAAGCAACCTTTTGTACTAAAAAGAGTACGTCAAACTTAGGGTTGTTCCTTTTCGGGATTTATATTTTAACACGAAAGTGTTTTATGCCGCGATACACCAAGATTTCACTGACGTCATATCCGTCACGGAAAGGACGCCAGTACACCTTTGCCGAAGCGACCCGCCAGCAGGACGTCGTTCGCAAAGCACACCCACAAGGCAGCCGCCGACCCGCAAACCATGCTCAGCTGCAGATTTTACAGCACATCTCACTTTCGTGTTTTACCGATTCCTATCAAACGGGGATAAACCACGTTTTTTTCTTGAGGCGCGCATTCCGAACACCTGCTCGTGGGCTCCTTTCCTCATCGCCACTTTAACTCACACTTCCCGGCCTAGCATTTTCACCCTCTCCACTTCGCCGACGATGACAGTCTCCTGGTAACGCTCCACGGCGAAACTAAAAGCTTCAACAGCTCCGCTGTTAGAACACTTGATGTCCGTGTGGCTGACCAGCTGCGCGCTAATTGCCCTGTTACGCGCGGAGTGACCTCAATGTTTTAAGTTGTAACTGTCCGTCTGTCACATGCTTGTCTACACTGAACCGCAAAATCTAATTGCGCACATTCATTTTAGCTCAGTGGTTCTACGCGTGCAGGTATGGACGCAATTACCGGCGCCTGTCTTTTCTTTTTCTGCTTCAAAGTCAGCAGCGGTGGTCTGAACACTTACACTTTAATGGCTACTGCAGGTTTCAAGGACAGGAAGGCCATCATCACAGCCTGTGTATCTTCCTTGATGAACGGGTAACACGGCGTCTGCGGCTTCCGCCTCTGAGAAGTCAGTGTCGTGCGTGATCTTAACTCGTCTAGGTGGCTACCCCTAACGCGAAGCGAGGGACGATAACAAACCGCGTTGTTTCAATTATCGACCGCGGTTTGGTGCTGACCAAGGTTTTGTATTTCTTCTCGTTCGTGCGCGTCGCAATGCCGCGCAGTTGAGATGGCTTGAAGTTGCACAGGCTATCGGGTAGCTATAGCGGTTCACATTAGTTTTAAAGCGAAAGCTTTCTTGGTGGGACCGAAGGCGTCCTGTCAAAAAAACCAATGCATTTCCCCATAGACCAGTTGGTCGACCAAAAAGCTCTGATCAGGTCTCTCGACACACGTCGCATGTGTCAAAAACGGACACTTGAAAATCGCGGTAAAGCAACGGTCCTAGATAAGACAATAAACGTACCGATCATGAAGAAGAAGTACGGAAGTATACCTTTATCTCATGAACCCCGTATCGGTATACATTTATATCGTTCGTAGATCCGACTTCCTAGTGCACGCGTTGCGCTGCTGAGTACGAGGTCGCGGGTTCGATTCCCGGCCGCGGCGGCCGCTTTTCTGGTGGAGGCGAGAAGCAAAAACGTCCGAGTGTACGAGATTTCGGCGCACGATAAAGATCCCCAGGTGGTCAAAATTAATCCGGAGCCCTCCACTACGGCGCGCCTCATCGCCTGCGTTGCGTCGGCGCGTTAAAACCCCGCAATCAATAAATTCCTAGTGCACGAAAACTCCTTGCATGGGTTCGTTCGTCGTTGTGGTTTGGGTCTTTCAAGGTTTAACCAGCGAAGGTTGCACGCACTTTAGCTTTCGCGCGTCTCTCAACTTTTTTTTGGGAAGGGGTGGTAAAGTGTGTTGTCTTCGTCTGACAATTCCGCTACTCAGGTAGAGGAGGCTGAGCAGCCTTTGCAGCTCCGTGGCTCTAGACAACGTTCGTTCCCCGCGACTTACGGAAAGATCCTGCTCGTCCATCAACAGAGTTGTTTGCTCCAGGGCTTCAGGAATAACCTTGACGATGTTGTGGTCGCAACGCGGCCATGTTGTATTGCAGTCTTTGATGACGACGCGGAGCAACCTCCTATAGGTGGTATTCATTGAAAAGTTTACCTGTCAATTTCTTCGCTTGGCAACACTGTAAATGGCCACGGACATGGCCGACACGGCACGGACATGGCGCGGCTTGTGCCACTGCGGCCGCACGCCGTAGAAAAGAAAACACCGGCGTGCGCCGTCTGCTCCGTTTCAACCCGATTCTCAACAGTGGTGTCAACAGAGATGTTATTAATCGCACTCATATTGGAGTCGAGGCATTACTTTGCATTCGGTGGGATAAAACTTCGAATGTACAACCCATATCATGCGCTTAGCACGGAAAAGTACCGCCATCCCGCGGATCCCGACGTAACCAGTGACGGCGCACTCACGTGGTTGCCTGCATGCGTACCTCGCTATTGAATACAGGCTGTAGCACTGCACCACGACTTATCAGGACACTGAAGCAAGCTGTTACAATTGTCTAATTACTTTTAGATGCGACGGCATCTCATTCACTCGCCTTGTCCCTCCATACGGCGTTGTCGTTGTCCGCCCACACCCCTCCCCCATTCTCCTCGCCGCGCGAGCTGCGCTCTCCGCCGCTCACCCCCTCTCCTCTCCAATAGCGAACACTCTCTCGCGAGGGGCATTGGATTGGATTCGATTAGATTGGCTTGGCTTGGATTTAGATTGGATTAGATTAAAGTGGATTGTGTTCGATTATATCCGCGCCACGTTGCGTCATAGCCGCGGCAGGGGGTTCACGGCCCGTTTCACGCGATGGGAGAATCAACCTAACGGAAACAACAACGGAACCCCCTATGCGTCGCATCTACACAGGGGTTCCCGCGAGGGGAGGTGGGAGTAATTTTAGCAGGTTGAAGCTCAGAATGCGGGGGGATGTTCCGAGTTTTGCCGATCCATTCGCATGCATCTTTACAGCGAACCCGTGTATGGCTCCATCCTTCGGGTTTCTTTGTCTCGGGGTTTGTCAGCAGAATACGTTTTGCGGCAAAGCAAGCTTTACCTCGAATGCTCTGAAGCTCTCATATATCCATATGTCCTGGGGGAAAATGCTAATGCAATTATTATTATGCCCCTCCTAAAAGCCCATGAATGAATTCCCGTCTGCCGCCAAATACATGGGCTTCTATGAGGGAGTATGGTTCCAGAAAGAGGCCGTAACTCGTATTTAATATAAACTGTCATGTAACAAATTATGTGGCGCTGGACTGCTCAACCGACTACATAACCACATAACCGCGAAAAATTTTATTTCAGCAGGCATCTTGGGTAACTACCGATCGCAGTAAAAAAAGTCGAGCTAGTTTATATCGTAGCGTACCTTTCTGTCCCCGCTGTGTTGGCACTGTTCGAAGTATGCAACTTCGTCGCTTTATTACAAATAACATGAAGACGTCGTTCCTATGCCAATCCAGCCGCGTCACAAAGCCGCCCTGTAAAGGACAGCCCATACCTGTCTGCTATAGGATGAACTGTAATCCTTCCATGTGACCTCAAGCTAATTAATTCAGAAGAATGCTCAATTTGAAACAGTCTTGCTTCGTCTCTTGCGCACGTTGGTACTGCGCCCCGTTCAATACGCTCGAAAATTAAGTAAAACCAAATTGCAGTCGTTTTGTAACACCATTTTGATTGCTATTTTACAGCCTTGCAGTTCAATCATGTGAGCATGTCATGTCAGTCATTCAATCATGTCAACTATCGTCTGTTGGCTTCTCCTGTCGTCGTCGTCGTAATCGTCTCATGTAGTCATGGTACTAAAACACCGGGAAACTCGTTTACGTCTCGCGCTAGAACGCAATGCGGGCTAAAAAAACATCGGGACACTCGTTTACGCCTCGCGCTTGGGCGCTTCGTGCTTCAAAGACGCGAGACTTTTACAGCAAAGCTGTATACCTCTACCTCCCAACGGTTTCGTCTCGGTTGGCAAGAACGCCAAGGCGCCAGGAATACACTTATACACTGCATGCATTCGCCCCTCCCCAAGTTCCACGTTAGTGGTGATGGCCCAGGATTTTTTTTCCTTCTTTTCGTATGATACAGTTCACTTATTCACCAGACGACTGTGGAAATTCTGCGGACTTTCGTGGGAAACGGTGAAAGGTGTCGTCATCTGCATTGCGAAAGGAGCAGGGGCCCTAGTCAAGCTTCAATCCTTTAGCCTCTGGGCCCCTTTCTGCACAGAAAGAAAGAAAGAAAGAAAGAAAGAAAGAAAGAAAGAAAGAAAGAAAGAAAGAAAGAAAGAAAGAAAGAAAGAAAGGCATCCGCGAGCTCAGTGATACAGCGCGGACGCTCCACTGCCATCGTCACGTTGTGCAAACGAGATACGAGAAGGAGGAACCGCTGAGTACAGCAAGTGACTTCCGCGTTCACTAATAGCTGCGCCGTATAACCTAAGACTTATCGCATCTTCTGCGTCCGGATTCGATAACGAGTCGAACCGCGAAATTCAATGTTCTCTACAACAGTAAGGTGTGAAATTTGTATTGGCCAAGTTATAAATTTGGGACATGACATGACAAAGGCTTTATTGAATCGCCTGCAGTAGGCACCCCGCTGCCGGGATAACTAGACGCGGCATAGCGTCGGTCCTGTCTGGACCCTCTACTCGTCTGCGTCCTCGCTACTCGCCCCCAGGCTAGTCGCCTTTACCCCTAGGGGTGGGTGACGCCTCGCAGCTTTCGCTCTGTCGCTGTCTCGGTAGGAGGAGGAACAAACTTTTATTGGAAAACAAGACATTTCGTGACGCTGATGGGTGGGGTCCCTAGTCCAGGACTCCACTGAGTCTTGCCTTCTCCCGGGCCTGGTTGACTAGATGAAGCTGGTCTTCCAGGCTCGAGCTGGCCAGGGCTGCCTCCCATAGCTCAAGTTTTTTCTCTGGTGTTGCATCTTCACGCCAATTGCTGTTGCACTCCCAGGTGATGTGGTATAGTGTGGGAGTGCTGCCGCAGGTTGGACATTTTGATCGGTATTTTCCTGGGTAAATAAGGCTATACGTGTGGAGGTTCGGATAAGTATTCGTTTGAATCTGTCTCCAGGAGGTGGCTTCCATTGCGTTTAGCTTTTTGTGAGGGGGCGGGTAGAGTGCCCTGGCTGCCCTGAGTGCTTCCAGTCTTTCCCCATAGCCGGTGGAAAGTGGGGTGAAAAACGGCGTGCTGTCACCCGCCCGGTTCGTCAATTCTCGGGCAGTGCTGTTAGCCGCTTCCTTGCCCGTCAATCCCTCGTGACCGGGGGTCCAGGTCAATCTGTGCGTGCCATGGGGTCTTCCTTTGATCTTGTTCAGTATGTTTGCTGCCACCCGTGGTATTCTTCCTTTCGGTGCTGTGTTCGCGCCTCCTTCCACTTGTAACCATATCGTATACGCGCTGAACCTACCCACCTTTATCATCCCAGTCAACTTTTTTAATGTATATAAAACCACTAAACTCAAAAATTATAAGCAATTTACCCTCTGCGTCAAATATGTGTTTGGTGCCTTTCTGGTTCCTGTAGAACAAAAAGAAAATGTTCTTACGGTATTACCCTTGTTTTATTCAAATCCTGCCGCGTTCAGACCACGAGATGAATGGCGTTCATAAAATTCCTCGCTGCCACGAAGGCACAAGATTTACGAGCCATTTTGCCAACAAAGGATGAGCTCCCGCAGACCATCACTGTCATCATCGTCATCATCCTATTTTATGCCCACCACATAATGAAAGCCTTTTTCATTGATTTTAAACTGTTCGCCCTTTTCAGAGTCCTCTACTTTGAGTTCGTACGACCTTTTGGTTTTCTCTTGAATGGAACTTGCCCTTCTTTTCTACACGTACGCTTCAAAGAGTGATGCAGCCGTTTAAAACAAAAAGCTCTCTGGCCTCCTTAAGGGTATTTTATTGTGCAATAAAGCATCCTTGAATAGGAACAAAGAGAGTTCATCGTGCGAATGAAACTCAACGAGGTAACTGCAACAATAAGTACGTGTAAATAAAAAATCAGTTTTTAGTTCCGGGCAGCGTAGAATAAAGCAACGCTCGCTTATAAATATGAGCAACGAGCTCATTCTTATAACGGCTTTTGCCACAACAATTCGACTGAGCTGAATACCTTCCCTTTATCATTTATAACTCTTCTGTGTGATGATCGCCATGCAAGGGAAATTAATGTAGTTCATTTACACCCCCACCTACAAGTCGCGAATTAAGCTAGCGTAAACGTATTTAATCCGGTAGTTAAACCACGGAATCAGTTGCCTCAACGCAAAAAAATTCAGAGCCCGACAACGGTGAAAATGAAAGACCAGCGAAGCTGTATTGGTTGATTAATGTATTTAGTTATGTACGGTGACTTAACTATAGTTATCGGATAAAGGCACATACACGTAACTTCCTTAGAATAATCTCAAACTTAATTCTTATAATTTGTTTCAGGGGGGTAGTTTCGATAAAGCAAGAGTTACAGCTGTTTACTGTAACCGCACTCCCTCCGTAGACGGCCATCTATTGAGAGCAGACGGGACTTTTACTGTGAACAACCCAATAATGACAAGTAAATGAAACTCGGCGTAATAATAGAGTTGTCTTAGCGGCCACGTTCAGCATGATTTTTTCCAAGATGCCAATATTATATTGAGAGCTACAGAGCCTTTTAAAGCACCCTTAAACCGCAGATACGGGGCCTCGTCAGGCGTCTCGAACGCCTATTGCCCTGTTTACTTCTACAGAAAATGTATGTATGTTAGTGATTTGTTGACGCAAGGGTTTCTAAGACCAAAGAGCGCCAAAACTATGTTACGTGGTCTTTCAATAGCCGTATTTGTGCTTAAAATATGTATGAAATGAGTATGATATATCCTAAAATACTGTATATATGGGTGTACAGGGCCCGTCCACTAAAACATGAAGATGTTGATGATGGTGGCTGAAAGGGATTATGGGTGGGATGTGATGCACCTCGAGCCAAAGAGCATGCGACGAGAGTGGGCCTCCCGTGCGAACAAAGGAAGCATCAGGGCCTCACTCACTTCTCGTAGGCTCGGAGGTCACGCACTGTACGAGATGAGTTTTAAAAACTTTATGTCCGCAAGATAACTTAAAAGACATTTATTTGTGAACATAGCTTCATCTCCTAAAAACAGTGAAGGATGTAGCGGAATGTTGTAGGTATATATTTTAGGAAAATGCCGTTTTCTGGCTTCATTGCGGAATGTGCACTCAATTAACACATGGAGGACGGTGAGCCGTTCCCCACACTTGTTACAAACAGGTGGGAGTGTGCCATTCAAAAGATAAGCGTGTGTAGCGTAAGTGTGGCCTATTCGTAGTCTGTAAATGGATACTTCAATGAATCTGTTTTGTTTTTCTGTTGTGTGTCTTCCTAGGGTTGGTTTTACTGAGTGGAGCTTGTTGTCTGTGTGTGTGTCCCACATGTGCTGCCAGCATTTACGGATTCCCCTCCGGATTACTGGTTTCAGATCGAGGTGAGGGACCTGCGCTACATCAACACCACTACGGAGGGCCGCCAAAGTGGCGTTCTGGTCAGCAATTTCATTGCCCAGAATGCCACTGTATCCACGGATCCAGCAAACAAGTATTTTTAGCTTTGACTTATAGGCAGTTATAAGAGCTTTAAAAAGGCGGTTTAGAATAACGTTTTTTGTGGGTTTAAAGGAATCCAATGCTGTAACTACGCTTAGGGAGTCTGTGTAGATGACTGATTCTTGTATTTTGTTCTGTGCAATGTGTTCCACTGTGATTAGAATACCATACGCTTCTGCTGTAAAGATACTACAATTTCTGTCCAATGTCTTTGTCCTGGCAAAGTCCGGGCCATGTGCCGCACAGGACACAACAGAAGAAGTCTTGGAAGCATCTGTGTACAAAGAGGCGTATGGATATCTGTGTTGTAAACTTAAGTAATTCTGTAAAATCAATTCGCGTGGTGCACGACGCTTGTCAATTAGTTTAAAGGATGTGTCACAATGAATAGTTGACATGTCCCAAGGTGGGACTAGGTCGGCGATACAGGTTTTTATGCCATCATCTAAAGACACCCCTATCTTTTCTGCAAGGCCTTTGACACTCAAGGTTAAAGGGGCAGGGATCGAAGGGCGCGCTAAATACAAATGGGCAGATGAGATGTCATTCACAATAGAATTGCATGGGTGATTCGTCATAGACATTGTCCTCATAGCATAGACATGGCCAGGATTTCGGGACACGGCGTCGAGTTTCGAAAAACTGACACCACGTGGCGTCGCGACCTGAAGACACAATTCCTTCTCTCTTGTTCTCTCCCCCGCGGTGCGAGAAGCAGGGCCTTCACACAGGGTCTAGCCGCTCGCGACGGTTTCCCAAACAGGCCAGCTTTTCGCCTTTGAAATTCGCCTAACCAGGAAGGAAAAAAAAAAAAAAAAACAAGAGGGGAGCCCTCACAAAACGACCCCGCATGGGCTGCGGTTCCCCCGTGTGTAGACTGCCTCGATGCGCCCCCGCTCTGCGGGCGCGCATCGAGGCACCCTACCCGTGTGGACGGGGAGGGCTCGCCCCGCTCGGACGCCTGCTTTTTTCGTGGCGCTCGTGCTGCATTTCTCACTCGAAGGAAAGAGCCCGGTAAAATTTTCTTTCGACTTGTGAAACAATGTGCGTTAGTACGTATCGAGCAGGCTCGGGTCAACTGCAGCGTCGCTAATGAGTCAACTTTTGCCAGTGTCGTCTTGTCTGCTACGGACGCATCGTCTGCTCACCGCGCCGCTCGACCAGCCCGGTGTCCTGGCTATTTCACGGAATGAAACGTGTTGTTGGGGGACGTCGGTTCCGAAAGCCTTTCAGGTCCCATGGGTCACCTTTTCGACATTAAGGGGTCATCTGTTCAATTTGTCACAGGGCATTTTTATTTCCTTCCGCTTGCATGATACTTGTTCGCACTTGGCACATCCCGAACTTTTTTTTTTTTTGCTGTTGAACAACTTGCACAAATTGTGTTGGTACATTGATTCGTACATTAGAATTAATCAGGTGTCTGATATGTGGGCGTCTTTTGAAGACGCATGCAATTAAACGAAACGAGCTTTTCTTTTTCTGCTCGCTTTTAATTTCTACGCGCGAACATTCACACCCGAATTCAGGAAAATAATTTTTCCTATGCTAATATCTGCATTGACAAATAATTTGCAGCACAAAAACATTTTGCGTTATTGTTGCAAAGCACAAGCGGTAGAGCAAGATCATAATCTATTATTTCGGGGTTCATAAAAAACCAAAAATCAAATGCCTCAACCCTTACCTACTTTGCGTTAAGGTTGAGGTGCAAGTATACTAACATTATGAGTAACGGAAAACAAAGAAATACGCAATTAACGCGACAGTGCCAAAACAAGCAGATGAGCATATGCAAGTCTTCGGCAAGTAAAAGAAAAACACGTTATGAATGTTTTCTATTGCGTGGGACGCGTCCGCTCAACGGGCTTTCCGGTGCCTCCAAAGCTAAAAAAGACGCACGCCGGCCCGACGAGAACGCTTCTGAAAAGAGCACGTGCTGGATCGACTTGCACGCGCTAGCCCCTGAGGCAGCTTTGCTCAAGAAGAGAAAGGTGCTACTGATTGCGGGTAGGTTCTTCTTTTCTTTTAGACG
This sequence comes from Haemaphysalis longicornis, assembly GCF_048455015.1. NCBI lineage: Eukaryota > Metazoa > Arthropoda > Arachnida > Ixodida > Ixodidae > Haemaphysalis > Haemaphysalis longicornis. The sequence goes on along the minus strand of NW_027526460.1, from coordinate 88,397,366 downwards.
TACACTAAAATATTTTAATACTCCCCGCCCCAACCACCGGCTAGTGTGCGACATGATCAGTGAACAATATTCTTGGACTAGCGCTCTTACGTGAAACGCCCTGTCCGTCATACTACCTGAAATGGGGTATGCTATACGTTCCCCGGGTATGTGCCGAGTCATAGACACGAGGAGAAGATAAGAAATTGGCTGCGTATCTGGTTGCTTCGCTGCAAATGTATACCATAGCCTTCGGCCGCCCCCGCCTCGTAACATCCTCCCCTCTCCCCCTCACGCTGTTCTTCTCCCCCTGCCTCCCCCATAATTAATGCAATTGAAGTTTGATGAATTAGATTCAATTTTCCCTCGTTTTCTTGGTTCGCGCGCCACCTGTTGGGACCTTTTCTTTCAATTGTTCTTGGAACAGCGCCTCAAAAACCTCACCCCGCCTGGGTTAATGGCTTCTCTACCTACGCTTCCAAGAGCTGCTGAGGTATTCGTGAACAAGTGCCACTCCCTAACCAAAGCTGATCTGCACCACCTCATTTGGTTTTGCCCCAAATTAACTCGCTATAGAAATTTCTCTGCCCCCACCAACGATCCCGCGATAGCCATAGACCCTCACTCAGTGGGCACTCCCATCCTTCACAAGATTGCTGTATTCGCAGTCACAAGCGGTCTAGCACGAGCTGTATAGAACGGCCGGTCTGCTCCCCTTCCTTACCCATTCCTTTGATCCTATTCCCCCAACAGGCCTAGGGCCAGCCTTGCCCCAAATAAAGGTTTCTCTCTCTCACTCTTGAGGAGACATCTTTCTTTTATTATATTTACTTCTATCTGGCCTGTTTTTGACACCGTCTTTTACCGCATTTTTATTAAAAACAATCGCACGTCTATTTTTGAATAAAAGAACGCTGCTGCGGCCAGTTATGCACTAATGTTTTGCCTCAATTATGCCTAATGCTTTTTTAAAGACGATAGTCTTTCTTGGGCTACTTAAACGCGATTGATTGATTGATATATCTTTATTTGGCGAGCATGAAGCGCAGATGTTAGGGCGCCCGCCCGGTGGACGGCACCGATTCAGCCACCGGTTCAAAAGTTATAAATATTATTAAACAAGACGCTTATATACGCAAAACCGTTCCAAACTTCTAAAACTGCCAAGATTTGTCATACATGTCCCAATAATATGGCGCGAAGGAAACCCCAGGTACATTTGAGGCAAAATGTAAGCACATAACCGGGATTACGCGCGTTCTTTTAAATAAGCATAGACATGGCCTTGGTTTTCACGATAGCAATTTAAAAAAGAGGCGTTAAAACAATGGTTTGACCAAAAAATACGAAAAGAAGCTGGCGCCCGAGCCTCGAGCTCGAGCGCAACCCTAAGCCGAACAGTAGCAAAGGTTCCAACAGATGGCGTGCGAGCTCTGCAGCGCGGGAAAGTGGATTTAATTTAGCTAACCTCCATCGCGTCAGACGCGCGAGGAGTGAGAGAGGGGGGGGGGGGGGAGAATGTATGAGACGGCAGGGGCTGCAGAAGACTATCGCCTTTCGACGACATTTGCAGCGAAGCGAGCAGATACGCGGCCAAGTTTTTCTTCTGAACAATATTGACACATAGAAATATATGCACTCCGCCAGGTTCAGTAGCTTGGGACGGTTTTGCCTATATATACTCCTTGTTCCAGCATTGTTTCATGTTTGGCCCAGCGGCTGAATCGAGTGACAGACGGACAGATAGACAGACAGAAAAGAAAAAAGGACGATTGAGAGTGCACGTTCGGCAACTGGACACTAATGCTTTCTCAATCACTGTATCATAAAAAAGTGCTTAGGTGTCCTCGGAATTTACATCTAGGAAAGAGAGCTGCAATTATTGTGTGTGGCACCGAAGGGTGCACAGAAAAGGCACAGTTCAGAAGCTTGGTGCGCAAGCTTAGCAATAGACGTCTTTTTTTGGAAGTGCCTACGTTCAGTGAGCCAGTTTTATTTGTTACAAGTCTTAATGAAAACCGTTTCTTCAGCTCATTTACACAAAGTTTCATGAACGACAGCATAAAGCTTTAAGAGCTGCATAATTTGTCCCTTTCGACGTCAGTGTAACATTATATGTGCCGTAACATCGTTAAATATCTCTTTTTGCGCAGATGCAAGGCGCCACACAAGGCGGCAAGAAGCTGCTCTTTTTGTGACTTTCTGAACCCTCGCCCGCGCCCCTAGAAAAAAATAAGATACATAATAATTGGTATTGCCTAAAGGAGTTATTAAATAAAGCTCTAAAAAATCTCAAATTCTGACCGAAAACTTTCAAAGTATAAACACAAACGATGCAATCAGTGCGCAGACAGTCATCCATAACCTAATACCTACGCAAATAATAAGTTGCCGAAAGTTTCACACAAATAAGCACACAAATCCGTTCGCAGAAAAGTTGGCGTACGAAAATGTCGGTGCACCGGAATGCTTGCACCGTAACATCCCGCATTGAAATGTTCCAGTACATCGAAATGTCCTAGACCCGTCTAAAATGGGCCGTTCATAGGCGTCTAAATAGTAGTAACTTGGAATCCCAAACATCAATGCTCAACATTGGGGTTAATTTCAGGTGCAGCACTACCATTGCGTTCGTATAATTCACGACACTTTAACTGTAACAGTGTGCTGTAAATGTATAATTGCTTCCATTTCGGTTAAGCGCCATTGACTTTTTCACGTATATGCATGCTTCTTACGGCGTCGTTTATACTTTTTATAACCGTTTTTAACGCATATCAGTTTTTAGCTGGTGCTGTTCTGATGGAAGCGCCTTGGAAGCAGTGGAGCGCGGCCACAATTTTAATATTTACAATTAACAAAATATCAAACACATTCTCTAGAGCGCACACAAGAATGAGAAAATTCGCAAAGCTTAAAGGCAACAAATATTGAACAAAAAGCTGCGGGAAAAAAACTGCGAAACTACGGCAATATACTGGGAATTTTTCAAAAGGATGAAAAACAATTAATTAAACTTGAACACACCTCTAATTAATATATTCCCTCTGGTAAAAAGCGTTTAAATAGCATTGGGATGAATGGTACATAAATTGAATAAAATAACAATTTAAACGAAAAAAACCAACGAACATTGGTGAATCTATAAACCGGCATTCGAGAAAACGATTTTTGATAAAACGGACGCCGCTTCGATATAATAGCGTTAAAAAAGCGGCGCTCGTTCAGCTCTTGGCAACCCCCCTTGCGCCATAATTTCAGTCTCAGAAACTTGAAGAAAGTGCTTTATTTTTATTTATTTACTATTTATTTCATACTTCCAGCCTGAGTGCCAGGCCTTAGGCATGTGTGGGAATAGATATATACAGTAACAAGGACGGCATGATTACCTGTATACATAAGAAAAACACAATACAGCAAAAGAAAAGAAAACGCTAAACAGATTACAAATACATTCATACTAATCCGTATGTAAAAAAAGACAAAATGGCATACCTGCGCGCAAACATATACGTTTTACACCATTTAACGCATCACTGCAGGAAACCGTGCGGATAACTTATTTTCACATTTGACACCGTACTAACATAGCGTTATTTGCCACCTCAGAAAAAAGAAAGAAAACGAAGAAGCAAAAACTGTACACAGTAGCGCGTGTGGACACGTCGTAGGTCCTTCAGGCACAGTTCTTGTGCTGGAAAGTCTCCCCCCCCCCCTCCCCCCCTCCCCCCCCCCCCCCCCCCCCGCGCGAAAAAACCAGGGGAGCACGCTTTGTTTGCTCTGCGCAAACTAAAAATGAGGAGGGGGGACAGTCAAGTCAGCCAAACCTTTTCAGTGGCAGCAATTATCTCCGCCACTTCCTTGGGATAAACCAGGGGAGCAGGCCTTGTTCGTCCTCGTGCACACTACCGACTGCCTCTTTGTTACTCTCAGCGACAACAGATGGGAACCCTCCCTGGTTCCGCTGAGGAGAGGCGAGTGTTCGGCTGGAGACGGTCCTCCTCTCCACTCCTTCCAGGAAAAAGGAGGGGGACGGGGGCGCCACGTAGCGTCAGTTTTTCGAAGTTTGTGGCGATACGCCTCACCCCGGGCATGAAAAGTGTTGCAGGGAACCTACACAAACAACGTTGCAAAAAATCTACAATAACAGGTTTGTAGCCCACAACCTGAAGTACTCAAACCCGGGAGTCATTTTTTCTATCTGTTTTCTGAGCGCCACAATGTTGTGTTAACTAGTGCGGAACGACCTGAAATCCAGCCTGTTCTCATAGGCCGCAGCAGAAAAATTTTAGACGGCCCGGGAACCTCGTGAGTTAGTCGTACAAGCCCAATATTTTGCCACGGCATGCCGCTAGAGCCGTGCTACGGATATCCCGGAGTCGATTTTTCTAGCTGTCTTCGTTATTAAACGGCGGCCGTTTCTTTTTTCTGCCCCATTCAGTTACGCCCCGGACGGGCGAAGCGCCGGGAGAGGGGCGCAGTCAGGTTTCCGCGGCGCGTGTCCCTCAATCCTGGGGATGGGAGTGCTATATAAGCACGCTGGTGCTCTAGGCACCAGTGGTCGCATCCTACATAAAGACTCTGGATTGGACTTGTCCTGAAGGCTCCGGAGGCAAGGCGAAGGCCCAAACGTAGTACTGGGTCTAACATTTTTAAGGCAGTTTTAGACGCGTACCCGTATGTTACGCTTCCATAGTCTATACGTGACCTAACTAAACTCACAAAGAGACGTAGAAGGCAGTCTTTATCAGCACCATAAGACTGATGTGACAACACTTTTAAAATGTTAATGGTGTTTAGGCATTTTTGTTTGAGTTTCTTTAAGTGCTGTACGTACGTTAGTTTTCCGTCAAGTACAACACCTAAAAACTTATGTTCTTTCTTGACAGGAATCCGTTCTTCGTTTAGTTTGACATCGGGTTCTGGACGAATTCCACGCTGTCTTGTGAATAAAACACATGTAATTTTGTGAGGATTCATTTTAAACCATTTTCTTCCGTCCATTTTGCAAGCCTGTTCACACCTAACTGTATCTGCCTTTCACATATGGACTGATTGCATGACCTAAAGCTAATCTGGACGTCGTCAACATACATTGAGTGGGAGATTGAGGGTGGGAACGATTTCCCAAGTGAATTCATTTTAATTACACACAGAGTACAGTTTAATACTCCACCCTGGGGAACACCATGTTCTTGTATGTATGTTCTTGATACCACTGTCCCTAACCTTACCCTAAATGTTCGCTCCGACAAATAACCTTTCACAGGGTTTAGCATATGTCCAGATACACCGAATGCCTTGAGATCAAGCAGTATGCCGTAACGCCAGTTGTGTCCTATGCTTTTTCTAAGTCAAAGAAAACAGAAAGACAGTGCTGTTTGTGGATAAAAGCATCTTTTACATACGACTCAAAGGCAACTAGCTGGTCAGTTGTGCTTCGACCTGATCGGAAACCAGCCTACAACTGTCCAGGATGCCGTTATATTCAAGAAAATGCATTAGCCTCTTATTTAGTACCATTTTTCCAAAAAACTTTCCTAGGCAACTTGTCAGAGCTATTGGTCGGTAACTGGCAGGTAGTGAAGCATCTTTCCCCTGTTTTAATACGGCAACTACAACTGCTTCTCTCCAAGCTTTCGGAAAGTATCCCGCCGCCAATATTTTGTTGAATAAGTGCAAGTGTTCGGAGAGTTTCTGGGTGCAGATGTTGAATCATTGTGTATGATATGCTATCCGCCCCAGGCGCTGAAGCCTTACATGTTCCCAAGGCGACCAAAAGCTCTGTTATGGAAAATTCGGTGTTGTATGGTTCGTCAGATCTTTTGTTATCACGAATCGGTTTCTTCTCCACAGATGTTTTGCGTCGTAAGAAAGCATTTGTGTAATGAGCAGAACTCGATACATATGAAAAGTATTTCGCAAGTGTGTTTGCCTGGTCCTCTAGGGTGTCGCCTGTACTGTTGACCAAAGGTAGGGTGTGTGTTTTCCGTCCATTAAACTTTTTAATTCTGTTCCATACTTTGCTTGCATCTGTGTATAATTGATAGAAGTTACGAAAGAGCGCCAGCTATCCCTTTTTGCTTGCTGGCGAATGCGTCTTCCTTGTGCTTTTGCACGTTTGAAGGAAATCAAGTTTTGCGTAGTGGGGTACCTGCGAAGGAGACCCCATGCCTTATTTTGAGCCTGCCGTGCATGCCTACACTCTTCATTCCACCACGACCTCCCCATGTTAGGTTTGGCACCAGATGTTTGCGGAATTGAGCCCTAGGCAGCATGAAAAATATGTGCAGTCACCATTTCACAGGCTTCGTCAATGCCCAAATGGCTTAAAGGCGTGTATGAAAGCTGAGATAATTGTTTAAAGTTTAACCAATGAGCACCAGATTCTTTAAACTTTTTATGGCAGATGGAACTGTTACGAGCTTTATCAATGCCTTTCAAGATGACAGGGAAGTGGTCGCTCCCATAGGGGTTATCGTCCCCTTCCCATTCAACAGCCGGAAAGAGGACAGAAGAGCCGATTGCCAGATCTATGTGTGAGTATGTATTGTGTGTAGTGTTGTAGTATGTCGGCTCTTTTTTGTTAAAGAGACAAGCTTCGGATGAGAAAAGGAATTTTTCTATCAAGCGGCCCCGGGAATCTGTGCGTTCAGATCCCGATAGTGGGCTGTGTGCATTCAGGTCACCTACGATTAGAAACGGTTCCGGCAGGTCATCTATGAGAGACTCAAATTCAGAGCTAGATAAACGATATTCAGGGGGAATGTATAGTGAGCAAATTGTTGTTAACCTGTTGAAAATTATTGCGCGAACTGCAACCGCTTCTAGGGCGGTACGCAATTGAAGAGATTGGCAAGGGATAGATTTTTGCGTAACTATAGCTACGCCACCAGAGCAGTGCGTGCAGCTATCGCTGTCTCTCCTAAATACTGAGTATTGGTTCAGGAAATTGGTGTGCTTAGGGTTCAAGCGTGTCTCCTGTAAACATAGGATAGCTAATTGCGTTTTGTGTAGGATTTCATACCTATCATCTAGGTTTTTAATAAGACCCCGGCAGTTCCACTGTGTAATTATTTGTGCTACCATAAATGTTTAGGGAGAAGATTTTACCTGGTGTAGATGAGTACTAGGGCTTGATGTATACTATCTCTCAGTTCTGACTTGGGCCTGTGACACAGGCGGCTGGTGGCTTTTTGCTTCGCCCCGCCATGGTCCGCTGTTCTCTTGCCGCCTTTGGCACTGGCCGAGACGGTGTTACCTCCATGTCATCGTCTGAGTGGTGTGACAGTGACGCGATCGAGTCCTTGCGGGCTCCACCTCGGGATATGTTTGAAGTGGAGATAGGAGCCCCTGCCGTCCCCGACCGTTGTGTGTCGGACACAGAAGAGGTCGTGGGACCGACCACATCTACGTCCATGGCCGCCTGCAGTCTGGCAGCGGGAAGAGGACGACTGACCGCAGAACCGGCACTCCTGACATTCGCAGCTAACACAACACTTGCGGGCGCCACAGGTGTCGTGTCGGATGGTTGGGCTGCCTTGGGCAGCACCTGTGGGGGGGCTGGGGAGGCACCAAGTCTGCTTCGCAGTACTGGATAGCCGCCGTGACAAGAGGCCGCTCCGCCCCCCGGCGAGCTGCGTCGGCATACCTTTGCGAAAACATTAAGTGTTTCTGTCGTGCTTCTTGATATGTGATGTTCTGGGTGACTTTCATGTTTATGATTTCTTTCTCGGCTTTGACCTTAGCACATGACCGGGAGTATGCAGCATGGGGTTGTTCACAGTTGGCACATTTCAATACGTTAGAAGCACAGCTCTCTGAAGGGTCATGATGTCCTGCGCACTTGGCGCCTGTCAGTTTTCCACGGCAGGTGCTAGTGCTGTGCCCATACCGCTGGCACTTGAAGCAGCGGCGTGGGTTTGGTATGCAAGGTCGGACGTTGCAATGAAGGAAGCCTGCAGTGACAGACTCCGGTAGGACACTTCGGTCAAAAGTTTGGATCACATGTTTCGTTTTTACTTCTTTTCCATCGCGTCTGATCATTATTCTTCTTCCGCAGTAACGCCCTGGTCACGCATGCCCTCGAGGAGGTAAGACGCACTTTCATTGAGCAGGTCCATCTCGGAAATCACGCCCTGCGAGCTGTTAAGGCTACGGTGTGGCGTTACAGCTATTTCAAGGCGAAGTAAGTCGGTCTGGTTCAAGAGACTGTCAGATTGTTTTTTAGTAGATAGTTCGACAAACATGTCCCCCGATGTCAGCTTATTTGCCTTGTAGTTCGCGCCAACTACACTCTCAATGAACTTGGCAATTAAGAAGGCCGACTTGCAGGTAACTGGAGATTCCTTGTTCTTGGATTGTATCACTAAGAAGCGAGGAAAGTTGTCCGGGGTGTTAAATTTCATGTTGAGCAGAGGTTTAAATATTACTTCAGTGCGGGCCCTTTTTGGGGCCCGATCATTTGGAAGAGAGGGTTTTGAAAATACCATGCGACATAGTATATAAAGCAGGGAACAGGGGTACTTTCTTCTTTGACGTTACCCTGGTGGTCAAAGAGGTCCCGGAGCTCCCAGCCTGATAGACAGACAGGGATCCCATCGGCCGGAGCTTGACCAGGGCTCCGACGGCCACCGTTCACGGCTTCTAACCCTTCACCTTTCAACTTCTCGCCACGGTGGGTAACCGCTTAAGTATGGGGGGCTCGGGGTACGCGGTGTCGCCACTCACCGTCGCCAAGATTACTCAAGGTGCCCCGTGCGGGGACTTCTACAGAAGATAAAAATTGAAATGTACCGTGTGATGTACGTGTATCTTGCCCAAAATATACAAAAATAAACAAACAAACAAACAAACTTCTAGAACGAGCGCGTGCGATTCTTTGTCAACACGACTCGATAGGCGCGCGCAGTTTCGGTCAGGACCTGGCGCAAGACAGCTTCGCCGTAAAAGCCACAATTGAGCGTACAGAATATCATGCCCGTTTGTAGCACACGCCTATAAGTCAAACACCACTAACGATTCCTTTGGTGTATGTGTCTCTCTCTCACCTTTAGTCACATATAGCACCATCGAGCTCCCTTCTATTAGAAGGGAGCTCGATAATTCATAGCTGATTCTAAAGCGATGATTCTAGAGTATTTGCTGGCATTACCTGGGATAAGGACGCACTCCAACACTTAGGTGTGCCTTTGCACCAAATACGAAACACTGGGCCGCATTGGTCGTTGGCGCTCCAAAAAAGTCAAGCGAGCCTCGCAGGCATGGATATGGGGCGAGAACTTTCTGTGTTTGCGCATGCGCAGGTTTGTAATGTCTTCCTTGTCGCAAAGCTTGTTTATGTGCTTGAAGTACTTCATTGTGCGCGTTCTAAAGTAGAAGCTCTACATAGATTTTTTTCGGCTTTTATGTGGGGGTCTCAATGGGAACCTACGCGTAGGGAAAATTTGTTTCTTCCATTAGTGTGTGTTGGGGGGCTGACACATTTGTTTGTGCACCAGCTTGTATATCGGTTTTTCTTCCATGACGTGACGCATCATCTACTTCTGCTAAACGTTATTCAACAGCGAATAAGTTTTCATTTACCTTTATTACTTGTCTCCACGAATGAAGTTAGTACGAAGCCGCCATCGGGCTTTTTAAAGGAGGCGGTTGACACCTTTTACTTTCTTACTGCGAAGTTTTCCCTGCAATGTCTGTTTACCCTTTCCAGGAAAGCTTTGAGGAACACTTTATTAGAGAATCTGTTCCCAGTGCCGGTTTATCGCCAGCCTTACATTGGCCATTATAAGGACAGTGTTTTGAAGCGTTTCACCACCAAACGCAAAAACGTTTTTCTTTACGCTGCATACATCAACACTCCCAGTGAAAACATGTTTACGCGAGAAAGGAATGTCTATTCCTTGGTCTGACAATGGTCGCTTATGTAATCAACCTGAAACCACTGATCATTATTTTGTTTTGTGCCGGGATACGGTGTTTTTCTGGGATGCCCCTTATACAATTCGGTTCTTGCCTTTTCGAGGAGTGTCCTACGATATATTTGTTGTGATGGGATGTATAGCTTGTGGAAGTGCCGCATGACTGACAGGCACGCGCAACCCCCTCGCCCAACGAAATCCATTTTTGGGAGCAGGCTGCGTTGGTGCGGAGCATTTATGCGGCGCAAAGAGACCCACCAGAATGTCTGCATCTGCTGGACGCGTGCGTCTGCTTGGCGGAGTTTTGACGGACGGCTTATATCAGCTGCATTGATGTGCATCTTGGCTGACTGATAGCTCTGGTAGGCTGTAATAAGTGCAGTTCTCCATGCAGTAAAGAAAAAAAAGAATAATGGAGCTGTGGTGATCCAGGCGCCGCGTGCTCGTCTTACATTCTGGAGGTCCCTGGTTCGAATCCCACCCAATTCAAAATTTACCCAAGCTTTTTTTTTTTTTTCGACTCAGTGAAGTTACTTTGTTTATCATAGCCTCTCTGGGCAATGGGGCGTCATTCCAATTATTATTTGCCCGTTCTTTCATCCTTTGAGCAGGAAGCCATTTTGTGTGCCATGGACGCTGCATTTTCGGTCAACATGGCTAACAAAGTCACTGAAGAGACAAGATAAGGAAGTTTGGTGGCAAATAAAGTATTCGGACAGCACAGGTGTTGAGCGGTTGGAAGTCAATGGGAGAGGCCGTGCAGTGGATATAAATATGCTGGTGATTATGATATATGGTGATTATGATGTTCAATCGTAGAGCCCCGATGATACGTTTCTGTTTAGTGCGTTTGCTTGAACGCTACGCTGCCTAATTTAAGTTCGGATAATACGGTTTCTGCGACCATACGCTCGCATTTCACGTTCTTCCGAAAGACGAATCAACGAGGTTTTAGTAAACCCATCGTTACAACGAAATCGCTTTGTTTAAATTCTCACTTTAGCTAGGGTGTTTTTCACAGTCCCAACTCCACCACAGGGAAAGCAAACCACCGTTGTACACGAATTGCTCCTCATAACGGAGGTTTACTGTATATGCAATTTTAGCCGCTGCGGTTAAAATACCACAAAGTACTTGGTGAACGCGTGCAGCCGTTCCAAGTTTCGATACAAACGCGTGACACTGGCATACAGGTGCACCGCAGCGTCCCCTCTCACCGTCAAAGCTCGCACGATACTCGCCACACTGCCGTGACAAATGATATGAACGACAGTGAGCGCCCGATATGCTCCTATAATTTAACGTTTAGCCTGACCTCGCGAGAGCAGACGACAGCGAGCTCCCTTAATTCCTTCCCAGCTGGCATGATAAGTCTACTCCTGAGCGTGACTCACAGCGGAGAACCTCTAATCCGGGAGTCACGCGTAAATAAACACACAAAGCCGTCAAAAAGGGAAACGCGGTCAGTTCCCCGTAAGGTTTCCCCGAACGCGGAGCGGTTCGACAGGCAGCCTGCGGCAACAGCGGGAAAGCCAAGGACGGCCACCGTAATAAACGGAATGCGTCGCGTGGTGGCATAATACGCGTCGTATTTTTTGTTGCCCCCTCGCACGAGCCCTCCTTGCTCAGGAAAGCACACAAAACGGGCGTGCGTGTACGTACTGCTTAGGCGGAGACGTCTGTACGTGCCGTGATCCCAGATGTTTCCGCCGGCTTTTTTCCTCGATGCAGATCAGGCACGAGGCGCGGACGTTCGTTGTCGCTGCCTCGTTCAGCCGTGCGGTTACGAAGCAGCGTCGCACGGCCGCTGTCGCGTCACGCGTGCTTCCCGCGAAGGCCTGGCAAGCACCGCCCGTTATCATCAGCGCGTGAGAGAACGCGCCGACTCCGTCATCTGCCGCGCCGCCGCCCTCCTTTCACCCTTCGTCACGTGGTTACATCACGTGAGCGACGCCACCCGCCCATGCGCGCTTCCAGCCAGCTGTTTTGTAACCGCCGTGAGATACATACACGCCGGTGTTCAATCAGTTTGTTAGAGGTGTCGCGCGAGCGGCGACTGGAGCAGACGGAACTCGAGACATCTGAGAAGGCGCAGCGTGGCAGACGAGTTTTGCGAGCAGCTGTGCTTGTAGGTAACGATGACAGAGGTCGCCACCAGGGGCGACATCCCGACCGGAAAGGAGTGTTATCCTGTTCAGCGAATCGGGTCCTCGCGTGTTGTGGGCGTGAGCGCGCGTTGATAAGTTTCAAAACACGGAAACAGGTCGTTGTTTTGTACATAGCACAGTGCAGCCGTTTCAATGTCGAAGAGGAGCTTTAAAAATATATGTACTTTGTTGCTTTGCTGGTTGCAGATGGCCAGTTCCTTTCGGCTGTCTTACCAACAGGCAACAGGTGTAGCCATTTCTTTTTCAAATGAACAAGCCACCTGCTGTGTGAACGGCTGTGGTCACCTTTTCGAGCGGATTAATATGTGTGTGCGGATATTCCCTGACGTCTCAATTCAATGTCATTTTTGGGCCTCATTTATGAAGCCATATTCAGATTACTGCGCTGGCATGGGTGCGAAAACGGAGTTCACATCATTGCAGGTCACCACAAAACAGACCTGTCAACCCGTCCTAGGCGCGCAAGCATCGCTGCGGTACTTACACGTGGCAACTTTTCCTTCGAGCGAGAAACATTGAGCCCATTTGAGCCAAAACATGAGTGGAATATCAGCGGCAATTTGACTCATTGCCGGTTGAGGTCTCCGGATTAATTGACCGCCTGGAGATGTTTATTGTGCGCCGAAATACGGAACCCACGGACGTCTTCTCTTTTCGCCTCCATCAGAAAAGCCGCCAACGCTTAAGCATTACAAGGACGTTTTCCTGTGCTTATTATTGAAAAATGCAAAAAATGCCATGTTCGCAACTTCAAATATGGCGTCGTACTCTGCACGGATGACAAACGCAAAAAAGATACCTTTTTTAAACTTTTCTTTCCGCCACCGCCAGTATTCGAAGCCTGCTACAATCTCAAAAGAACAAAATAAAGCCTGAAGGCTAGTCAATATTTGGGGCTGCGCTTGTGGCGGTTGTGGTTGGCCGTGTAGCTTGGCCCGGGGTTCGGTTAACTTCTGGCTCTTACACGTGACACGCCGTGGAAAAACTAAAGAAAAAAATCACGCCATATCCACGGAATGAATGATGAAAAGTGGGGCGAAGCTCGAGAGGGGGAGATCATCGGTAACCGTAACTCTCCCGTGAAAGTTCGCCCATTACATCATTAAGAAAGACGTAAGACTGTGTGCGTACATTGTACAAATCAACTTTTATTTTCGGAGTCAATGCTCCCAGGCCCAGACCTGGTGAAAGACCCCGCGTTTGTTTGTACAAGCAGTTCGATTAGCTCAGTAGCTTAGTTCAATTGCTTCTGCTAATTGAGCAATTTGTTTATTTTGCAAAACTAAACAGGTCGCCTAAGTTTTGCAACTTTTTACTTTACAGCACACAACAAGTCGCTTTAGGGTGCAGATACTTCGGAACCTGCCCCAAAAGGAAGTAATTTAAGACGGCCGCCTAATTAAGAATATTGCGGCAATTTGTCGGCGACCTCGTAGTGATAAAAATTGAAGTCGTGGAGCGTATTGTAGCGGCAAACATCATGCTAATTCAATCAATGCAAAACGTGTTGTATGACGGCTAGCCGCAAGGAATATTGTGCGAGCACGCAAAATGCCATCCAACGTCATCTAAATGCCATCCATGCAGACTCAGTTTAAAAACAAGCTTCCAATTTTATGACCAACGGCGACGTTCCGACACATTCATAAAGGGAAAGGGTGAACGCGGACAGCTTGCGGAAATAAATTACTGCTGGCGAACTCTTCGGCCCTTATCGTTTGACAGCACAGATAAATACTTCTAGGAGCCCTTTGGGAGATACGATGTCGCACTCACCCCTCCGCCTGAAGGAGGAACGCCTCTGGCGTCAACTCCAAGCGGAATCTCTAAGGTTGGACGAGATGGTATGTTATCATAAAAAACAGCGCGCAAGCGACCGGGACAAGAAATTGGCCGGACAAAAGCGCGGTTGTGTTGTGCCTTTTTTGTTGTTGTTGTTGTTGTTGTTGTTGTTATTGTTGTTGTCCCGTTCGTTTGTGCGCTACGGAATCTCTACCATGTAGAGCCGTCCTCCATCACATCCGCGTTTCTCTCTACCCATCTCCACTCTGCATCCGCGGCGGAGCAAAGGCCACAGTCCCCCAGCAAATGTCGGCTTGGGCAGAGGACAAATTGCCTCCCATTAATTCCCCCGACCAGTAGATATAGATGTCTGGCCGCTCGGACCCCCAGCTCTAGATCGAGCTCGTGATTCGAGCGGTGCCCTAATCCTTTTTTAACGTGAAGCGGTATATGTATAAACACGCTCCAGTTTTCATTCCGGTGAATCCACTTTACTCGGTGCCGCTATCACACAGCTTCTCTGCAACCCCGCCTTAAAGCCCTATCAGTATAGACCTCTAATACCACCGAACCACCTATTGCGCGCTATGTCGGAGCTCCCAACCCCACCCTCGATGCTGAAATTTCTCGCGAATAAATCATACGGGCCATCTGTTCCCTGCACCGCCAAACCGCACCAGGCGCGGACGCCATCACTAACAAGCTATAGTGGGACATCTTGACGATACTTGTATTGATCATATCACCACTTTGTTTAACTACAACTGGGAGCGCGGCACTCAGCTTCCCAGATCGTGGATACACGCAAACATCTCTCTAATTCCGCAACCCAGCAAAACTCTTGCACTTGAACACCCCCACCCTATTTCGCTCCCTTCACGCCCAGGCAAGCGCTTAGAGCATGTATCAACACCCGCCTTCTTGAGTAGTACCAGCTACTCCCACCCAGTGTGATTGGTCTTCGTCCTAGCCTTTCGACCCAGGATGCTATCCTCCAGATTCACGCTGACATCCTCGCCCAGCCACCTAAATCCGACAACGCCGCCACCCTAGCACTTGACCTACATAAGGCTTTCGACCATGTCTCCCACCACGCCATTCTTGACTCCCTCAGCAATCACAGTTTTGGCAGTCGCACACAAACCTACATAACAAACTTCCTATCTAACCGCACCGCTACACTGCGCCTCGGTTCACTTCTCTCCACAATTTTCCATATGCCCTCTCGCGGCACACCCCAGGGCGCCGTCCTCTCTCCGCTTCTCTTTAATCTGGCTGAAGCCTCTCGCTCGCCAACCTCCCATCTGTGATCTTTGCTGAAGACATCACACTATGGGTGCCCAGAGCTACTGGTGCCATGATCAAACACACCCTCAATGAAGGAGCCTCTATCGTATACCAGCATGCCCAAGCAGCAAATTAGAATTAATTTTATTACCTCCCCGACGATCCCGGTCCACCTCCCTTACACGGTTCAGCTGAATGCATCCCGGTCTCACTCGCTGGCACCATTACTCCCCATGAATCACAGGTTCGCATACTCGGATTTATCATGCACTCAACTCGACAGCAGCACACACATCATTGCCCAACTTCGCACTTACACCACACAGGTCACTGGCCTCATTAAGCGCATCACGGCGCGCACAAATGGCTTCGTTGAATCTGAACGCGTTCGCCTCCTTCATAGCTTCCTCATCTCTCGCTTCTGCTACCACTTACTGTACGCCACCTTCACGCTCCCTCAACAGCAATTCTCGGACGCTCTTTGAAGACCTGCCTATATGGCTCTTGCGCTGGAGTTTTGGCGACATGCAGCGCCCCCTCGTGTCCGACGCCTCTGGGTAGTATAAAGGCAGACGATTCTCGCCGCTCTTCATGTGTTTTAAAGCAAAGTTTTCTGCCTCTAGCAGCCAACGATTCCTTCGCGGCGAGCGGGACAAGAAACTCCGAACGCGGATGGAGAGGGGGAGGGCGGTTTTCACTCCCGGAGCACAGTGTAGATGGCGCGGCAATAGGGCGCTATTACCCTGCGTTCCCCGCGCGCAGTTGCCTGCTCGCACCGGCGGGCGCGCTGGAGGGGCGGCTTTGTCGTCTGTTTTAGCGACGGTTGTTTTTGGCCTGTTCTGACGTGCTTCGCGTCCGTTGCACGCTTCCTTTGACGTGTTCGACAGCATCTCCTGGGTAACCTGGACCCGACGGAATTAAGTGGTCGTACGGCAAAGATACTGTAAGGTCCACTTATGAGATTAGCGGCCAGGTGCCCGGGCTGCGCGTGAGAACGCGCCGCTCTGTCTGGCGACGTAGCACTGCCGACACTGCGCTGCAACCACCGCTAATTCGTCGCGGCGTGCGCGGGAGACGGATTGTCTGGCCCTCCGCATTCCTCAAGGATAATCCCCCATTGAGAAGGCAGACTGCGGCGCCGGATTCCAGGAACGCCTGCCGGACCCGCTGGGATTACTGGTGTCTCTATTGTTGTCACGCCCTGGTCAGCATGACGCACAGTCGCGTCTTTCGCGCTCATCCCTCGGGGTCGTACGCGTTTTCTGGCCCGCGGGCGGTCCGTTGACCTGAGATAGCGGCGCCTCGTTGAATATTCCGTGACGTGCTGAGTGACAGCTGTCGACGTGAATTCGGGCACTCCCATACGCGTGTACGAACGCTACAGGGGCGTTCCCGAGAGAGGGTGATCTCGAGGTTTTAAAAGGCCGAACTTGGCCGTTGGAAAAGGTTCTTGTCTGAGCGCTGAGCTGGCAGTTCCCGGCGAGACAAGGAGTCTCGACCGTTAACGCTAGGTTGGGATTTGTGAGCCCCCTAGTCGAGGTTAAGATCGCGTCGGAGGTTAAGGGTGCAGCGCCGCACCGGGCAACTAGACGGATCTTGCGGCGAGACAGAATCTCGGCCGTCGTTTCTCGAGCGGTTTGTGTACGCTCCGAGAATAGGAAGAGTTAGACGAAGTTGAGGAGCTCGAGTGATTTGTGCGCACTCGGAGCTAGCGTCTAGCTGAAGTTTGCAGTTTTCCCTTTATTATTCATGTACCCAGTTTTCCCACTGTAAATAGCTGCATATAAACCATTCGTCTCATTTAATCAACCCCAACGCCTTGAGTTCGTCAATTGGACCGCCGCCTCCAAGAACTTCAACACCATCGCCCTGCCAGCCTCCTGCCAAATCAACCGGAGCCCGGGCGATTGGGTTCCTGATCGACACCGGACCTCGGGGAAACGATCTTTACTGATACGTTGAGTATTAGTTTGCAGGCCGGAAAACAAAATGTACAGACCGCATACAGGCATCTGGCCTCTAGAGAAACGCCACCTTTTGCGCAATGCTTGCCACGAATGGGACTCCGTTTTCTAAATTGGTGAATAACCAATTCGCTTGTGTTTCAGCAAGTATTACAAAAGGCGAAAGGAGCAACTGGATCTGATAAATAGCGATTATAAAAGTCCCCTCTGCTTTCTCGCAATTCTCAAGCTTACTAAAGTAACTAGTTTAAATCGGTATAAATGGGAATCACTAAGCTCATGCCGAATTGTTTCGGTGTCTGCGCTTATGTCGCGCGATGGTGTAGCCCCTAGCTAGCGTTGCGCTGTCCCACCCTTCGAAAAACGCTCCTCTCCGTTTTCTGCCGACGCACAGCCGGGCTACGGCGGTTGCGTCGTACGCCGCTCTAGCCCGGCCGCGGCCGACGCTCCTGCGTCCGGGACGCCGGCCTAGCGAATTCCAGGTAACGGCTCGCATAATCTCTGATTTCGCTTTTTGTAGAGCCACGTGTGTGAATTCAAGTGATGTCGCATGGGCAGTTGTAGGTGTCATTTAAAGGAGCCATGAAGAGAAAATGCAAGTTGGTTTTATTCGAAAGATTTCGTGTTTTATAGTGCCCCCCGCGCTTGTCCGGATACAAATGGTGCTTTATTCACTGAGAAATAAAACAATTTAGGTTAAAATTTTGATTTTCCCGCTCAATCGTGCGTTTTCGTGGTCCCAAGTGACATCACTGAAACCGACCGCTCTGCAGCCTAGAGTACCTTCATTCACGCATCCGCCGTACAGGGTAGAGACACGTATACGCTGGCGCCGCCATTTTCGGTTGCTCGCTCGCCGCCGAAGCAAGTCATTGTGTCAAAACCGCGCTAAAATTATCGCCGCAACGCGTTTACTGAAGAAGTTCGAATCATATTGTCTGTTTCGCGTTGCTAGGTCTCGTGGGAAACGAAAAGAATAACGCGTTGAGCCCGTTGGCCCAATTGCGGCGGCACGGGACCGTTCAAAGGTTGTCTCCACCCTGTACAGCGGTGTTGGTTTGTTCCCGCGTTTTTTTACGTTCCGTAACCTAGATGGCGCCACCATACCGTGGCAAGCGTTTGGTTTGTTTTTGCCCGCATTTAAACCTGGCTTGTTTTTGTTCTGGGAGAAAATATTCGTTCCCTGAAACAGTGCTCGCTCGACAAATGGGGTCACGTAAGACACCGGTGCTTGCGTCAATCGGCCAGTGTCGTCTGAGACAACCCCAAGCCCCGTAGTGCTGCGCAGCGAAACCAAGCATGCTGTGCGCAGTACGAACAGCAGAACGCATCAGTACTTCTATGTTTACATGTGCTTTTGTAACTTCCACTGTTTGTCCCATCATTCTTATTGCTTTGTAAAGAATGTGCCCTAAATTTAAGCGCAAATCGCTCGTTCGTCTAGTTTGTAAGTTCTACCTAATTTGCGTTTGCTTCCGCCAGCCTCCGCCAATCGCAGAGCTTAGCTCATGTGACGACATAGGTTCTGTTGCGGGAAATGAGCTGGTGGGTCGCATGACCATTCTCGTTTTTCCTAATTATGTAGCTTATTTGAGCGAAGTTTACGTTAAAAGTGGTGTCAGTTTGATTCTAACGAGACAATCTTTTGAATGAACCAAACTTGTGTTTTCTCTTCATGGCTCCTTTAAAGCTTTGCTTTTCAACTACCTTCACAGCGTGGATTGGGGCCATTTTTTTAATAACAAGCGAGAGCGAAAAATAGTTGTACTTAATTTATTCGCGTAGTGACACGTTTACATGACTGCATACTGAATAAAATAGTCCTTAATGTAGTTGAAAGGGCTAAACAAAATAACATAGACTTTCTTAGGCTTCTTTTGAGCAAGCTGTGCCCATCGTCGCGATGTGGGACAGTATCGCCAGGTCGGGTGGTCTAACTTCCTAACAATAATTATCGTTCTTTCTTCTTCCGTGCGGTCGACAAAGGAACAGTTCGCAAGTAGAATAAACACAAAACGCCGGTCTGGGGCATACCTGCAAATGGTTGCTTCAGCGGGAGCATGCAAGCGGACGCGAGAAACTCAGAACACTGCTGGCCTGGCACCGCCTTTAAAACGAGTGGAAATTTTGTTTTGTATTTGCTAAAACCTAATGGTTCTTGCTTAAATATTTACGCCGCACGATTTACGAACGGCAGGGTACATGTATACACTAAATTTTTTCGCGCATAGTAAGCGTGAAACACGCTCCTTAGCGCCGTAAACTTCGTTTTGAGCACCACGTGACTATAAATACGCGTGGTTTTCTTCTATATAAGCGTGAAGCGGGTTGGGAAAACCCGCATTCGCTTTCTTTTACGCGTGATGCAAGATTGCATGCATGTAAACCGCAAAAATCACGTAAGAAAAATCTCGCGCCAGCGATCGTGCCTTTTCTAATCACGCATATACCCTGATACATATCCACAACAGAACCGTGGGGCGCGTTGCTACATGTGGCTGCGACATGCGCTTCTTTTCTTTATTTTGTCATGTGAAGGGATTGAAAGGCGGCGCTCGCTTCAGCGATTTTGGCGGAAAAACGGAGTTAAAGCCGTTGGAGGCATCGCCTGAAGCAGGCGGTTTGTGCGTCGTGTCTTTCTGCCATTCACGTGTGTACTTGCGCGGAGTGTTCCCTTTTTTGTGGTAAAAAGTGGCGAAGAAGGAACAATCTGATGGGTGATTTGAACTTGACTGGGTGGTGTGGTGTGCCGCGCGGTTGGTGCGAGAACACCGAGAGTCGACTGCCGGGAATTCTCGCGCGCACTTTTCCGGCCGGATGGCGCTGCAGCCTTGGCAGCTTGGCTATTCCGAAATTTCCGCCATCCGCTGGATTACAGTCTGGGCACTTTGGTTACCTACACTTTCCACTATCGCCTCCATTTATAGCCTTGGCATTTTCACTGCTCAAAAACTTTCGTCATCCACTGGACTTTGCACTTTCACTGCCCAACAAGTTCCGCCATGCTGAACTATAGTCTTGGCACTTTCACTGCCCAAAAGTTTTTTCGATGCTAGCACGTTGGCTGCCCCACGATTTCCGCCATCGGGTGGACTTCAAACCGTCGTGACTCCAATGTTTTCGCCATCAGCTGGACAGCTAATGTTGGCACTTTAGCCACTCAAAATTTTTCCACAATTAACTGGACTACAGCCTTGGCAGTTTTACTGCCCACAAATTTCCGCCATCAGCTGTTTCATCCCTTAGTAGCTTGGATACCCCGAAATTTCTGGCGGCAGCCTTGTCACCTTTAACTGCGAAGCTTTTAGCAAATCTTAATTTTTCGTGTCCGCACTTAAAAACACCATGAAATTGCCGAGCGCGCGCACGTGAGCGTGCGCCTCGCGGCGACCGCCCGGCAGTTAACAAATTTAAACCAAGAAAATGTTTAAACCACCAAGCAGTTAAAATAAAACAAGAAAATGAACAAAACAAGACAGTTGAAACAAAACAAGACAGCAGCCCGATCCTTCCTTCGGGGATCGGGCAAAAAGGAGGGCGACAATGGCTGCCATCGGCATCCCAGCGAGGCAAACGCGAGCGCACTGAGGCGCCCCGGAAATGACTGTCGTCGCGGTGAGTCGAACCTCTCGATTCCCTTAAATTGCCCGGGCGAGGAACTAGATCCTCGCCGTCAACTAGCTAGCCTGCATGCTCTTTGTATGTTTATTATTCAGTAATAAATGTCAATGAACAAAAACACTTGTCGCTTCCTTTGTTCCGTTGAGCCACGGCCCGCCGCGGCTGGCGCGGTACAGCGCACAACCGCGGGATGGGAGATAGCTTGCTAGCTCGGTGAAACGAGAAGACAGACTGATTAGTGTATCTCCTTGCTGCTTTTGGTATTACAGGGAGAAGTAACTAACCTACTTTTACCCCTCTGCAATCCCACATCTGGCGCCCAACGTGGGGCTGGCTCTCAGAACATGGAACATGTCTTTGTTCGGTGGGAGAGAAGTTCTTTGTCCGAACTTGACAAGTGTTACTGCTAGCGTGAACCATATCGCTAGCGGAGGCAGGCGTACTTTCTTGAGAGCGGAGTGAAGGTTGCTACATCGTGCTATAATATGTGAGCGCCGAGTTTTTTCAGTGAGCCGTTTAGGCGGGATGTTTCTGCCGTGGAAAGCTGAGGCACTGTAATTGTGAAGTCCCGCACCCTTGAAGCGCTAGGGCATAAGGCCCGCGCTGTAATTGCAAGCCCGAAGTGAGCGAGTACGGAAGCTGCGTTGTTTGTCCCGATTTTCCTTTTTTCTGCTGTCTCTTTTATCGACTCCAGGAGTCGTGGCTCTGGGAGCCATCTGGCCAGGGGCCACAGGTGCCTTAAGGGCTGTCTGGTATTGCGGCTCGGCACCGGGCGTTCCGACATCGCAAGACGCGATGGGCGCCGCCGCTAATTAAAGGCCAACTGCATTCACTTTTTTTCTCGATGATGATGGTTGGAGTTGTTTGGCTCAAGGCCAGCTGGGGCAAAGAGCGCCAAACAAAAGTATCTAAAAAAAATAGTGGCTACTAAAGCCAAAATAACAGTAAAATCAATTAACAGCAATGGTGATGGCTGGTGTATAGGGCCAGTTTTGATTATGCATGATAGGAAATGAGGTTTTTTAAAAAGTTAACATAAGACAAATATTTAAAAACGCGTTGCACAGAGACCATGGCATTGTCACCCAAAAACAAGGAAGTGTGTAGCGGAATGTGTTGTCTGTACAGTTCCTTGAAGTGTCTGTGTCTTGTTGTGTCGAGTGCCTTGCATGTGATTAGGATGTGGACTACGGATAGGCCCTCCCCACACCTGTTGCACCCAGGTCTTGGAGAGCTAGTGAGCAGGTGTGAGTGTGTTACATGTGTGTGGCCTATCTGCAACCTAGCTAAGGTAACTTCAATATGTCTGTTGTGTGAGTCAGTAGCGTATGGTCCCAAGTGTGGTTTTATTACGTGTAACTTGTTATCTGTCTGTTCATTCCAGTGTGTTTGCCATGTGTTGTGAAGTTGGTGTCTGATGTGTGGCTTCATATCTGTGTAGGGCAGTGTTGCTATGCCCACTGAATTCAAGAGTGTAGCAGCAGCGGCCATTTCATCTGCGGTTTCATTCCCGGCTATTCCACAATGGCCAGGAACCAAACATATTGTTATTTCAAGACTTGATGCGTATGCCGCCATAAGGGCCTTAAAAACAAGATTGATTACATAATTTTTGAGCGTTTTCTGAACAAAAGTGCACGTACAACACTAAGAGGATCTGTAACACTATGGACTTTGGAATTTGAAGTAGGACAATGTGATCTAAAATAAGTAAAATGCAGTGTGCTTCAGCTGTAAAAATGCTGTTGTGGGAGTTCATTCTTTTTCCCACGTTAAAGTTCGGTCCGTGCGCAGCACAAGACACAGCATCAGCTGTCTTTGATGCGTCGGAGTAAAACTCTGCACACTGGTACTTATTCTGCAGGAAGAGGAAATGCTGCATAATAGCTGCCCTTGGTGCCCTGTTTTTGTCAAACTGCACAAAGTACAGGTCACAGGAAACATCCCTGGCTTGCCATGGTGCAATAAAATCAATGATGGATGTCTTGTGGATGTATGAAAATGACACTGCTAGCTCAGGCGTTTCTGCTCTCACTCTGAGAGGGAACGGCATGGGAATAGATGGACGGTTTAAAAAGAGCTGCTGTGAGGATGCATCATGAATGGTCAAGTTAATAGGATGATTTGTCAGAGACATGATTTTAGAGGCATACAACAAGTCAGTGTATATCCTCTGGTGATACAGGGACCATTTGTGGCACTCTGCATAGAGGCTTTCAACAGGGCTGGTGCGAAAGGCGCCACAAGCAAGGCGAAGCCCCAAATGCAGAACTGGGTCAAGCATTTTAAGTGCCGTTTTCGTTGCAGACCCATATACGACGCTGCCGTAGTCCAAGCGAGATACTACCAGTGCAGTATAAAGACGCAGGAGTAGCTGCTTGTCTGCACCGTATGATTGGTGAGAGACGACTTTAAAGGAGCCATGAAGACAAAGTACAAGTTGGGTTTATTAGAAAGACTGCTTAGTCCCAATAACAATGATACCAATATCACCGCGATCTTCGAAAAAATAACGGAGATATTAAAGAAAACGTTGGAAGCAGTCGCGACCCCCCAGCCAATTTCCCGCAACTTTTCTATGACGTCACGGAACCTTGTTTGTGAGATTGGCGGCCGCCTAACTGACCTGTCGCGACGACACATGACTGGACGTCTTTAATGGGGCCTCTAGTTCCATCTGACCGCATCACTTGAATGCTAACGTGCAGTTAACGCGCTGAAAATTATGTTTTATTGTTGGCCCGTATGACGTCATTTTTGCTCATAACACGTCACTGTGGTGCAAAATTTGAAAGTTTTTAAATACTTCTTGCTTTTTTTTCCTTAAAAAACATCTTTGGGGGCTGTAATGAAGCTGAGTGAGATACTGAATCCTAGTTCTTTCAAATCAAACAAACTTGTATTTTCTCTTCATGGCTCCTTTAAGGATATTCATAGTTTTTAGGCATTTTTGCTTAAGGATTTTCAGATGTGGAATAAATGTTAGTTTGTTGTCGAATATTAGGCCTAAAAACTTGTGCTCCTTTTTTACAGGAATCGACACGCCGTTTAGAGTAATGTCAGGGTACACATGGATCCCGCGAACACGGGTGAACACAACGCAAGTACTTTTTACGGGGTTCAACTTAAAACCGTTTGTGTCCGCCCAGCCACAAGTTTGTTCACGCCGAGCTGGACTTGGCGTTCACAGATTGACATATTACATGATTTAAAAGATATTTGTACATCATCTACATAAACTGAACAAGAAATGGTTGGTGACAATGCCTTACGGAGTGAGTTCATCTTCACTGTGAAGAGTGTGCACCTCAAAACACCTCCTTGAGGCATGCCATTCTCTTGAACATGTACATTAGAAAGTGCACTACCAATTCTTACATGGAAAGTTCGTTCAGACATGTAGCTAGAAAGAGTGCTAAGCATGTTGCCCGAAATACCGAATGACTTCAAGTCACTCAAGATGCCGTATCGCCATGCCGTGTCGTAGGCCTTTTCCATATCAAAGAAGACTGTAATGCAGAACTGTTTGTGAATGAAGGCATCTTTTATGTAGGATTCCAACGCAACAAGCTGATCATTGGTGGAGCGCCCCGCCCTGAAGCCTGCCTGGCAGCCCTCGAGACGACCGTTGTATTCAAGGAAGTACACGAGCCTGCGATTGATCATCTTCTCGAAGAGCTTGCACAGGCAGCTCGTCAGGGCTATAGGACGGTAACTTGAGGGGGACGACGGGTCCTTTCCCTCCTTCAAAAAAGCCACTACTATTGCCTCCCTCCAAGACTTTGGAATGTGCCCCGAAAGCCATATTGTATTATATGGATGTAGAAGTGTTTCGAGTGTGTCTGCATGTAAGTGTTGCAACATTGTGTATGTGATGTTGTCTGGGCCTGGAGCTGAGGATTTCATCATCATCATCATCACCACCACCAGCCTATCTACGCCCACTGCAGGGCAAAGGCCTCTCCCACTATTCTCCAATTACCCCGGTCCTGTGCCAACTGTGACCAATTTGTCCCTGCAAACTTCTTGATCTCATCCGCCCATCTAACTTTCTGCCGCCCCCTGCTACGCTTGCCTTCTCTAGGGATCCACTCTGTTACCCTTAATGACCATCGGTTATCTTGCCTGCACATTACATGCCCTGCCCACGTCCATTTCTTCTTCTTAATTTCCACCAGTATGTCCTTAACACGCGTTTGTTCCCTGACCCACTCCGCTCTCTTCCTGTCCCTTAATGTTACACCTATCATTTTCCGCTCCATTGCCCTCTGAGTCGTTCTCAATTTAAGTTGAACCCTCTTAGTGAGCCTCCAAGTTTCTGCCCCGTAGGTGAGTACCGGTAAGATGCAGCTGTTATACACTTTCTTCTTCAGGGACAATGGTAGGCTGCTATTCATTATCTGAGAATGTCTGAGGGTTTGCACGTGCTTAGAGCTGCCCTCAGCTCATGTAGGGAAAACAGGGAGTTGTAAGAAGTCTGCGATTTGTTGTTGTCGTGTAGGGACTTCTTTTCACTAGAATATTTATACTTCAGGAAAGTGTTCGTGTAGTGTGCTGACTTGGACCCGTGTAGGAAGTGTTGTGCGAGTGTGTTAGCCTGGTCTTCCAGTGTGTCCCCTGTTGTACTGACCAGGGGCAGGCTGCGTGTCTGTTGTCCTTTGAGTTCGCGTATACGTGTCCATACCTTGCGTGTGTCTGTGAATGAGTTTATGGATGTTATGAATGAGCGCCAACTATCTATTTTTGCCTCACGGCGCACCATATTTGATTCATATTTGATCCAAATAAACAGTCTAAGCTCTTAAAATCACCTTGGCGAAATCCTAAGCTTCGTAAGCACACATCGTTCAAAGTAGCTCCGTGCAGACGACGTTCGCACCTGGCGGAGAGTCGCCGAAACAAGCTCCGGGTGGCCTGTGACGGAGGTTGGGAAACCTGTCCCGCAGGGCTCGCGCTTCTCCGGGGACTTGCACGGCGCTCCGTCGGGCGCAGGGACGCGTTCGCCCGGGATTTATCTGCTACACCACCGCGCTGTACCGCCGTCGCCATCACGTTTCAAACTAACAGCATAGACAGCAATATCGACCATCTTTTTCAGTGCAATAAAAGAGATTAAAAGCCTACAAACTACACGCGTGCTTGCGAACGTTGTGCAGCTAGCAAAACTTGTTTTGCTTGAAAATATTATTTAATATTTCTACAAAAAAAAAATAGCGCGGCACGCACACTTGCCCTTCATTTGCCATTCATACCGCATATATCACAGAAAAAAGGATCTTTTATAAATTCTTGACCACTTGCACTTCCGCGTCCAATATTTGCAATATTTGGGCCGGGCCAACGCCACCTCCATCCCTTAGACCTGTCCCAAGTTTTGCGACCTAACTAGAGTTGTTGTACACGAGGGTATAAACATTTGTGCGACTTTTGCCTCACTAGCTAGGTGAACCAAATTCAGCCTTGCTCGTGGTAACAAATACATCCGCACAAATATTGGCCGTCACCTTCACGAAGTGCGAAAGCTAGCAAGACTGCTCCTCTTGCAAACGATAAATTTGATTTTTAAGTGCGATGCACTTTATAAGCGACCCCAAACCATCCACCGCCGGCGGCGGCGGCGTCCGCAGCCCTGCTCTCCCTAGCAACGGCGCAGAGCGGAGAGGAGCGTCGGTAGCAACGGCGCAGTGACGTCACTCACCACGTGACGCCACGCCCTCACCGCTCCCTCGCGGCGCGGCGGTGTGCGCCGCGGTCCCCCTCCCCCTTCGCTCGCTCCTCCTCTCTCCTCGCTGGCTGCAGCTGCGCGCGCACCCCTCTCTCTCGCGCGCCCGCCTTCTCTCTCAGCCACCTGGCTCGGCGCGCTCAGCCAACACCACCTAGACTATAAAGCCGAAATTCTCTTTTGCGCGACGCGGGCTACGTCATCGGGCTGGGGCGGGCGGGGGCTGATTGAAAAAGTCGGCTTCTTGGCAAAGCACATGGTCGTCTTCCCTGCAAAGCCCAAATACTTCTGCTGGCGTCGCCTGCAAGCTTTTCCGTGGGCCCTGCCACCCCTTCCTCTGTCCCCCGTCCGGGCGCAGGTAGGTACAGTCGGGATCAATTTGAAGGTTATCGCGGGAGCACCGACCGACCGCGACGACAGTGCCTTAGGGTGACACTTTTTAGCATCAGCCACAACGAGATTATGCCTGGTTTGCTTCTCCCGTGGCTGTTCCAGGCAGTGCGCGCACTGCCGTCAAAAACAATAAAGGCCGCACTTGTTTCTTTTTTCTTTATCCTTTCATCGACATACTTCACACTGATACGCAACCTTCTCAGGGTAACTATGCCGGCATGCCGGGGCATTGTGTAAAAAAATTGTAAATTGCTTCCGCAATGCCGAGGTATCTTCGGTGTTATCAGGTTGCCGAGGAACGAAACCCGGATACGTCACCGAAAAAGGAATGAAGAAAAAAAGTGCGGCAGTCGGCCTTTGCAGAAGGGGGTGAGCGAATCCTATGCAACAGCCAAAAGGCGACGGAGGGCAGCATAATCTCATTTTCGCGAAAGAAAAAAAGTGCCACGGAACGGCGCTGTGGTCTCGCTTGCGCGGTGCTCCGGCGATAACCTTCAAATTGCGCCTGACTGTACGTGCAGGAGCAGAAAGACGGCCATTGTCGCGAGACACGTTAATTGCCTCCCGAGGGGGCCCACAAAAGCCCAACGAGAAGGGGACGAAAAGAAAAGGCGCGGCCACTCAGCAAAACTTTCCGGCTTATCCTTTGTAGTGGCTGGGCAGCAGGGTTCACTAACCACAACTTACCAGAATTTTCATAGCCACCCCTCATAACAAGTTTCCTTCAGGGCAAAGAGGCTCAAGTAGTGCCACACAGCATGCCCGTGTTTGTGTCAGTTCGCGCAGTGACAACAAATATCGATGTATATTTTGCGGTAGAATCAGAACAGATTGTTCGGTAAATTGTGGACAAAGATAACGTAAAAGTTTATAAGTTACAGCCTTTATTTGCAAGCAAGTTCGACGGAGGTTGAATGATACCTACCCCGCACTATTTTCGACAGCGCATGTAAACTGAAACTGCTGTGTTCTCAGTCAGCTTTTTTTTTCTCACTGCACCCACGTGCATGGTACTGCGCGCATGATCCTGACCACGCTTCTTTTCGTGTCTGTCATTTGTCATTCTGCCGGGATGGTGCGCACTATATTTGTGATGCGGAGCAAGTGATCAGTTCCGTGGTGTCGCGGAAATTGCACACCAGAGTGAAAAGTGCCGGTGTTTTGGTTTCCTCAAGAGGACGAGTAGCGACGGAAATGGATACGTGCAATACGCCGAGAAGACTTTCCACCTACACTGAACTCCAGGGTGAGCTCCTGCTGAAGCATGTGCTGTGGTGCAGTACAAACATTCTGCTTAAGAACTTCTGTTGCCGACTGAATGACAAGATCGCGGACGCTAGCGCAAAAACAAAAGAAAGAAAGCTTCGAACGCTGAGCAAGTGAGTCACTGTGTTCACAGCAGCACTGGTATTCTTTTAGTGCAATAAATCCGTTTAAAGTCATCATAAATGCATTTGTAGTGTTCGATCTGCATGCTTTTAAAAGATAGCTGGCAATATTGGGATGTTTCGCTGCAAAAAAAAATGGTTTCTTGCCGAGAAGTCACAAAGACAGTCCAATAACACATGTTTCACTAATCTAGACGTATTAATTCCCCAATAAATACTTTACGCGCGGTATCAAAAAGTAAATGGCTCAGGATTGACGTGAACTGGTCCATAAAACAAATCGAGTAATTTTGTGGTGATACTTTTATCTGAATGTGGAGCAACATGCCCTCAAATTTAGGATAAGCGCAATAGTTCGAATGGTCGCATCGTTTCCTGCGAAATACGATAAATAGTCCTGACCCCTTCGAGTTTCAGCGTAGTGTGTGAAGGACTGCTTCTAATGGATTTCAAAAAAAAAATTAAAAGTAGTTATTGAGGTGAAAATTTTTCTTACCAACTCACTCTTTTTACAGGCATCGGCTGCAGACAACTCCATGCACAATAGAACATGGCAGGGGTATTATAATGGCGTCCACGAATGATCAGCCAGTTAGTCGTATAATAATCCTATTTGTCGGTCTTGCTTTGCATTACGCTCTCACAGCGCTTTTTGGCCCATGGCAGTGAAGTTGAATATGGTGTGCATGTTACAACAAAATATTCGTAATGATGCTGTTGGTACGTGACAAAAAGAACATATTTAAAATAATAACAGGTAAAATTCAAATTTAGCTTTACGTTGAGTCTTTTAGCATGTATTGCATTCTACTGCCCAAAAAATATCCAAAACGAGCTCGTGTGCTTCGTGTGTTAATATTTTGTGCTTATAACTTCACTTCTAAACTGTCACTTCTCCCTGTTTGCGCTTGTAGCTGAAAAACGTGAGATTTAGTTGCATCTGCAGCACATTTAAATCTCTTGTATACACCACAATGTAATCAATGAGAAGTCTACTATTGTCTTATAGATTTATAGTTAGTGCGGTTTATGGTTAGACAAAAAAGTATTCGCGAGCAACAGTGCAAACGATTTTTGTGGCCACCGATATGTTTACTCAAACAACACAGCTTGGCGTTACATGGTCGGCAAACTATGGGGTCATGTCCAAGCACGGGAACAGAAACAGAATACTACGACCCCACAATTTTTGCAGTGACACGGCACTAAACCTGTTCATTGCCTCCGCTTCCGTGCTCTGCGGGCGGCGCGCGGCCGCCCCTGCCCTGTGACGTCACGGCGGCACTCCGCAGGCCTTGAAAGTCTAGGTGGTGTTGGCTCAGCGCGGCGTACCCCCCTTTATATGCAGCGATAAACCGCCAGACCTCCGTGGGTCGGCTCGCGCGCGCTCTCTCGCTAGTCTCCTGCTCGCTCTGCTCCAGTTTAGACCGTTCGCTGGCTGGACGCCTCTCAAGGCGATGTCAGAATTACTACGCCGTGTACTCTCGGCGCAAGAAATGCATTCGCACTTCCTCACGATTCCCTTCGGGGAGGTGGGGGCAATTTTTTTTTTTTTTTCAATTCCCAAATGAAGTATATTTACTTTTGTAGAGCGTTGATTTAGTTTACTTGAAAGTAAAATGCTTTCAACAGCACATGTCTCTGGTGAAAGTAGAAAACAGCGGTAGATATGTAACTTTTTTCGTGTTTTAGGGCATCATTTAGTTGTGGAAGCTGGCTTATAGTTTCAGACCACTTTTATAATTCGATTCTCGATGTGAAGCAAGACGAAAAATACTGGGCTAATATTCACGAAGCCCTTTGCACGTAATGTATAGTAAAAATAGTGATGATCTTCGCCCGCGTGCGGTTTATTCGCTTCAAAGCGAGCGATGCGACAGCCGAGGCTCCAGCTAACCAAAGCTGATTTTCGACATCGTACGAGCAAGTAGCATTGTAAATCAGGGCCCGCTTTTGGTAGAACGAACTGCTGCAACGGCAGTTACTCTGATGGAAAAATAACTGTCGTACGGTCTACTTTATTTCGATTGATAGCGACGCGATGTCGGAATTGCGCCTAACTCCATTACATTGGGCAAACGTTAGTGGGAGTTCTTCTGTGGAAATAACAGTTCGAAACGCGACGCTGCAGCCTGCCACGCGCATTTGAAGGCTGCTCTCAGCGGCCGCCGGTTCTATCGCGGCCGCATCCGTTCCATGTCGCACGTCACGTCCGGCTGCGGCTAATGGCCGCATTTTCTATTCAGTTTCGGCTCCGAAAACTTCAATGTCGTGAGCCGTTTGCGTCGCTCACGTTCCTGTTTGAAACGTAGTATTTTTGCATTTCGCACCCTTTTTATGTGTACTATTAGCTGCATAGCTGCATGTGTACTATTAGCTGTGTACTATTGCTGCATTAGCTGCATGTGTACTATTAGCTGCATATGTTGCAACGAGCGGGTAGGGCCGACAACAAAGCCGACGTCTCCTTCAAGGCTGAGCAAACGGGGCAGTAGAGCAAGCCTCTAAGTAGCCGGTCGTTGCCAAAGATGCGTGTAGCCCGAAGGCTTTTCGGAGCCGGTACCGCGTGGGAGGGGCGCGAACGAGGGGGACGTAGCTCGCGAGCCGACGGACGGGAAACGGCTGCTCATCTCGTCGGAATGTTGCACGTAGCGCGGGAAGATCTCCTTCGCCTCAAGAAAGTGAGTTTTTTGCGCGCTGTCGGAAACCGTCGTGCCACGCGCCCGATGCTGAGGAATAGCATTTCTTTCTTGCCCGAGTTTAGGGCTTGTGGGAATGCTTGATGTGATACGCAATGCGAGTTGAGTCATCCAGGCTTGCTTGCTACGCGATGTCTGTGCTGCCACCTGCTGCTCTGGGTCTGCGAGCGTTCGAGAGCTGGGGACCACTGGCAGCTGTCCTGGCGTGGCAGCTACTTAAAAGGCGGCCTAGCTGCGGCTCCGTGGCCTCCGTACGGCTGCTGTCCCCTCCAGGATGGAGGGCGTGTTGGTGCGGGCGGCGCCGTCCTGTGCTGCATCACATGATGTCACTGCGGTGCGGTAGGAAGCTCCTGGACCTGCTGATACGCCCTCGGCGCGTTCGGACTGAGAGCAGCGGCTGTATGGACGTCGTCTGTCAGCACAGTCGCTACACTTGCTCGGGCTGCTTCAGCCCTACGCTTGGTGACCCTGGTCTGCTGTCTTCGGCCAGGGACGGACTTTACCTGCTGATCACCACCACCGACTGAGAAGCCGCCAGTGCGAGTGACGATTGCTCGAGGTGGGCTGCGCTTTGGCTGAGAACTCTGCAGCCAGCGGTGCATTGGGCCTGCTGATGCCTGCTCAGCGGGTCTTGATGCAAGCAGCCCCGGACACAGCTGTCTACGATGAGACTGCATCTGGGCTTGGCATGCCTGTTCGAGCCAACTTGTTCACCGTCACCTTAGCGTCAAGAGCAGCTGTGTTAACCTCGGTGTTACCTGCGACACCTGAGCGTTACATTGTTAGCTCGTGCATTGCCGTTAGATTGTGCATGCGGCTGGCGATACCTGTTTGATGACGGCGAGTGCGAGGACAGCTACTACCCGGGGCGAGCCTTCATGTTTTGTTTAGTGTTACGAACATTGTGTCTAGATAATCCCCGCATTGTATTCTTGCCACCGTACGCAAAGGTTTAAGGTTGGAGGGATGTATGAACGCGACCTTAGCGCGTTACCTTTCGTTTGGCTTCGCCGTACGGCTTGCTACTCGCGGGAACTTGCTTGTCGAGACGTCGGCGAGGGGGAACTACCTCCTCGCCGAAGGAGTGTCCCGTGGCCGGTGAGAGAGCCCGGGATGCAAGCGGCGGAGAGGTTGCAGTTCGGGAAGCGAGGCAACAGGACGCACCTGGTGACCTCTTTCCTTCGAGAATCGGGCAAAAAGGAGGGCGACAATAGCTACCATCGGCATCCGAGCGAGGCAAACGCGAGCGCGCTGAGGCGCCCCGGAGATGACTGTCGTCGCGGTAAGTCGAACCTCTCGATTCCCTTAAATTGCCCGGGCGAGGAACTAGATCTTCGCCGTCAATTAGATAGCCTGGGATTGCAACCAGATAGCCTGGGATTGCGGAGCATGCAGCGCATGCTCTTTGTGTGTTTATTATTCAGTAATAAATGTCAATGAGCAAAAACACTTGTCGCTTCCTTTGTTCCGTCGAGCCACGGCCCGCCGCGGCTGGCGCGGTACAGCGCGCAGCCGCGGGGTGGGAGGTAGCTTGCTAGCTGGGCGAAACGAGAAGACAAAGACTGATTAGTGTCTCTCGTCGCCGCTTTTGGTATTACAGGGAGAAGTAAATACCCTACTTTTACCCTCTGCAATCCCACAAAGCCTACCCATTAGGGAGATTGGCCAATATTGGCAAAAAAAACTCCAGCGTTCGCCGTTATCGTGCCAAACTTGCTCGGAAACAAATACCCGAGCGTTCACCGTAATCGTGGCAACACTTGCTCGAAGTGATAAAGGCGCGTCATAGTGTACGCCTCTCCAAGGTGATGTGCAATGATTTTCACTTGCAAACAAAAGAAAGCAGCTCACATCTTTAGCAACAATGATGGAGTAAAGTTCGTTGCGGCCGCGAGGACGAAGCAAATCGGCTGCAATCGTGAACTTAAACCTTCGTGAAGGTCGTGAGAGTTGTGTAGTTTGGTTACCTTCAAGGTTTACGCGTGAGAGCTTCCTTCATCTTTTCACTGCCTAAAAATTACCGCATCGGCTGAAACAGAGCCTTGGCAGTTTGGCTAACCCGAAATTCCCGCCATCGGCTGGTCTTTTGCCGTTGTACTTTCACTGCCTAAAAATTACCGCATCGGCTGAAACAGAGCCTTGGCAGTTTGGCTAACCCGAAATTTCCGCCATCGGCTGGTCTGTAGTGCTTTGGCACTACAACTGCCCAAAATGTCCATCGGCTAGACTTTAGCCTTGGCACTTCCACACCCCCTGAATTCCCTCCATCCGCCGGACTATAGCTTTGGCAGTTTGACTACCCCAAAATTTTTGCCTTCGGCTGGACTAGTAGTACAAGAGTGAGACAGCTAAATCAGTTTTGGGAGCAGTTTTTGGAGCAGCGGAATTTCGATTTTGGAGCAGAACCACCTTGATTTGGAGCAAGACATTTATTATGTCACCTTAGGAGCCTAAAAAATCAAATTTTTGGCAACTTGGAGGAGAAAACTGCACTTTGTAATCGGTTTCGAACGTGCGTAACACTGAAACAGCTTAGCAATAAAGTTTTTTCTACAGGAGCATCGGAAGGTACGAACTGCACTATCTTTTTACAAACACTTTTTTTTTTACTTCTTAGGCTCTGTGCATTGATAGCATGGAGTGCCGTCGAAGATATTGAATTGAAAAACCAAGCAATCGTAAGGCATTTTTACCATATGCCGAAATTAATATTTTTGTAATCCCAGACTCGGCCTTACGCACAGGAGTAGAGAGCCCCGGCAAAAGTTGCGCAAAGCGAGGGATAGATGAACCATAATTTGCGTGCAATAATATCCCGTCCCGCTATCGGACACTGCTTGAACATTTTGCGGCGATGTAGCCTGCGCCGCCACTTCGGCAGTGTCGATCGCCCCATTCCCGCGGCTCGCGAGCTCGCTGTCAAAGGCAGCAATAACTCAGCAATGAGTCCGAAATTTCACTTCAAGCACGCACCGCTCCTCACACTCAAGGCCGAAACATGGCGAATTCGCGGGCACCACGTTGTTTTTGATGAACTCCCGTCTTTCGAGCCGTGAAACTTCCCGCAACAACTCAAACGATTAAATGCAAACCAAGCCACACCCATAAGCAAAACCACGGCAGAAATCGGCGAAGAGCACTCTGCCTGAACCCCGAGCAACTTCTTCGCCCGGCGGCCACGTTTTCCAATCTTCACCACACCAAGATGGCGGCGCCCAGTAATGTAGTTCCAGAGAAACGGCGCTCCGAAAATTGCTGTTTTTTCATCAACTTGCACAAGCAGTTTGTCACCTCCGTACACAGAAGTATTTTTTCTGCAGGACTTTGCAATGGTTTTCGATGGGGAAACTATAAAAACTCAGATTAAACATGTGCAACTCGACATTATCACTTTTGAAAAAACTGTGTCGGGGACAATTTTATGCCGGTTTTTTTACTGAATGATCAATCAATTCAGCCTTTTCAAACAGCATGACCTTGGGGGTGCTGGAAAATTGTGCCATCAGTAAGCATTTTTCCCGCTGAAACTGACGGGGGCGTTAAAATCCTTGGCTCTCGGGCTGTTTTGGAGCAGTTTGGCGCAATTTTTGCAATTTTCAAGCTTTCGGAGCAGCCTGGCGCAGGAAAAGAAATTTGTATCAAACTGCCCAATATGCGCAGCTGCCTTGGCAGTTTAGCCTTACCTTCGGCAACCAGTTTTGCCGATGAAAAATGCAAGACCAGCCTTACCTTCACCGTCAAGTTATGGTTGTGAAAATGGCAGGGGCATGGCCTTACCTCCGGCAGCAAGTTGTGACAATGAAATTGGTCATGGCAATAACTGGCACACCATCGTGTGCGCCGAATCCCCCAATTATGATGGTGCGCATCATCATTTGGTTTTCTTTTTACTGTCCCTGTCCCTCGTCCAAATATGCAGTGCAGGTTAATATTGAATTCAAGGCTATAAGCCTTATCTTCAGCGATGAGTTATGGCGATGGAAATTTAGCCTCACCTTCGCGGCACATTACAGTATAGCCTCACCTTTGGAGGTGACTTGCAGTTGTGAAAATGGCAATGTTATACAGCAGTGCAACACTTAACGATAGATCGAAGCCATTCAAAAGCTTTCAGGCAGACTGCTAATTGACCCAAGCTGCACAGCCTTACCTTCGTAGGCGAGTTATGGTTGTTAAAATGGCAAGGCTATATACGTACCTCAACCGTAATTAGGTCTTTGGATTGAGATTGTGGGTAGAGGACTACGACATGCAGACAGATGGGGGTCCATTTTATGATGTCTTTGTAGAAATAAGAGGTGGTGCTAGACGCAGAAAATTTGATGAAGGTATCATTCCTCTAAGTTGCCGTTATAGATCCTCTAACCTCTGAGTTGCCGTTATAGATCCTCTAAGTTGCCGTTATCTATAATTGCCATTACAGATGCTAATAGATGCCTCTCTAGTAGCCCAGCGAATGTTGCAAAAGTAGAAACAGTGCTGCACAAAAGAGTTGGCACATTGCAGCCTTTCTCACGAAACAACTTTCGTGAAGGTGGGAAAGCATTCTAAACATCTCAGAGGCTTTTTGATTTGGTTCTCTAGGGTGACATAGCATACAAGAGACTCCCAGAATGCATGATGCAGCACTGAAAAACGCTGGAAAATAAGCTGCATTGAAAAGGAGTACGCAGCACAATGTGCTGTGCCCCAAGTCTGTTCACAAGAATGTTCAGCCCAGTGCCTTGGCTGCTGCTAGTAATTTCATACTGCGGCTCAGTAAAACTATTTCAACAACAAAGATTATTGTTTTATTAAGTGTGGAGCACTCTAGGGGCCCGGCTTGTTGCCATAGCTCGTCCAGCATCACGCACCTGAACAGGGTATGGCCTCACCCACCCAAGCAGAGGCTTTGAAAAGATCACAGCTTCCCCTGGTTGGGATCGAACCTGGGGTCCTTGCCGACGTCAATCCGGCACCACAGAGGCACACGTTCCTTATATGCAAAGTGTTGGGGTGATCTTTGGACTGTGCCGTTGCCACGAGGCTGCCATTGCTAGGCCACAAATATGTACACAATAATATAAGAAAACAATCATGAATTAATGCATTAGGTGCCCTAAATTAATGAAAACTCAATCCAGTGTCTTATTGTAGGCCTTTTCAGGTACTGGGGCACCCTCTCTTGACTACTTTCGGTATCAACACCATGCTGACACTGAAACTAGTCCAGATAGAACTACCACAGCTCCTCTGGTGAATCCTTGCTATGCTCTTGCCAGCTTCCATGTCGAGAAGAACTGCTTTATTTTTAATAAGGAGCCCCCTGAAAAACTACACTTTACAAGACTATGAAACCTGTTTTGACAGAAAGAGTGCTTGAGAGGTAGCCCTTGTAGGATATCTTTTACCTGCACAGGTAGCCAATATAGACTGAGCAGATGCTCGGGCATTGAGCAAAAATGCAATTTTGCTGCTGCCCGGGTGTTTCGCAAGCTTTTATGCATGATAACACAGGAAAACAAAGTATGTTTTACTGGTCAATAGCTCTCCATTAAAAGTTTATAGTGCCTGCACCTGGGTTTGGGGCGATGTGGCAGCTTGGAACCACTTCACTTTTTGATGATGATTATGATGATGATGATTAGTGTTTTATGGCGCAAGGCCACCTATAGAAAAAGGGCGCCAAGCCACTTTCCTTTTTTTTTTTTTTCAACCAGAACCAACACGGCTGCTGTGATGGCAGTGATTTGTCGGCACTGATCAGAACTGATATGTCGTCTTGGAAGCAATACAGTGTCTTAGAAGGAATAATTCCAACATGGAAAGCTCTGAACTTCCTCCTTTAATAAAAAAGCTTAAATTCAGTCAGTTAAAACATTTAAATACAATGATGCACGACTGCAGTCACCATCAGCAATTTCGAAAATTTGGTCCAACTTTCATGCACTCTTCAAGGCACTGCTTGAAGCAGCAAATCTCTGCTGTGCCTTCAGACAAAATGAACACAATTATTTGACAAAAAGATGTGTGGCCAACAAGAAAACCCTACACTTCAGCAACATGTCTACGTGTTCATTTCTTCCTCCTTACTGGGGTCCAGTAAGGAGTAGGCGGCAATGAATTCGTCGGTGAACTGTTCATGCAGCGTCTTCACGGCCCGTTGGTACAAGACGGCGGCTTGCTCGGGCTTTCCCTCGGGGTGCTTCAGCTCAAACAGGATGTACTTGATCCACAAATCTGCAGAGACGTTCAACAACACAAAATTAAACGTCAATGGCAGTTGACAATTTAGATATACTCGGGTACAAGTTAAAAAATTGGCCGCGTATCTGCTCCTTTCATTGCAAATGTCAACAAAAGACGATAGTCTTTATCGACTTTTGCCAAGTAAATGCCTCCCTTCCCTTTCCCGCTCACCTCTCATGTTGTTCCTCTGTGTCGCGCTCCTCCCAAGGTAAAGACGCCAAAGGTTTACTTAAATCATTTTAAATTTCCCGCATTCCACTGCTCCAAACCGGGTGTCTCGATGACAACGCTGCCGTACGGCGAAGACGCACGTGAATCGAAGCGCCCTACTACCACGTTTATAGAACCGTGTTTTCCTAGTCCACGTGAGTTCCAAGCAGAACGTGGAATCTATCTAGTGGAACCTTTTGTAACTGTTGCCACTTGATTTCTTCAAATGCCGCCTGAAGCTATATGGCGCGGGCGACAGCAGGCGACGGCGGAGTGATATATTTTACTTCAGTTGATGAAGTATTTAATCTCGCCAAAATCAAACATGTACGATTTTTTATAAAGGAACGCTACAAATATCACTTCTGTATTAATTTGTTGTCTTATATATGCGTAATGTCTTGTTGTTCTTCAACAATATTGACAAGTTTGAACATTACACCGGAATTAGACGGGCACATTTAGCTGTTACTATATAAGACTATTGCGCAGGCATTGTTTTACTTTGGCCGGGTGGCTGAATCGAGTTACAGACAGACAGACGGACGGACGGACAGACAGACGGACGGACAGACAGACGGATAGACAGACAGACAGACAGACAGACAGACAGACAGACAGACAGACAGACCAAAATTTCGGGGTTTAAGTAGCCCAAGAAAGACTATCGTCTTTAAAACAGCAACAGCTCCACTAGAAAGACGGACCCGGATATCGATGTGCGTGTGCATTCTGAAAGGAGATGCGTAATGCGTGACATCGTCTGCTTTCCCTCACCTAGTTTTTTGTCATTGCTGCAATAATTTATAAGCAGATCAGGTCATAAAAATCGCGGGAAAGGCTCGTGTCCCCTTCAAAATGCTCGCAGTAACGCACTCTTTGCGCCACGCGAAGGAACAGCCATCTGCAGTGATGAGGTCCAGGGGCAACTTCCATTGTCGTTCTAATGTACCCGACTAAAGTGCAATCCACCTGACAGGACTCCATGAAATCTTACAACTGTGCCACTCTGTGGTCTAATTGAATACTTCTTACTCAGGATGTGGGCAACAAAAAAGAAAGAAAAAAAATTAAAGCTGTTCCAGTCAACATAAAGCTGTCAAAACTGCAGAGCAGGGGTGCCGTTATCTGCTCAGTGCTACCGCCCATCAGGCTCTTCGCCGCCCGGTCTCACTCCTGTCTTATTAAATGAAACGGAGGTTTGTCCAATGCAATTCGAATTTCCCGCTTTCGCAGTGCTCGTGCGCCCCCTGCCTGGAACAGTGCCAGCGGGAGTTCTGTTCTTTTTGTGCTTGCTTTTCATCCCACACGTGCCGGCGCCCTTACTGCGCAGTTTGGAACGTGCCATTTTTTTCTTGCACTGTCACTTTTTTTCGCTTACTATCGTGAAAACCAACCCAATGAGCGTTCCTAACTAAATGAACACGGGCCCTCCCTGTTAATTACGCATATTTTGCCTCGAATGTACCTGCTGTTTTCTTTGCGCTAAACAAGAAAATGTATGACAAGTGCCAGCGGCTCACGAGTTTCAAACGGTTATGACCATTTAAACCGCTTGGTTTTCAAAGCCTCTGTGGGACGCCACCACGACAGTACGCCAAGCTCTACTTCGGTCCGTTATCTCGCTGCGCCGCCCAATTCCGGCAGTCAAGCGTTACGCATTACGAGCTACGACAACAAGGCGAGCCTCTAAAGTGCTACTTAAA
The DNA here is from genome assembly GCF_048455015.1 of Haemaphysalis longicornis. Classification (NCBI taxonomy): domain Eukaryota; kingdom Metazoa; phylum Arthropoda; class Arachnida; order Ixodida; family Ixodidae; genus Haemaphysalis; species Haemaphysalis longicornis. Next base: position 88,358,299 of record NW_027526460.1, on the reverse strand, counting down.
AAAAGCGGTCGAACAGGCTACAAGCAAATATGTTGGCGCCATCAAAAATAAACGCTGTAATTGCTATAAACCTACTTTGCATTTGTAAATGAATAGGGTAAACTGTAAGCCTTCACCCCCAGGCGCCACAATCAACATATCGTTTGGTGTTGTAATGGGCACACGGACATTTTTGTAATGTTACGTTGGTTTTCTTAGGCTTCATGTTTGTCATTCCACTTGTATTTGACTTTTTATCACCGTTTTTATTACTTTGACGTCAGTTGTTATCGACGCCATTGCCAATGCATCTTTGTGACGTTGTGCTGTGAAACGGGTGAATAGAAAAAATGAAATTGAGGTGTCAAGAAGCTCGGCTGCCCTCAGCTGCCTTAGTTGTACGCGCAGCCCAGCCAGCACACCATCGATGGCGAGACAGAGACCAACAGTGGCAAAGCAGCTGTTAAACCCTCGCCTAGTCACTTGCCATCACAGCAGCAAAGCTTGCAGCAAGCAAAGCAATAAGAAATAAAAGCACAGCTTGCGCGTTGGCGACTGAAGCTCACTTGCGACGCGATGAATGACCTTCAAAGATGGACCGCAGTATAGCTGCCGATGCAATAAACGAACATGAAACTTCTCTCTCCCGTTTTCTGCATTACAGAACAACATCTGCTATCGTGAGCGGTGTATTTGTGCTGTCGACCCCTACGATCTACCGCCACAGACCTAACTTGTTTTCACACTCTAGTGTCCCTTTAAAAGGTGTGAAGCCCGAACTTAAGCGTGCGTAACACGTGCCACCAAAGAAGACAACGGGTTTTGAGCAGAAAAGCTTCTCGGTAGACTGGCGTGCAGCTACAGCTACTCTTTCACTCACCAGTGCTTGTTTCCCCGAACTGAGATGTGGCATCCTCAAAGTAGCTCCTCAGAATGGCAGCCCTTGGTGGGAGCTGCACAAGAGCATTCGCTTGGGTTTATACGCACACACCAGGTGGACAAAAGAAAACTGGGATTGGGAGAAATAGGCACACACGCTGGAAGTTAAAAAAAAATACAAACAAAAGCTTTCAGCTTACATTGCTGTTCTCTATATCAATCATGAGCTGAAAGAACTTGAGTGACAGAGGCTTGAGACAGAGCATTCTGAAAAGAGGGAGAAAAAGAAAAAAAACATTGTCAAGGCAAACAGCACTGCTAAACACAAGATAACTGAATTTCATATGCCCACAACATAATCAGTAAATCAAAGTGCACCTCTTTTTTTTTTTTTTTCAGTCATTTGCAAAATAACCGTAAGGTGAACCAAGATTCACAAACATTGAGCATAAAACCATCATGCAGTTCTAAGGCTACAGAAGGTCACTGAAAATATTCATCTGAACTCTCCTATTTCCGCCTACATCAGAAAAGCTGTGGGCTGCCATGTGCTCAGCAGTGCAATGCCCCAGAAAGCCAACTAACTAGTCTGCACTGAGAAGTGCTAGTGTTTAATGAGCCAAGTGACATCACACTGCACACTGCAGCCGTGAAAAAGAAGTTGTTCCTTTGTAGCAAGGCATGATTAACTGACTTGCCTACAAACGTTTCTTCTACCTTCAGAATAAACTAGGCTTCTGCAATATTTCTGCACATTTCTCCTCTGCCGCAGAAACTCGGTGTAGCGAGCACAACTGCAGTGCTAATTACCACAATCCCTGAACACGATAACGCGGGTTCGATTCCCAGCCGTGGCGGCCGCTTTTCTGATGGAGGGGGAAAGCAAAAACACCCGTGTGTGTGAGATTTCGGCGCACGTCAAAGATGCCCAGGTGGCCAAAATTAATCCGGAGCCCTCCACTACAGCACGTCTCATCGCCTGCGTTGTGTCGGCACGTTACACTCTGCAATCAACTACCACAATCCCAACCAAACCAGAACTGCTGCCAGAACCCCAGCCAAACCGGCAAAAGACGGCACTGTCTTCTGCTGTTCTCTCTCTGGCCACACGTTCTCACATCGTAGTTCCCCCAACCCCCGACTGACCTTTTGTAAAACTTGCGGGCTGCCTTGTGGCCCTGCTGGATGAAGTAGATGTCCAGCAGCTTCTCCTTGACGTAGACGCACACATTCGGGGGATGAAACAGCGCCTTCTGCAAGAGACAAACCATTAAATGCACTATGAATTCTCAAGATTTTTTACTTCGTAAAATTCACAAATGACACGTTGCCACACCAGGGTTCGTACAAGCTTCAAAAGCAAAAATTCAAGGGTTTTCAAGGACTTTCAAGGACCAGAAAATACATTTCCAAGGTCCCCATCTAATGTTTTATCTGGGATTATAACTTTTTCAACACAATGCAAAAGTTTTTTTTAGGTGCTAACGGGTTCGTGAATGCTCCCCAAGCTTTATCTTTAATTCATGGTTGGTATTAGGAGGTTTTTGCCTTTTCTTGGTGTTTGCTGAGGCTGTTTGATTTCAAAACTTCATTAATGTTGCCTGTATCCCCGCCTTGTCAGCAAGAGTATCAGCTGAAATTAAATCAGTAAGTGTTGCTGCAAGGCAGGACGAACTATGTACACGTCCACCGTTTGCACGTAAGAGCAAACGCAGATGAAGCGTATGAGGCACAGTACACATGCAATGAGCAAGCGTCCATAGACCAGATGGAAGATGCAAGATAGAGAACAGAAGCCAGCTTGCTTTCACTGGATTGTATTGTGACATGGATAGGATTGCTCCCAATGTTGCCTCGTAAAATGAAAATCCACCAAACGTGTTGTAATTTCATGCAATGCTGCACTGAAACTTGATTGTTACAATGTTTCTTTACATTTATTAACACCTAAAATCCACGACGAACACTTTAAATTCTTGTAAAAAGACAGGGCCATCGGTTCTCTCCAGAAAAATCGAGGGTTTTCAAGGACCATTTCAAAATTCCAGGACTTTCCAGGCCTTGAAACAGACACTTCTAAATTTAAGGGTTTTCAAGGTTTTTAAAGGCCAACTGCACTCAAATTTTCGACAACGTAAAAATAATGTCACCTAACAGTTCATATAAAAAGGGTGCGAAATGCAAAATACTGCGCTTCAAACATCAACGCGCGCGACGCAAACGGCTCGCGACATTCGCGTTTTCGGAACCGAAACTGAATAGAAAAGGCGGCCATAGCGGCGGCCGGACGTGACGTACGTGAGGGAACGGAAGCGACCGCGCCAGAGCCGGCGGCCGCTCAGAGCCGCCTTCAAATGCGCGTGGTAGCGCCGCGTTTCGCTTTTTTATTTCCACAGAAGATCTTCCACTAACGTTTGCCCATGATAATGGAGTTGGGCGCAATTCCGGCATCCCGTTGCTATCAATCGAGATGAAGTAGACCGCCCGACAGTAATTTTTTCCATCATAATGATTGCCGGAATAGCAATTTTTGGCATTGCAAGTAGAAAACGGACCCTGATTTACAAAGCTATTTGCTCGTATACGATATCGAAAAGCAGCTTTTATTATAGCCGAAACCTCGGCTATCACGTCGCCCTCTCTGAAGGGAACAAATCGCACGCGGGCGGAGATAAATCACTATTTATACTATACATTACATGCAAACAGCTTCGTGAATATCGGCCCAGTATTTTTCCCCCTGTGTGCACATCGAGAATCGAATTATAAAAGGGATCTGAAACTATAAGCCCGCCTCCGGAGCTAAATGACGCACTAAAACACGAAAACACTTCCTATCTACCGCTGTTTTCTACTTTACCCAGAGACAGGTACTGTTGAAAACGTTTTACTTTCAAATAAACTAAATCTAACGCTCAAAGTAAATACTTCACTTGGGAATCGAACAAAAATATAATCTATTGTTTAGGAGAGGAGCAGTTTAGTTTGCGCACTTCCCAAATACGACGGCCAATATTTCTGCGGATGTATTTGTTACTACGAGAAAGGCTGATTTTGGTTCACTTAGCTAGGGAGACAAAAGTCGCACAAATGTTTATAGCCGCGTGTACAAGAACTCTATTTGGGTCGTAAAACTTTTTAAATGTCTAAAGGATAGAGGTGGCGTTGGGCCAGCCCAAATGAGGCCAATATTGGACGCGGAAGTGCAAGTGGTCAATAATTTATAATATATCTTTTTTTTTTCAGTGGTAAATGCAATAGGACTGACAAATGTAAGGCAAGTGCTCCTTTCGCGCTATTTTTTTCTTTGAGTAAAAATATTATTTTCAAGCAAAAAGAGTTTTGCTAACTCCAACATGTTCGCAAGCGCCTGAATAGGTTTAGGCTTCTAATCATTTTTTTTTTTGCATTGAGAAAAGTGTGGGATATTACTGCCTATGCGTTTACTTTAAACACTTGGTGGCGACGCCGGTACAGCGCGCTGGTGTAGCAGAGAAACCCCGGGCGAACGCATCCCTGCGCCCGGCGGAGCGCCCTGCAAGTCGCCGGAGAAGCGCGAGCTTCACGGGACAGGTTCCCCAACCTCCGTCATAGGCCGCTCGGAACTTGTTTCGGCGACTCTCCGCCAGGTGCAAACGTCGTCTGCTCGGAGGTACTTTGAACGGCGGTACCTAGCGCTCTCTGTGATTATGAAGCTAAGGATTTCGCCATGGTGATTTTAAGAGCATAGACTACTTATTTGGACAAAAAAAATTTTGAGTGCAGTTGGCCTTTAAGGACCTGGGCAAAACCTGCACTCAGAATTTACGCTCCACCTGAAATTCAATGGTTCGCGTAAGAGAATGGATGAAATTGTGGTGCGAGTTCGTGAAAAAGTTGTCCTCACACGACCACCATTCAGTTTAATAGACTAGACAAGTGGCCCAGTGGAAGAACCGAAATACTGCGCATACAAGGTTGAACCACTCAAATTGTCCTTGCCAGAAGCTGAAGATTGCTTTCACCCCTCGGCAGTCCGGAACTTTTACCCACTTTTCTGCCGTTCTGGTCCACAACCATTTTGGCAGTTTCTGGTGCCGCGAAGAAAAACACAAACTGTGCAAGAAAAACTCACAGGATATTTATTCGTTCTCTTGCATTCTGCTTGCAACTCCTTTACCGATATTTGAGCGGCATGTGCAACCACTCGAAGTATTCTCCTGGGCGTAGGCCAGGGTTGTTACTGCCGGTTTTGCAGAAAATTAGTTTCCCCCTACTGCCTCCTTTTGTTTTTCTACCGCCACAAACAGCACAGCCCTCGCTTCTTCAACCTGGGAGCTTGTAGACGAAATGGCTCGTCCCATCTAGCCTTTCTTTGCACTCCATACGTACAAACGGCCCTTCTTTTTGGCTGGAGCCCTCAGATCACCCAACCACCTGTTGGGTGGGGTTGCGGCAGTACTGCAGATTTCCCTGCTCTTTCTCCACATGATTCTGCAGCTACGTGCAAATCCAAATAAAACTATTGACAGTGGAAACCTCTAGATACAAGAAAAAAAAGCTTTAGCCGCCTATTCATGGTCTTTCAACAAAATGCATAGCTCACAGAGTGATGATGCGCACGGTGCTGTCTCCACTGCCATTGTGGTCTTCGTCACTCGGTGCCGTCGAATCACTGTCACCACTATATGATGGAGGCACGCAATTCTCTTCCTCATTGAAGTCATCATCGCTTTCACTAAGCGCACCACCGTAGAACGCACGCAATGAGAAAGTGGCCATGCTTCTGAGCGAACAGCGCGCACGTGAACAAGCTCTGGAATTCTGAAGGCCCGTGCTGAACATTGTGCTGCACCCTGGTGCAAAAAAAAAAAAACTTTAAGAAGCAAAGTTCACTTATCCCTCAAGAGATGACGCATCATGTATACAAAGAATGCGGGCGCATCAAGGTGAGGAAGACTAAGATTTATCCTTGAACACCCAAGTCAAGCATGGCTTGACAGCGGGCCATTACGGATGTGTTGCGTTGCCGGGCAGGACCGGACAACGGACCACAAAGGGTTAAACAGTTGTAATTCAAGTTGTGCAACGGATGTTGCACAAAAAAGTTAAAGTTGAGCTTCCCCTGAGAAAGTTGTTGAGAGCAGGTAATATGGACTGAGCAAACCAACAAGCCAGGAAGTGAGCAAGCAAGAAAGCTGCTGTTCCTGACATAGTGCTCAATGCACTTAATGTTCGTCAAACCCACACGAGTGTGTGCGCAAGTAAGTACAAACTTGGGGCAGGTTCTTCTTGGGGGGTCAATTGACACCAGATGAATTTCTGGATTTATCCCAACTAACTGCCTGTATTCTGAGTGTCTCTGTGCTCAAGTTCAGTACAACTATGAAACACAATGGATCATTCTTGTATCTCTTAGACTTCATAATGACGCCAAACTCATGCATGATGCCTGGCTTCGATAACCTATACTCAAGAGTTTGACAGACATGTGCAGCAAGTGTACACGCATGCATGCATGCATGCACGAAAATTCAAAGGTGGGTTGAGATGGGTGGGAGCTATACCAAGTGCTTCACCACTGCTGCAAAAGCTAAACAAGTGAGAGAGACTTTTCAACAAAGTTAACATGTTCCAGTCTGCCTGGTCCCCCTCCCCCAACTTCCACTTCTGATGCTGAACTAACTAGGCCCCAATGTTTCCCTGGTATGCTCACAATCTGAAAATGGAAACATTTATTCCCAATCAAGAGCGTATTTCTATTCAATCTTTATGAACAAACATTTCTCATTCTTATGACACCCATAATTATAAAAAAGCAAACCATAAGACATGACCTCTGTGCAAAGCTTCATAAGAAAGGATGTTCAACTAAAGATTTTGTTTACAAACTTATACATACACCCGTAATTATAAAAAAGCAAACCATAAGACATGACCTATGTGCAAGGCTTCATAAGAAAAGATGTTCAACTGAAGATCTTGTTTACAAACTTATGACGTGCAGGTTGGAAAAGGTTAGCAGTTTTTCGCACAGGTTTCATACACAAATGTTGTGCCGAGGATTTGTTCTAGAACCTGCGCACATCTTTTCCCACAACTTTTATATGTATAAAAAAAATTCAGGCAAGCTTGCACTCATGCGCAAGACTTGAATGGCAAAGCTGTTGTAGGTGATCACTGATAAACACCAAGTTGAGTTTTAGTATCGTCAGAGTCCTTCAATGCCTTTCTGGTCATGAAACTTCGCCGTCACACTATGGGAGAGCTTCGTACGCTGCCACGCCGCGGCGCTGGTGTTGATCGGAGGGCAGCCGGGGAGGGGGGGCGTGGTCAGAGCGCATTTGGCAGGGAACGGGCCACAGAGGAAGATAAAACAGACGCTCGCCGCCTTATCAGCAGTGCGCTTTCGCTTTACGTGTCGTGGGCCACTGAAATGGCCTCAGTCATTTTGTGAGTGGCGAAAAAATTTGCTGCGAACGGGCATGCTGCTACTGCGTTCCTGCCTGCCGGTCTGGCTACAGAGCAGCGGCGGCCGCTCGATGCCCTCCGATCTGCGGTGGCGCCCCTCGCAGTAGCCTTTGTCCCCGTACAAAACTTTGCCGGGAGTTTCATGACCAGAGAAGCACTGAAGGACTCTGGTATCGTTGTGGTGTCGTGGTTGACATTGGTGGCATGCCATTTCAATGACCTTATTATGTTGAGCAAGGCCAGAGTGAGCTCGTCGTTTCGGCAGGCGAGCTCGTACACCACTCTGCAAGCGCGACTTATCGTCTCTAGCGGATGCTTTGCACGCCGAGCCTTTCGACGCGCGGCCTCTTCCTCGGCCAAGTGAACTATGCGTGGCCGGGCCATGTGGAGTCAATCACCAGCTACAGCAGCTTCGACATTCAAGTCGCGACTCTTCTACGGTACAGAGTGCATGCAGCTGACGACACGAGGACGAACGAATGCAAGGCGTACGCTATGACGCGTCTTCCTCGTTCTGAGCAAGTTTTGCCACGATACGGCGATCGCTGGAGTGTTTGTGTGGCCGATGTTGGCCAACCTCCCTGAGTGGGTATGCTTGGCTTGACGAATGTGCGCTTGAGGCTTGCGCGCACGAGCGCTCGGCCTTTTCTCGGGGAGTTTTCGGCGCGCATGAACCTCGAACTTACGACCAGTAACAGCCCCACTGTTAAAAAAAAATGTTGCACAGATGCAGCTAGAATTAGTCCTTGTGATCGAGTTGAAGAGTGCAGTAAGAAGACTAGCAAAATATTGCTCCATGCTCTACTTGTCTTGAGTTAGAAGCTGCAGTGCATGAACTCGGTAAACTAGTTTATGCCCAAGGCACCAGCTCCACAGTACAGCGGTCGTGGTGAATAAATGTGAAAATGTTTTCAGTGCCTACCTCGAGAAATGGTATTAGTTTGTCAGGACATGCCCCTGACATCCAATCGACGGCACGCTCCCACAGGGGAAGAGAGTCCTGCGCAAAACACAATGAAGACAAGGCTTTGAAATTTCACCCAATGCCTGTTGAACCAAAAAGGGTGCAACAGTGCAACAATGCAAGCTGGATAAACTTCTCTGCAACATTTGTTCGGTAGAGTTTCAATAACTCTCGGCAATTTCAAATTATTGAAATAAAGTCATTTCCAGTCTGGTCCAGTCTAGATATCGACCTCCTGTTCTTTAAAGCGCTCCAAGCTAAAAAACAGTTACTTACCCGTCCAAAGCAGTTTTCTCGCATAAAAAAAATTATATATATATCAGGGTGTCGAACCGAAAAAAATACCGGTTCGGTTACGGTTCGGGTTCGGGTGAAATAATTTCGTTCCGGTTCAGTTCCGGTTCGACAAAATCACGTACCGAACCGGTTCGCGAACCGGTTTGGGAGCTTGAACCGGTTCGCAAACCGGTTCGATGAGTTGAATTATCACTGACATTAGAAAAAATCACTTAGTAGTTTAAAACGACAGTCAAATCAAAACACAAACAAAAATTCAAAATGCTGCTGTTCCCCAAAGGCAGTGGCGCAATTGCAAAGCAAACTTTAAACAATCACGATATATTAGAAAAAAGAAATTGGCCGCGTATCTGCTTCTTTCGTTGCAAATGTCGTCAAAAGGGGACAGTCTTTATCGACTTTTGCCAAGTAAATGCCTCCCTTCGCTTTCCCGCTCACCTCTCATGTTGTTCCTCTTGTGTCGCGCTCCTCCCAAGGTAAAGACGCCAAAGGTTTGCTTAAATCATTTTAAATTTCCCGCGTTCCACTTCTCCAAACCGGGTGTCTCGATGCGAACGCTGCCGTACGGCGAAGACGCGCGTTAATCGAGGCGCCCTACTTCAACGTTTATAGAACCGCGTTTCCCTACTCGGCGTGCGTCGCAAGCAGAACGTGGAACCTATCTAGTGGAACCTTTCGTAACTGTTGCCAGTTGATTCCTTGAAATGCCGGAAGAAGCTATAGTGGCGCGGGCGACAGCAGGCGACAGCGAAGTGAATTTTTTTTTTTCTGGAGTTGATGAAGTATTTAATTTCGCCAAACTCAAGCATGTATAATTTTTTTATAAAGGGACACTGCAGACATCACTTCTGTATTAATTTGTTGTCTTATATTTGCGTAATGTCTTGTTCTTCTTCAACAATGTTGACAGGTATGAAGATTACACCGGACTTAGACGGGTAGATTTAGCTGTGACTATATAAGACTATTGCGCAGGCGTTGTTTTACTTTGGCCGGGTGGCTGAATCGAGTCACAGACAGACAGACGGACAGACAGACAGACAGACAGACATACAGACAGACGGACAGACAGACAGACATACAGACAGACAGACCAAAATTTCTGGCCTTAAGTAGCCCAAGAAAGACTATCGTCTTTAAAAGATGAAGCGGCGACGATTCACCCCCTACTTTCTCGCTCAGACTTTATGTTGTCCTAGCGACTATTCATAAGGCCACCGCCAAGAGATATGACGGTGGGATATATTTTCTGCCCTTTCCTTTTTTGTTGAAATCGCAATCGTCACTATGAAACCTCTCATCACACTAACCTTGAAGCCTTAAATTTAGGCCTGCGTACTGGTTCGTTCAAATGCCAGTGCGTGCTTAATACCAATGACGCACATTTTTTATATTTCTAACAAAACAGAAAAATCCTACAACAGGCACATAAATACTACTAATGAATTATATTATTTGGTCACCCTGAATAATTTGTTAGCTGTCACCTTATCGAATGTGTTAGCCACCCTTTTGTTAAAAGTAAGCTTTAGTTAACGCTCAGTCACTGCATTATTGCTCTGATCACTGCAATTCTTTTTGCGATAGCTATACCGGATGCGCGCATTACAATCTGTATGTCATCGTACCACCTGACCCCGACCATCGTTCCGTGTGCTACATTGCGGAATCTTATAACAGATTATGCTGTTACAAAATGAAAGGGAAATTTGACGCGCGGAGTATGAGATGGAACTTTTTTGGTTAGGCGCTCTTTAATTCGCGCGATCCCCTCCGGAACGAGTAGCAGTAGAAGTAATGTACCGAGTTGGGCAGTCACTACAAGTGCACCTTCGAAAAAAGCAGATCTGAAAGAGACAAAACAGCAGAACAAGCAGAAAAGATGATCGCTGGGCGAATGGGACAGTGTGAGGTACCGGCCTGCCTTTCTGCACGTGTCATCTGCTTCGTTACTGTTTCTGCTTCCAAGACAAGGTCGAGGGCTGCAGTGTCTTGTCAAGGGATTAAGTGCGCACCTTAACAGTTTTCCCTGACATATCTGTTGTTATTTGTATCTGTAAAAAACGGAACTTGTCCACTGTACTGTCCCCAAAAACTGACAACGGAACTCACTTCCTTCGCATTGATGGCACGTTTGGTTGTGAAAGGTAGGGCAAAGAAAAGTATAGAGCAATATCCACGTTTTGGAGTTTTTTTTTTACATATTCGGTTTTACTTACTTTTTGCTTAATATTTTAAAACAACGTGATTCGCCTTTTCCTTTTTGTTGTTTTCCGTGTAAACACATAAAAAAAAATGGCGCATTTGATGCCCCGTGCTAAATTTCTGCTTCGAGGCGAGCTTATGTTGGAGGCCAGCAGACTTATTTTAATCAGCTGGTGATATTAAACGTGGATCAAAATCTCGATACACCGACGTTCTCGATTTCCATCTACTTCAGAAAAAAATCGCGCCAATCCGCCCCGTGAATGTGGTTGGAAAGCAAAGCTGTAAACGGCACCCATAACGATTACCCATGCGACGTCACTTAAATTCACTCACATCGCTCTACAAATAGTAAAACCAGATAGAAGTTAAATGCACTTAACTACACCATTTATTACTTCAAAGAGATTTTCTTGGTAAGGTTAAATCAATGCATGATGCATGAACGGTGTCTGGTTGAGTTGTATTGGTGTAGCACAAGAGTGGAAACTTTTTTTTATAAAACTAAAGTAAGCTCCAACCCGGTGTTAGACGATCTGACTTCTGCGAGATTTGCGGCAGAGGAGGAGAAGGAGGATGAAGAAATACTTCTGTTCAGATTTCTGAACAGCCCAGAGTGCAGCCCTGGGTAGTGATTCCTGCTTCTTTGGGGCCCATATGCAGTCCGCGCGGCCTGTCCGCTGAAGCTGGGTAGGTAGAGAGGGCCTGGACAGCAGCATCTCCCATTGCTCTTGTTGGGTAGTTGACGGAAAGAGAGGAGGGTGCACGGGATAAAGTCGCACACCCCGAATACGGGGCGGAGTGCTCCTACTTCTGAGCAAAATTTAGATTCAGCGTCGTAGCGATTCGGACGCATTAAGTGAAGACGCCTAGGCTTTGGGAAGGAGCCCGGATTGTATGAGCCGTAGGGTAGTTTGTTGTTCTCTGGAAAGGTCTGGGTAAGGCGAAGGCACGGTCTGTCTCAGAAGGCGGTAATCCTGGGTTATCTCCACGAACGTGAAAACCGGGTAACTGTCCTCGTGAAGCTCCATAGCAGGGAAGGTAAAAGCGCAGGCTTGTTGGGTGGGCGTATTTGTTGCCCTCCATTGAAGCGTGAGGGTGGAGGGGAGGAGGGGGGGGGGGTTATCCAGATGAGCTGAATGGAAGCGTTTGGGGCGTGGTTTTTTAGCACGCGCAGTGCAGGTCAGGACACCCAACCCGACTGGTAATTCCAGTAGGCTTGCTGGGAATTGGTGACTACCCTCCGAACCCCTGCTTGAGTGAGAGCCAAGGTGATGGCTGCCTCTTCTGCTGCCGTCATTTCTTGGTTCCTAAGCGAGGTACACGCAAGGAGGTTGGTTCTGGAGGTAGCCAAGATGATGGCGTATTGCTGCCCTTGATGTTTGGAGGCGTCTCTGTAGATAGCTGCATGATCCCCACCGAGGGTGGTGTTTAGCGCTTGAGCCCGTGCTTTTCGGTGACCCTCGTCATGTGAGGGGTTCATATTTCTAAGCAAAAGGAGCATCTTTAGTTTTAGTCGCCAAGAGTCTGGGAGTACGTCAAGCGGAGTGACATTCTGGGCTGCCCAGCCAATCTGGTGAAGCATGCGGTTACCCACCGAAGTTCTGAGTCGGACCTTCTGGTTAGAAAGATGGCCTTCTATCAGCTCTTCCGCCGTGTTATGGAGCCCCGTGCTAAGCAGCCTCTGTGTGGACGCACTAATGAGAAGACCAATGGCCTGCTCGACCAGCTTTCTAATTATTATATAAAGCATCTCGATGTCTTCCTTGTCGAGAAGAAGACAGGGGGTTGACGTAAGTGACTCTCGAGGGGACAAAAGCTTTAATTAATCGAAAGGTACCGAATTCCTTTAGGCCTCGCTTCTTGGTGGCAAGTCGCCTGATCATGTGTATGATTTGAATTATGCTGTTTTTGAGGCGATGCAAGGAGACGTCATTCTTGGTGTTAGTCTCGAGATGTAGGCCCAGTATCGTGATGCTGGGGCTTGGAGGGATGGCCTGGCCATCAAGGAATATCTGAATGTATTCCTTGATTTGGCGTGAGGGCGGACGACAAGGAGCTGTGATTTTTTACGTGAACACTTCAGGCCACCGGCTTTAGCACATTGGCGTACTAGAAGTGAGATGCCATGCATTGATGTGACCTTCATTTATTTTTGTAACTCTTAGCATATGAGCAAGGTGCGCACAGGGCCGCTAGACGGGCGTGAATGGTCGCGTGACGCTTTCACGTGGCATTCAGCGAGAACGCATGGGGTAAACCCGTAGATGTGCTTGGTGAGTACACCACTTGTCTTCTCCGTCTTCTCGTGGGCTCGTAGCTAAATCGGTGAGACAACGGGTTCTCGCTTTGTCAGTCTATTAGTTCCAGGTTCGATCCCCGGCCGTGCCAGTAAATTCTTTTATTTGTTCGCTGAGTTTTCTGGTGACACCAACGGTCGCGAAAGAACCCTTGGGGGGTAGAGGTAAAAAGCTTTGCTTTAAAACGGTCGTGGGGAAGGGAGATCGAGGCCACTTGTGGTCAGCAGCAAACGGCTTAGTCACTGAGAAGCTCCTGCGGTCACACTTGCCAAGTATTAACAATTTGCAGGTGTGGGACCTTTTAAACAAATTATGAAATGCAAAAGGTTTGCACACATCGGGTGTGTGCTTTCGCTGTTGCGCAGTGGAGCACTCCTGCAGCCTGATTGGTCCGATAAAGTCGCAGCTAGGGAAGGGCAAAGTCGTTTTATATCCCCTGCAATTGATTGATTGATTGTGGGGTTTAACGCGCCGACACAACGCAGGCGATGAGGCGCGCCGTAGTGGAGGGCTCCGGATTAATTTTGACCACCTGGGGATCTTTATCGTGCGCCGAAATCTCGTACACACGGGCGTTTTTGCTTTTCGCCTCCATCAGAAAAGCGGCCGCCGCGGCCGGGAATCGAACCCGCGACCTCGTGCTCAGCAGCGCAACGCATATCCCCTGCAAGCTGCCGAGAATGAAATTTCGTTTGGTCAGCTTGCACTATGCTCGCGGTTTTAGCAGCAACAGACCATTGCTACATTGTTTCATAGAGCGTGGTAGTTTTCAACTGTCTGGCGTGGAATGTGCGCGAGCGTTTACGAAGTTGATGGTACGTGAAAGAAAAGACCTGAATTGCATTGACTGTGCAATATCAAGAACGGAGGGTCGAACCGTTTCGGCAAGAACCGGTAACCGTTATTTCTTTTTTCGGTTCAGTTCCGGTTCGGGTTCATCGTGCTCAAAAAATAACGGTTCGGGTTCGGGTTCAGTTCCGGCAAAAATACCGGTTCAGTTCCGGTTTTCGGTTCGGTTCGGTTCCGGTTCGACACCCTGATATATATATATAAAGAAGGCTGCTATGAGCAGAAAAACTAACTTCCAGGCATCGAATTCCATTATACATATATACATATATATAGTTTTTCTGCTCACAGCAGCCTTGTGAAGCCAGAGCAAAGCCAGCAAATTGCTCAAAAACACCTATTGACACGCAAACTTATAATTATTCAGCATTTATTTTGTGGCATGCTTGCCAGTTTTGGCTAGCCCACACTGAAAATAAAAGGGCTGTGGTATTAAAAAACCATGCTGTACATGTACTGGGAAGGCTAAGCTAGGCTACATTGTACACGCGTGTCTAAATGCTTCCTTTTTTTCTCTCTCTCAAGCTAGACAACGCTCACTTCTTGATGAGCTTACCTGCTTGAAATGGATGGAAACGCACTACGATGACCAAAAACTGGGACAATGCACAAAGGCAATTTAATAATCCTTAGGCACAAAACTTTGCAAGGTACGAGTGCTATTTCTGCTTCACTTCTGAAAATCCATTGTGGTTCGGTAGACAAGCTAGTATCGTAAAGAAGCCTGCCATCCTGCGGCTTGAAAAGCTGCCATATCCAAAATACAAATGCAACAAATATTCGTGCACCAATTTACTATATCAGTTTCTGACCACTAAGAAATTAAATTTCCAGTAATCAAGCGAGCATCATGGTTTGTGAGATATGAAAACAAACCACAGAGATTTTCTACATAATACAAAAAAAAAGGTTCGGGTTTTTCTCATTCCTTGCAAAACTCCCCCCTCCCCTATGTCACAATTTCTGTCACATGTAATGCCTTCGTGCACACTTGCACAAGTGACCTCATGAAGTTAATCTGTACCAAGCGCACCAAAAATTGCTTCCGCACTGGAGCCGATTTCGTTTGGAACACAGAATTTATGGCTGTTGGGCATTACGACGCACAGAAGGCACGCTGAGTACGGCCAAGTATGACCTCAGCTAGTCTCCGAAATTGCTTTGAAATCAGCCAATGCTTCGCGTAACAGTATAACAGAGCAACAGGTTGCCTTCCTGGTTGGCTGGCTTTTGTTTGTTGGTCCGGGTATATATAAACAAGTATTTTGTTGTCAGCTTTGTACTTTGCTGCAGTACAAGTATTTTCCCGTCAGCTATTTTGTTGCCACAAAAACAAACCATAACAATTTCCAGTTTTAGCGTTGCCTGGTGAGCATTTTGTAAGAGGGCTAAAACAGTGCTTCACCCACACAATCATGTCAATTAATCAAAGTTAGAAAAGCTTCAAACATACTCCACCAGGTTCTAAAACTAATTCACGAGCTAAACACAGGAAAAGCATGCAGGTCACTACGGTAAAAAAAAATGTCATTTGGCAGAGAAGAAAGTGCCTAAGCCCTGACAAAGTAAATCCCCCACCCTTCCCCTAAAACGGTGAAACAATATTTGCCAGTGCAAGAAGCGGCCACCTTACCACTTTGGGGACAGCAGCGAAGGCTTCGTCAAAGGTGGCAAGTATGGCCTCGGCCCCAGCGTTTGTGACCAGCAGGAGATCGATAAGCAGGAACCAGGCGTCAATGACCTTGGGCCACCTCTGAACAGCGAGCCGGGCACAGGCAATGCTTCGCTTCTCTTTGCCTGTCGAGTGCAGCAGACGCACCTGGGAGACAGCACGCGACATTCCACCATCTCGTAAAACTGGTGGAAAAAGATTTACTGGGCTTCTGAATTATTCACACCAAAAAAACAGCACAGAGACGAGGATGGAAGAAGTGACAAACTAGAGCACTGACGAACAACTGAAGAACAATTTATTTGTAGTTGTAGTTGCATGGTAAGGATTACAGTTTAAACCGAATACCTACTGCTGATTCAAATTACTGCTTCCTCAAACTGCCAAACATATTCTTGAAAAAATTTTTCCATAGAGTCTGCATTATACGCGTCAAATTATCAATTATGTATTTTCAAATCCAGTTTGAGTTCGGCCCATACCAGATCGACTGTGCTAGGCGTGCCATCCCAGCAATATTGCTTACTCAGCAGGAAGCTACCCGCGCAACTACTACCTACCCAACTGGCCTTAACAAAATCACAAAAGTAACTCCAGAGAACCTAGAGCAGTTGTTTTTCTCGAGTAAAGAACAGACAAAGACTGAGCTCAGAGCAAATCAGCTTCCAACTGCTTGGTACTTGCTTCAGGATGCAGAGTTTTTGCTCAGTTTCATTCAATTCAGTCAACGATTCAAGGACTTTGTTCCACTTACTTTCTCGCACTCCAACCAATACCCAGTAAAGGTACACATGGCAACACTCGTGTACAGAAGAATGGTCGCCGTCAAGTGCTGGTAATGTAATACGGAAGCTTGCTTCGATGGTAAGGGTCAGCCAAAGACCCCAGAAATGTCCCCACGACGGCAACTTTAGGGGGCCCATGTGTCTTTGGGACCGAAAAACTGCCTAAGAAAGCATATTTTTAGGTACTTTTTTTCTCTTGATTTGCAGTTTTCCCTCCGAAAATTCTGTACTTGGAACATGACCCGGTACTTATAAAAGCCATAGAGGCCTGATTTCAACAACAAAAAAAAAAATTGTGATTGCACAACAGAAAAACTGCTTCCCACATTTCATTCTCCACAACTTCTGATATCTATTCATGCCTTGCTGGTAATTTTTTGTTGAACAGTTTCTCCCGTATTGTCCTCAAGAACAATCAAGAACAACTTCAAATTAACTTGGGATCTAATTACCTCATTGGATATTTTAACTTAGCTAAAAAAACTGAATAATCCCAAGAAGTTTCATCAACATTGGTTGGAAAGCCAAAAAAAAAAAAAAAAAAAAAAAAACAAGTTCCTAAGAGCAGTGTGCCCCCTTAAAAGTCAAAGTGCTCACTCACCCACTCCTGGTGATGCTCGTAGGTCAGCAGCTGCTCCTTCGAGGCCATCTTCATCAGGTCGAGGACAGAGTCCAGTATCTGAAACAGGAACCACTCCCTTGATTTGCTGCACTCCAGCCACAAAGAGAATTTCTCGCTTCATTTGCGCTTTTTGTTTTCTGGTGCAGCATATTTGCCAATAGAAAACATTTTCTTGAACAGTAACAGGGTTCATAAACTAATATCCCTAAGGGTTTACGTGCCACAGGTAGTGCAGACATTCAAGCACCAAAAAAGAACTTGGACGAAAGAAAAAACAAGGGGGGGGAACAGGGAGCTAACTTGTGCAACTCCATCTCAGATGCAGTTTTCAATAACCGCATGCTTACATTCTACGCAGCAGTTGCAAAATCCAGGAAGCCAGTTTGACACTGTTGAAGCCGTTAGCATAACTTCGTAAGGCCTGGCTGCCCTCAAAGAACTACACATGCTGCAACAGTGCAGTTTGGAACTGGGGCCTATAAGCCCATAATGAAAGTTTTGATCACGCAAATTATAGTTAATCTTCTTTTCTTTCCTTCTTTTTTTTTTAATCTGATGATCATGGCCCACCTATGTCTCGTCGTTGCACGTTGCTCATACGTTTGCCGAAAGAAACCACTGATCCATTAAGTACGCCTCCCCATTCCCAAAAAACGACTACCAGTAATTAATTGCCAAAACATCCCATAATGTGCATTCCAAATACAAACTAATAATCACTAGTTTGGGCGAAGAATCGGATGTGACCCAATTCTTCGCCGGATTTCCATGACGTCTCAAGTCATCAAACGAGGCCATGACCAGGAATTGCAACCTGGTTCCATCCACCCAAGCCAAGCCAGGCTAAACGTCTTGAAACTTCTGAGGAAACTTTAGCGGTGCTTCTACTCTGTGCACTTTCCTTCTTCCTTCTTCAGCATTTTTCGCTAATCTTAAGGAGACACTAAACTGAGTTTTAAACACTGCTTACCTTACCAAAACAAATTCTAGAACACACAGGATACATTCCGACTTGTTCCAACCAATTTACGTGCGCTTTCTTTCCTTTTTTTTTTTTAAGTGAGACGAGTTTGTTTAAAGTTCTTTTTCCCTCACACAGTCTTCCCTGCAGGCTTTAACAAGCCCACAAGACTTTATAGGGTTGCTAGCATGCTTAACCTGTACAGCCTGTTCGAAAACAAAGAGTCAATATTAACGCTGAAATGGGTAAATCATCAAAACTTTGAAATTACAAGTAACCTACGGCTCTAGACAACAACTAATTAGTCCAATAGCGAAACAAATTGGTTAAACTGCAACGGGAACTTGTCACTGAGAAGACAATCGCAATAACATCCAGGCGAAGTATCATTTTTCTAACATTCGCCAATCATAAGCAGGTAAAAACACGTGCCTGTACACAGGTTCTGTTTTCAATTTTAAAAACCTTTTACTAACTGCATTCAAGTTCACGGGGCTCTGTTGTGCATGCAACTGAAAGTTACCGCTGACATTGCTAACACACCAACGTGCAAGAATTTTAGAGCTTAAAATGCCGATCCCACCTGCTCCACTGCAATGAACTTTTACAGGTAACATGCACGTGGCTTGTGGAGTTCAAGCAGCTGATGCGCCCATCGAATAAGGAGAAACTACTGTACTGTACCATTTCTGCAAGTTCGCTGTTGGTAGACTTAGGCAGGAGGTCAAGGAGAAACTGAATGAAAAGCTTCCACATGGTCTCTGCAATGGAACACAATTCACATAAGAACAATGATAAGTCTGAGCTCTCAGGAGCTGAGCACATAAATGCCTGCACTACCGAAGACATGAGCGAGACAGTGGAAGAAAAACATTACACAAATACATACACTTCAATTTCACTGTAAGTGGGTCCATACAAAAAGTTGTGACTCTTAACTAGAACAGGTGGGACAAAATTATTCCACACAAGAACACAGTTCATCAAGAAAGCTTTGATTCCCCTCTTGACATGAATATTTTTTAGCCATTACTTGTAAACACCAAAAACATATTTTTTAGCCCTCCGGTCCACGCGTGCCAAAATTAAGAAATTCATTAATGTTTTCTCATTTGTTGACTCATCTAATCGGAAACAATGAAGGGAAAAAAGAGCATCATGTGAACGACTTATCCCACATGTCCACAGGCAAAGAAGCAGTGTATAAACGTGATTAAAAGAGCACTCTGCTTGGCTAGCATTCGGGGGCTCAGCTTTCACAACTACCACATGAACAAAGACAAAAACTGCAGTTTAACTTTTCCCTGAGGACCATGTCTAGTGCATTCAACAGACCATCCAACTGTGCAAGAAACCAAGAAAATTAGCGAGCGTACACCAGCCACCTCAAAAAAAATCAAAGCCCCTTTCTGAGGAGAAAGATGGTTTAAATGCAAAGCGTTCTTCCATTCAACCTATGCAACCTGAGTCAAAATCCAAAATCCAAACTGCTTCAACTATGTTGGAATGGCACAATCGGATAATGTCGGCTTCATAACACGAGGGACCCAGTTTGATTCCGACCACGAGAAGCGTTTTCTTCTTGGGGCACTTGATGTGCCTTTGCTTATCACTGTCACTGTTTTGCGAAACCTACGGTGCAAAGTTGAATTTCCTGCAGCGTGTTTCGGCACAAGATCACAAATGCCATCAGTGAGGCACAGAAAAATTCACTTTAAAAAGTGAAGATTCTAAAAAAAAAGTGTCTGGCTTCACAGCCACACAAACAACCACACTTCCCCCTCCCCCGTTCTACTGCAATGCAGAAGGGCGACAACCACGTGGATTCAAGACTTTGGTACCGACTTTTTTATTACCCGCGTAATGATCGCACCCTGAACTTGCCACAGCCATACGTCGTTGTGCGCCAAGTCTAAACGACGATGGCCCTGCTTACGTTAGTTTCCTCCTCTTTCAAAGCGGACATGGCTACGTTATTGCCGCAGACTTGATGATATTAGCAATATCGGCAAGTGTGCATGAGTTCATTATTGGTGCGGAAGAAACTCTCACTAAATGCACTTAACGTACTCACAAAACATAAAAAAACGCGCTCGGCTTGCTGCGTCGGCAGCCGTGTCTTGATGTCCCACACTGTGACAGCAGCAGCCACTTATTGGTTGACCTGTTCTTACCTTACAGCAAACTCGTTCCGGCACGTTCCGTAATTCCGTCGATTTCCATAATGAAAACACTGCATTTTGCATCACGCGGTGGTCATTCGGTGGTCAGTGGAGATTTTATTATGCTTTTATTTGTTCTGTTTATTATGTTCATGAGACTTATCGTAAACATTCTGACCTGGAACTTGCATTTTCTGCGCTGAAACTTTTTCCCGAAAAATTTACCTCGCGTAATGATCGCAGCCTAACTTTGCATCAAATTTTTGAAAAAAAAAAAAAAGTGCGATCATTACGCAAGGAGCAACAGTACTTTTTTGAGTGCTCTCCTATGAAAGGTAAGAAAGGTAGAGGAGACCACAGTCGAGCAGATGAGGTTGCATCTCCTACCGTCAAGAGCATCACAGCAGCCAATACAGACGATGACACGTTCAGCTCGGAAGAGAGTTTTCACACCAAGACGCCACGGAAGTACCTCAAGGAGAGCCATCACGTGACAAACAAGTCTGGTGAGAGAAGGCATCTGCGTTCAGAACCGTCCTTGCCTTGAGGGAAGCACACCAAAGAGGAAGAGCTCAACAGAGCCCCGCAAGAAATCGTTTAATACGACTAAAATTTATTTACCAATTAATTAACTCTTTCATTACCGCGGGAAAATTGACCGATTTTTAGGGGTCCAAGAAAACAATTTTTTTCCTGCTAAAAAAATTGGTTAGGCACTAATTACAGGAACACAGGATGTAGATTATTTAATGGCCTTTCCAATAACCCCAGTTTTTTAAATGTTTTCATATTTCATTGTTGCGAAAAAAATTATCAAAATCAAAATTTTCATCGAAAATGTTGCCCAACCTCCAATTCGAAATGTGCAATTTCAAGTGGTTCTCTGGAAGAAATCTGGCGGTTTCACATTATCAGAGGCACCAATTTGCCCCCACGTAACGTAAAAACATCTTGTCAATGACTGACTTTGCATTTACAGCCAGCACAATTTACAGCCAGCATTTACAGACAAGCATGCGATGCAGAAAAACATGCATGAAGTTGAAAGCGGAACTCCGT
The DNA here is from genome assembly GCF_048455015.1 of Haemaphysalis longicornis. Lineage (NCBI taxonomy): Eukaryota > Metazoa > Arthropoda > Arachnida > Ixodida > Ixodidae > Haemaphysalis > Haemaphysalis longicornis. The sequence goes on along the minus strand of NW_027526460.1, from coordinate 88,337,115 downwards.
GGTTGATGCTTGTTGACGTCCTTGGTCAGTTATCTCTCAAAACATAAAGTTGAGCTTTACTATCATCTTCCGACTCGCAATTGTAGCCTTGCTTGCACGAACGAGATGTGATGTGCTAGAATCGTGCCCTGTTAACTTTGGCCGAGTAGCTGTTGCGCAATAAAAAAGATCAGCACAACAAGCCTCCTCCACTGCAGTGCCACCTAACAATTTTGAAATGAAACAGCACAAAAACTTACCGGAGACTCCGTCCTAATAGACAGTTCAACTACGCAGCAACACTAGACTCCCGGAGATACCCTCGTAAGGAAACGAAACTGGAAGGTGAACAGCTGGCAGTGTGTAAGGACGGTTTGACTTGCATCTGAAGTTTTTATCGCAGAAATCGGGTTAGGGTTCGGTGAAATCGGGAGCGGCGTGCTTTGTTCGAGCATCAGTCGCGGATACTCAAGGCGCCATGGCAGGTAGCCTTGAAGTTGGGTAACTGCGTAGTAGCGCTAAATATGAATTTCGCGATGCAGAAACGAAACCGAAACTGCTGTAAACTGTTCGCGAATGGTCCTGGGGTAAGTAGAACTACCACACAACATAGAACAACATGCGCAAAGGCAATAAAACTGCCTAAAATCATAAAGTAGCTTTGCAAACAGGCACTGATTGAAATTTTCAGCTGATTTCTGGGATTATTACTGTCAGAGTGCAAACCTGATGATTGAAAATCGTTTGTTGGTTCACTATTCGTGCCCTAATAACAAGAAACAAGCGCTGATGCTGAGTAATTATGAGTGGAATGCATTCTTCATTGGTAGCAGTGACGCGCAATGGCCACGCCCCCTTTCCACACCCAGGTGATTCAAACGCATGTCAAAAATCACGTTTTTGTTGCAAAAATGAAAACAAAACTGATTTTGAAAGGCCATTTTCTGAAATAACTCCAAACAGCTTTACTTCTTCGAGCAATGCCTGGAATGCTATGAAAAGGCGCTCCCAAAGTATAGTTCAAACTGAACGATTTTGAATAGGTGCAGTAGCGAAAGAGTTAAAGGGCATTACAAGCTTGATGTTTCCACTATTATTTCATTTTCATCTGGGTACGCCACCCGCCAAAGGCATCAACCATACCTGCCAACCTAGCAACATGAAAATTCGGGAGACCGAAGCAGGGGCAGAGGGGATTTTTTTTGCAAATTATTGAGACTGGAGATTGACATCAGAAAGGGGTAAGGATGTTTATTTTGAGCAGCTTTGTTCTTTTTGCGAAGTCACGAAGCACGGAAACTCAGCTGTGTATGAGTCCAGAAATGCCTGCAAGTACTTCTTCTTTGCTTTTGACAGGGCCATCGATCTTACAACTGACCTCGGGAAAACATCCAACCAACGCCTAGGCAGGCGGCGTAGGCCTAGAGTACAAACTGCGCTGGCACTTCCTTTAAACCCGGTCGTACTCTAAACGACTCCTATAGCAAGATGCCTGCCTGCCGCGTTCATGAAAGACCTGTTTTCAGTGGTGGTAGCTAGCGATCCTTGCGGAGGTCGCTCGCAACAGATATCCGAACACACGGCCACGGCCGCCTCAATCAGCGCTGCCGCCATGGCGCGCATGCTCCCTTCCACCGAACCAACCGATCTCGGCAGTTGGCGATCCGAAGTGGCCGGCGTTGCTACAAATTTCAAGTTGACAACACGCCGCATTAACGCAGACACTCTCGAAGTACTCGCATCAACGCTTCATGCCAAAACTATGCGTGGAACGTCAGCTACGACAGACAGAAACGAAAGTTGTGGTACCATTTCCCTCGCCTTCTTTCAGTACTGTGGCGAGCGTGTCTCACGGCGCCTCCGCCCAGATGCGCGGTACTCTATAGCAGTCTAGCGGTACTCTACGGTAAGGTTACAATAAACTAGAAGTATAGTGGCGAGTGCTCTGCCACAGCACCACAACTGTCGCAGCAGGAAAGACTGACGTACGCGCTTGATTAAAAAAAACGACTCTACTGTGGCGGCCACTTTTCGGGAGATTCGAGATAGCTTTTGTACAATCGGGAGATTAGGTCAAAATTCAGGAGTCTCCCGGACAATTCGGGAGAGTTGGCAGGTATGCATCAACTGACAATAACACCTTTTCGGTCGCAAAATAACTGCTTCAAATATTCCTTTTTCCTGCGTACCGTAACTCAGTGGAATGAACTACAGCGGAATCTCGATGATACGATTCTGGGTGATACGAATTTCGGGATAATACGAATTTCTGAAAAGTCCCGGCGAAATTGCATTGTTAGCAATGGGAAAAATTTCGGCTGTTTTGAACGGACCTGCGCAGCCCGGCGGATGATACGAACGAGCCGGCGAGGGGCCCGACTGCCGAACGAGCAAGTGACGGCTCTCTCTCCCCTCTTTGTCGCTCTTTCTCTAGAAACGGCCGGGCTGTTGTTTTCTGCTTGCTGACACCGCCGCGAAACCCCGCACGCTTCTCGCGGCGTGGCCGGCTGCGGCCGCAAAGTGGCGAGGCCGCTCGAGCGACCGCTCCTAACCGCTCTTTAAAATGCCGCTCAAGGCAGACGCTAAGTTGCTTGTGCGGTAAAGGAGCTGATTATGCATGCAAAAACGGTACTATAAAACATCATCTACGGCGCTAGTGAAAGCGCCCATGAAATATCTGCCGGGGTGCTAAGCCTAACCATCTCCGGAGGAGCTAAGCCGGCTGTCTCGAGCGCTTCGCAAGTCGTCAGGCTCCTCCATCCTGCCGCGCGCATCGTGCGTCATTTTCTGGTTGAGGTAGGAGCTGCCGCGGGCGCGAAATCGTCGATACAGGCGTGAAAATGCAGTGCGCGCAACCGAGGTTCGCGAATCGCGTGCAAAAACGCACCATGTGGTTCACGCTTGACTTGCGGCATGTAGCGAGCTTGGGCACCGCGAGTGAGGTGACGAGCGCAAAGCGTTACACGCTCCAGAAAGGACTGCTTTGCGACATGGAGGTAAAAACATGCAGAAGAAAATCACCAATTTCTTCAGGCGAAAGTAAGAAAAGAAATACTCGAAAACTTTTTTCAGCGCTACATTTTTTGGTCTGTATTGGTTCATACGAATTTCGGATGATATGAATATTTTTCGCGGTCCCGCGAGATTCGTATCATCGAGATTTTACTGTAATAACCAAGTCTTGGAGCCCTCCTTATTGTTATTTGCGGCAAATTTGAACTGATTATTTATATCTTGCTGTTGTATTTGTTTTTGTTTGTTTTGTTGTATGTATTCTAGAGTGCCAACATTGTAAAAAATTATGTATGTAACCAGCCTGCTAAAATCCTTGTAATGAGGATTGCAGTATCAATCAATGAATAAATAAATAAATAAATAAATACCAATGAATGCCTCTGCCCCAAGTACAAAGACAATAGCTGTGGAAGAAGCTGAGCAAGAAAGACTGCAGGCTTCATTCCCGTAAGTTGGTCTAAGTGAATCTAAGAAAAATTGGCTAGGAAGGCAGCAATGAAACTGGTCAGGTGTGGGAATGGCATTGTGACGAAAACAGACAGAGTAGGTGATAGTGGGCCTACGAACAGGGGGCTCTGGACACTGAATTTTCTGGAGATGAGACCAATACGTTCCCAGGAGGGAGGATGTAGAAAAAGGTTCTGGGGATTGGACCTACATCATTCCGTGGTGGGGGGTGGGGGGATATAAGAAAAAAAGTTGAAGTAGTAAAACGGGAATAAGCAGCAGCAGCTTCTTGGAATGGCAACCTCCATTCTCTATTCCCTTTGCCTGACCTTTTTTACAACAGGCATTTGGCACTCTGAGCTCTGCAGTCCCCTTGTACATGTCAAAGCTCAATTCTGAGTTGCTCCCAAGGACTGTTAGAATTTATGTCAACTAAGTCGAATTATCCAGACCTTATTTTTCATTCCTACGAGATATAACCTGAATGCACGAAGACGCAACCAAAGACTTGGCCTCTTCAGACTTTTTATTGCCCAACATTTTAGGTGCAGCATGAGCTGTCTTCAAATTCAGTAAGTGGAACGCGAATCGGATATTTACGGCTTTACTCCCGATAAAGTTCTGGACAGAGCATCTTCCAGCCACAGAATGACTTGCACACCAGGCAGGGGGATTCGAAGCTAAAAGATGGGCATTATAAAAAAAGAAAGCTTGACGGTAGCACCACTGACCTGTGGGAAGCCGCAGAACAGCCTGTCTGTAGACATCGAGGGCTGCAGCGAGAGGCTTCTTTGCACTCTTCTCAGCTGTCGACAGAAAAACAAGTAGTCACTGTTAAGCCGTCATAAACGTCCTTCAACATCTTGAAGTAGCGCAAAGTCCACCAGGACACAAGAAGAAAATAGGCGGATCATAGCGCTGCGGTCTGTATTTTCTTCTCACGACCCGCAGTGATGCCACAGTGGCTCAGGCATTGGGCATCAGTGATTAGCCCAAGGTCATGGCTTCAATCCCTGCCGCAGTGGCTGCTTTTCAGATGGCGGCAAAAAGCAAAAAAGCCTGTGTGTAGAAATTTCAGCACACATTAATCCTTTGAGGGTCGCATTTTTGTGAAAAACCTTTTCCAGATGGTCGGATTACTTTACGGTGATAAATTATGGCGATAAACAAGTTAAGAGTACCGCCAATATAGCCAGTAAGCATGCATCCCCATTACGGCATGAAATTTCAAACGGAAGGTCGAAACTGTACCCGTACGACAAACACCTTGTGGGACGGACAACCACTGCCGTACATAACGGCAAAAACCGTCAAAGGGTTAAAGATCCCCAGGTGGTCAAAATTAATCCCGGGCCCCCCGCTATGGCACCCCTCAGAGCCCAGGCGTGACCTCAGCACATTAAGCACCCCAAAATCTGAATCCAAAATCATCATCTTGTGTCCCTGCCATGTTTGCGCAACTTCAAGATGTTCAAGAACCACTACCAACTACCCACTAGCCCCATTACCGATCTTTCTAAAGGTCCTTGCTTAGGAAGCATAGAAGCAAGCTGTTCCACAATCTTTTTCAAGGCAATCGGCCAATCACAAGCAATGAAAAACATTGTAGGACGGCCATCTGACATGGACAACCGCAACAAAAAAAAAAAATTAGTAAATTTTTTATTTTTTTATTTTTGTGGTTTATCGAAATTCTGTTCACCCAATTATCTCCGCCTGTGCTATTGTAATGACTAAATTTGTTACTTCCGCCAATTTTGAATTTTTGTGCAAATGCAGAGCGTTACACAGTCTTTGCTGTGGGATTATACTTGGCAAAGAATGTGACACATTAACCCTTTCTGTATCGCAAAAAAAAAAAAAAGTACCAAATTTACCAAACAATGTTTTTCTTTCAATTCGTAGTTTTTTTCTAAATAAAATGGTATTTTCATGAAATAACATTATTTTATTTCTCTAATTGTGTAAAAAAGATTGCTCTAAGATGGCTTCACTGCACGGCCACAGTGTCTTGCAAAAAAGTGCCGTCAGGGCTCCAAAATGACCGATGACAAGTATAGTCGTCATGACCGATGATGACTTACTCATTATCGGTCATTTTGGTAAAAATCCCATGACGACTATATTTGTCAACGGGAGTGAAAGGGCTAAACGGAGTTTTTTAGGGGCAAAGCACCTTAGAGGCTTGGGCTGTAGGCGTCTCCTGTCGTCAAATTGTCAAACGATGGTCAAAAAACAAGTGTATAATTGATAAAACCAATTCAAAATCAACTGGCATGATAAACAACACGATAAATTAACATATTTCAGGGTAGCTTGACTGAGGTAGCGTGCAAGCACTTGTTTTAGCGTGGGTGAGTGTAGCTCCTCTTTGGTGGGAGTGGTACAACCCGTGTGGATGAGCTCAGCTAGTCTATGGTAGGCAAAGGGCTTAAAATACCCACCTTTTTCCGCTGACTTCTCCTCAGCTTCTGTGGGGGAGGGAGACAAAAGAAAATTCGAAGTGGCTGTTATACCCCACAGAGTATTGGCTGGTCGTGAAGATCAAAAGCTGTGCAGAGCAGCAAAATTTATCTCTAACAGCTAAGTGAAACGGGTAAAAGCGATACTTGCCTTTGTCGTCTTCTTCTGCGGCAAGGTCCGGCCCCCTCTTCCCGTGGAAATACATCCTCCGGGCCACAGCGTCCCAAACCTGCTCCTGATTAGGATAGCGATCCTGCAAGCTGGGAGCAAAAAAATAACACTTAAAGGGGCACTAAAGGCTGAATGAAATTTTGCTTTAACTAAAAGATCATACCATTCGTAGCTCTCTCGGCTTTTGTTCAACGAGTAATGCATTATTTGCTGAGATATAGGCAAACAAAGCTGTAATTTTTCTCACCCACTTCTCTTTCATTTTTTCGTGACGTACCCATTGCGTCACAAACTTGCAGCGAAGCCCCGGCAGCAGCGGTGCGGTCTAGAGCGTAAAAGCTGGCAACAAGTAACTTTTGCGTCTCCAAGCCATGGCCAACTACGGCAACGTTTTTCTGGCCGAGGAGGCTGGCTTGGACGTTTATGATTTTTCACCGACGGAATAAGAAACGCTTTTAGATGCTCGAGTGGCCGGTGTGCCTGCCTACTCCGGATTCCCAGGCCCCATCCAGCCAGCTGCAAGCGAAGCCTCTTTAGAAGCAACAAGCGTCATTTCAGATATCAAGCGCAGCATCCGGGCTCACGGCTGGTGCCGTTCAGGAGGGCACCTTTATTTCATCTCGTCTGGTGATCACCACCACCTCATATTATCTTCTCTCGCGCAGCACAAACCTAGAGTGAAATAAACGCTCTTCATGGCAGCCTTGTCGAGTAGTCGTCATTTCCTGCGCTCCCCCTGGCTCAAACACAACAACGGCAGAGCGATGTGCACTTTATGGATTACCAACGGCGGCTCGAGGTGAACGAAAAAGCACAAGGGCAGATCGGTTAGCTAACCACTCGCAGTAAGTTCATTTAACGGGTGATTATGTTCGAACTGGGCGTGGGCACGCAATCTGCCGTTATCCGCGCGTGAAGTACGGGAGACTGGAAGGTCAGGCGGATCGCTTAACCACCTGCAGTGCACCTTGTTCCTTTTGCCACTTCTAATGAAGGGACTTTAGCGGCTTCCTACCAGACATATTGCTTGCAGAAGCTCGGGCACTCACTGTCGTAGGTTATTCACTTCGCTAATTGCGCACCAATGCTTTTCGATAACGAAACTAAAAGCACGATGGCTGACTGAATAGTGAGGGAAGCAGACTGCCTCACAGCGTAAAAGAGGTGTAGTCCATGTTTTTTAGATACGATGAGCTTACGGAAAGCTTTTATTACGTTTATTTCTCGTGCTCAACCTCGTCGGAACTGTTTATTTCAGGAAACCATCTATAGATGCTTCTCCGATGAGCTCTCACCATTCACAACTTCCGTGACGTCACAAACCGTAGTACCCAAAAGGTTACAGGGCGTCGTCGCCTGTTTCCACGTTTCTGGTGTTTTCTGCCATATTAAATAACTCGTAGTCGCGAGATTGGTGTATTTACATTCTCGGCACCATAATCTATCGATACAGGCCAACTCGTTTTTACCCTTTAGTGTCCCTTTAATTGAGACAAGGTTGTCATGGAAATGCAGTCACACATTTTGCAGCAGCGAAATGCAGTGAAAGCAGTTACGAGTGACCATATCAAGTTGTTTGATTGATCGATTATGAGATTTAAAATGCCAACGCCACACAGGCGATGAGGCACGCCAGAGTAGACCCCCTCGGGATAATTTTGACCACCTGCAGGTCTTTAACGTGCACCGAAATTAAACACACACGCGTTTTCACTTTTCGCCTCCATCAGAAAAGCGGCCTTCGCAACCCGGAATCAAGCCCGCATCCTTGGGCTCAGCAACACACCGCCTTAGCCACTGTGGCAGGTTACATCAGTTGTTTGACTGCTAGCTATATCAGTGTAAGGGAAAATTTGACACCCACCTCAATGCAGCCATACGGCTACAAAGGAAAGCTATACAGCTACCTTAGAAACTTCGCTTTCTCGGCTACATAGAGGTGGATGTGAAACTTTCCTTCGCAGAAACCTAATCCACCTTGGAGATTTCCCCTAAATCCAGCTGATTAACAACTGTATCAGCGTAGTATATTGGAATAAAGGAGGCTTACCAACCCCTGTGTTGGACCGTCTCCTAGGTGTTTTTGAATTGAGAGTGCAAAACATGTGGGTACTGCCGGACAGAAGCATGGAAATGTAAAAGCATGCCAATGACACTGAAAGCATCAAAAATAAGACTGCTTTTCATCAATAAACGAAAAAGGGAAGCGAAACTATCTCCTGCTACCAAAATTGACGAGGTCAAAATAAAAACTCACTCTTTCACTATCATTTCTTCTAGTGGCCTGGCAAACTTGAAAGGAGCGCAGGCAGGCAGGAAGGACAGGGCGAAATCCACGTCTGAGGAGAGGAACAAAAAAAGAGAGACTTCGAAAGGTTTCAATCACACATGCTTCCCACAACACTTGCCGTTGGGCAACAACATGTAAAATCACAAAACACTTCAGGACGAAGGCTTGCGGGTGCTGTAGTTACCCTAGTTTTATACTAATATATGCAGTCAGACCCCACGATAATGAAATCCCATGAGTACGAAATTCCCACGGCAACAAAATATTTTCAGATCACCGGTGAACATTCATAGAAGCCCATGTATTTCATACCTCGCAGCAACGAAATCTTTTTGGAAAGCATCCCGTGTTAACAAAGCTTGTTGCAAGTCTGGCCGCCATTTTATCTACCCATTTGAGGCTAACGGTGTCCAAAAAGTGCTCAAATGCATTTTTTTGGGGGGGGGGAGGGGGGCCTCAAAGTGCGTAAACTTTTGCCACAGCAAGCTTGCATAGCCGTCATTTTTGTTTACAAAAAAGGCCGTGCAGCAGGCGGCTGTGGAGGCAGCCTTGCAGCGACACCACCAGCTGGTGACGACTCATGGTACGGCTTTGGCTCGGGCTACACTAGCTGGCTACCACTAAACAGCGAGTGCGCGTGCGTTCGTTGTGGGTGCGGCGTTTGGCACGTTTTTTCTCAATAAGGTGCCTCCGCCAGCCCAAAAGCGGAAGTTTTTATCGCTACAAGATGAGGCAGCTATCATTGCCCAAGTCAGTGGTCGAAGTGGAGGAAGGCAGGATAGCACCAACGAGTTTGGAGCCGCTCGCAGCTTGCTCTACCATTCTGAAAAGCAAGGATGCCACACTCTAATGGTGCATGTGCGCAAAACAAAACAGTGACAGCTGTGGCCTTTCTGTACGCCAACAAAGAGGTGCTCAGGTAGTTTTGTGAACAGCATTGGAACAACGAGGCGCTACTGTCTGGCAAAGTTTGTCAACATGACGATGGTTGCATTTTAATGGCGCAAGGCCAACTAGGGCAAAGAGCGCCAAAAACAGATGGTTAGCTAGCATAGCTTAAAAGGTGAATACTAAAATTGATCAAAAGTTAAAGCGGCCGCCGCGGCCGGGTATCGAACCAGTGTCCTCAGGCTCAGCAGCACAACGCCATAGCCATCGAGCCACCTCAGTGGGTCAGGTGCATTTTAGGGGACCAAAAAAAAAAAAAAAAAACACACACACACACATCTTGCAGCGAAATTCATAGTTAGGCAACAGCGTGCAGGAAAGAAAGGACCAATCACCTGGGATGGCTTTGACAGCTGCTTGGTAGACGAGCGAGGGAATCTTTGCTGTGAGCACCGATTCCATGGCTGCTGCTTCACCCTTCAAAAAATAAGAGAGAGCGAGCGAGAGAGGGAAAAAAAAAGCACTTAAAGACTGCGGCTTGTTTCACAAAGCAGTGTTGATACAGCTAAGGGTATATGGGCATATGCTGCCGGAAAAAGTTGCATTTCCCACAAAGATAATTTCTGAGCCCAGTCTTAGCCTGTTAAGGAGACAAAATACGATACTCGTTGCTGGCCCACGTGTGCAGTTAGGGTTTGCCCATAATTACCACACCATTCTGCATAGCTTGCCGATAGCAAAGCAAGTAAAAAAAAATGAGTGGACTTCTTGAAACAACGCTAAATGTCAGCCTGCACGAATGCAACGCTCACGTAACAAAAATAAGCGTCTAAATTGCCAGCGTCCACTGCCAAGGAGCTCAGAACAGCGTTGAAGGGATAATGAAGACGGCATACAACTTTGCTTTATTTGGATGATTGAACAGCTCATATCTCACTATACAGTTGAACCTCGTTATAAGAGACATGGATGTAAGAGACAAATGGGTATAAGAGACACTATTCACCCACATGGTTGGCTGCCCTATCTTTCCCATTAAATTGACCTCTTTTATAACAGACATCGGATGTAGAAGACAGTTGGTTATAAGGGACAAGTCATCCTAGAACTTTAATCAACAATCTCGTTTGTAACAGACATTTTAACTTCAGATGCAGTGCCACCAGTCACTACTTGCAGTTGCTTCCATTGTGGAAACACAGGTGGACAACACACACCTGCAGTTGCTATTTATTATAGCTTTAGCAAACGCACAGTGGTTCAGTCAGCTATGAAAGGGGCCCTGAAAGGCATTTTGAGCACACTAAATGAACTAGCGCAATCGCTAGATTGGGTCGCCAACGTCACCTGTGCCAAGTATTACTCTTTTACGCGCAGCGGAAAGCTCACACTTTTGTTGCAAAGTTTGTCGCTTTTTTCTCACCCTTTCCTTCGTGTTTTTGGACGCCGCCATCTTCACATGTCTACATCATCGATTCCCAGATGTTCGTCATGAGCTAGACATCCTGCTATTGGGCGGCTTTTTCACGCACTTCCGGCAAAGAGATGAGTCGTCTGCTCAGCGTCGGCTCGCCGGCTGATCTGCCAGCGGAGTGCCGGAGTGCTTTGACATTTTACGACAAACGAAACAAGTGTAAACAAACGCTTAACCGTTTGTATTGAATGCAACACGGCCATAACACGACGTGGATTTTATCTTACGTGAGTACGTACCATAAAGAAAGTCCCGTGGCACTTCTTTGGTGAAATCGCAGAGAACGCCCTGAGCCGAATGCCCGGGTTTGACGCGTACATTTTATTCAACTTCAAAACAATCCAGAGATGCGTTTCGAACGAACGCAACGTCACAACATGCGTTGCAAGTCTGAACCGCGATTGACAGACGATGAGTTGCCTCCTCCTGCCCGTCGTAAATACGGCACTCACCTCACACCCGGTTTGCGGGGACGAGCAGCAAGTCACAACTCTGGCGCGCAAGCGAGAAGGCTTTTAGCCAGGCACACTGCACATACCCCATGCGAGGTTGAGTGGTACGTCGTTCGAGAAAGACAATCCAGACCATGGGAAGCACTATCCACCCGCAGAAGTACAATGTCGCATTTCATCGCGAAACGAACGCGTCCACAACACACAGGAGGCGATGCACACACACACACACAGCTTCGGTCGCTGCATTGGCTTAGCTGCAAGCTTCGTTCGGACAATCAGCGATGCTACGACGATACAGAGCTGCGTGAGGACGACGTGCTAACCACTTCACGTATTTAAAAACACAGGGGCAAAGAACTAGGTTCATCGGAAGCAAAAAATCTTTCCTCCATTATAGTGCCTGAAATATACTGGCTAGTGTGCCGAGGGCGGGCTCCAGGCGGGCGCCGGGAGCGATGTACGCGGCCGTCTGCCGCTTGGGGCGCTGCCGTGCGGGAGTGTGCGCGTTCATCCGGCCCGAGCAGATCGCGCGGTTACCTCCGAGCTGCGTAGCAGACGGCAGCGGCAGAACTTTCCATTCCCGCTTGCGACGAAAGCGAGCGAAAGCGACGGGAATTCTGTCGCGCAACCAAAATTTGTCCCGACCATTCGACAAAAACGATCGTCGCGCGACAAAGCGACGGAATTCCTGCCGCTCTCACTCGCTTTCATCGCAAGTGCGAACGGGCCTTTATGCGCACTCTCCGCCCCACATAAAACAAGCTCTTGCTTGTCGCCTGAGCATACGGTTGATATCTGACTACGTTACACTGTGCTTGCCAGTGTATTTAAACGATGTCACTAGGTTTGAAACGTACGCGCTCGGCGTGCAGCTTTGTAAACGCAAGCGGTTTCACATACGCACGCTATTTTGCTGCTAATAGAGTTTTAGTACAGCGTTTGTGGCCTTTGCATACGCTAAACGCTAAATTTTTGCGTCCCGCTACATGACACCGCGATGGGAGTTTTAGTAGAGCGTCTCATCAGTTTTGCGTAGCGACACACTAATGCATACGGCGCCATCTGTCAAATGTTTTCCGAAATGTCTCGCCGGCTGATCTGCTAGCGGAGTGCCGGAGTGTTTGGACATTTTACGACTATCCAAACAAGTGCAAACAAACGCTTTCCCGTCAGTGTTGAATGCAACACATGGGTGCAGCTTGTCAGAACACGGGTTCTCGCTGATCGAGTGCAGCGTTGGTTTGCTCTTCGCCTTCACGTTCATCGCCGCTGATAAAGCGATCCGATCCGGCGCGTTTTGTGCACGGGTTCTGTGTCGGTTGAAAATGTCTTTTTTCACATGCCGCCGGTAGTAGGAATTACAACCACCGCAAAATAACACCCGGCACCAGCGGGGCCACATCTGAGACCGCGCTTTTTGGATAAACAGTGCGCGGTGCACCAAAGGGAACGAGCGCACGATTCTCCCCACGCGGCTGCGAGTTCGCCGCCGATACCAACTGCAGCCCTGCAGATACATACACCGCGAAAGGGCAAGGCCAGGCCGCACACATGCGGCCAGGTCATTCGTTCGCTTTTCCAGCCTGTGTCCATGGTGTCTACAGAGATGAAAAAGCCGAAAGAGCTGGCCCGTAGCAGACGGCAGTCTGTGGGAGCGCAATAGCGGAAGTACGTCACCGCTGAGGAGCGGAGCATCATGGGAGGGGAGGCCAACAGCGAAGAAACCGTTGAGAAGAGGAGGAAATACGGCGCGACGATAATTCGCGGTTTTTGATTTACGATTTCTCAGCTAATACTCATCGCTTTAAAGGAGCCATGAAGAGAAAACACAAGTTTGGTTCATTCGAAAGATTGCCTCGTTAGAACCATAACGACACCACTTATAACGCAAACTTCGCTCAAATAAGCTACATAATTAGGAAAAACGGGAATGGTCATGCGACCCACCAGCTCATTTCCCGCAACAGAACCTATGCCGTCACATGGGCTAAGCTCTGCGATTGGCGGAGGCCGGCAAAAGCAAACACATGTTAGGCAGGGCTTACAGCTTGCATAGCGAGCTAAATGCCCGTGAAACATACTGCACATTCTTTTTATGACAAAGAACGGTGGAGTAAACGGTTGAAGGTCCGAACGAACTCGCAAGCGTGTGCGCCAATGCGTACGAAACTAGCGCGCCGGCCGAGCTCGACATCTCGCCGTCGCGCAGACGAATTTTCGGGTTCGAGGCTCTTCGGGGCCAACGAACCGTTCCAGCACGCACAGCCGCGACCTTGCTTCGTATCGTAATCCCTTCACAGGAGGTTGGCCGTCATATCGCCAACCAGCAAAGGTAAAAATAGAAACGAGGGGAGTAAGGAACAGCAAGAAGCGACGAGATAGTGCCAGTCGTCGCGTAAGTTTCGAATGGTGTTGGTTTGCTGCTGTCGTTACGAGCTCGTTTCCAGTTTACAACCACTGAAAACTTCAGTTTGTTCAGTTACGGCAGGGACCCTTACGTTAGCTCACTCCTGGAACATGCTGGCGCTCGTTGCCGACTTCGTCAAATCGCTCTGACCTTGGGGAAAAAAATGCCGTAAACACCGCGCATTGACGCTCGTATCTTTCTGGTCGAAGCAGAGAGCTCGCGCGAACGGCTTTCCATACACGACACCGGCCAACTGGCATAAGTGATACTGCTACTGAAATTGAACTATTATTAACCGTAATCAAAATACGGCACATACGTACCAGTCTATATTCGTCCGTCGCGACGGGGCTGACGAGGCAGCGGTGCCGACGGCTGGGCGTTCGTCTGTTGTGGCTATCGCGGAATGGTCGCTTTCACGTCCACCGCTTTTCCCACAACTCCTGCCGCTCGTGCACTTAGAAGCATTGAGCGTTTTTGTGGTGTGAGGTTGTTAAATGTAAGCCCGAGCTCCTCGGCGAGAGTTTTGTTCTCCGGATCAGGCGATTCCATGACTAGGGCTGCGGGTGCACTAGGTTTTACTAGTATTTTTAAAATGGCCGCCGTCTCGATCGACTCCCGCGTGTGGGTGCTATATGGAGTCGACATACTAAGTATCTGTTTCATGGACCGGCTCTATGACGCCATTGTACACGTCACGGAATGTTCAATTTTAGCGGGAGATTTAAAATTTTGGCTTAAATTGCCTTATTTATCAGTGAATAAAGCATCATTTGCTTCCGGGAAAGCGCTTGGGGTACTATGAAACACCTAATCTTTCGAATAAAACAAACTTTTGTTTTCTCTTCATGGCTCCTTTAACAAAATTCTTGCAGGAGGAGATTGCTAATACATTGCTTTATTTGGTTACATGTACATCCATGCATCGGCGGAAGGCATTTCAGGACCCCTTGAAATGACGATGAGAAGCCCTGCCAATGGAAATGCAACTTACAGAAGTGGTTGAAGCTTACTGCCACCCATTGGATCGCAACCGCACATGCGGGCTCTCCCACTCGCGTAGCTCCCAATCAAGAAGCATCGCAGATGTTGAGTCCTGCAAGCGTAATGAATAGCCTGAGCACACAGCGGAAGAAGCTGTGTGCTCTGGCTATTCATCAGGTTTGTGAACTCAACATCTACGATTCATCTTCCACAAACAGTGAAAGGAAAAAAAAGCTTGTAGAATCGGTTGTAAAAAAAGTGTAAATATTGCCGCAAACCCATACATGGTTCGCGGCATTACAACTGCGTCGTCCTTGGCTTCGTGACAATATAGTCACGAAGCAAACAAAGATTCAGAACAGTTTCATATATTCTGGGGGCCAAGCATAAATTAAATGAACCTTTTGCAACATGTAGCGTTCTTTTGAGCTTATTTTAGTCATACGGTGCCCACACTGAACCAGGGTCTGATTACTAAGTGAAAACAGGGTTCCCTGCTTATAAGAGACATCTTGTATAAGAGACAGAAATTGCTCCCCGGTACGTGTCTCTTATAAAGGGGTTCAACTGTAATTTCATTTGGCGAAAAAGCATTGCTGCCGTCCCTCAAGAATTAGTGTTTAAAATTACCCACTTACTGTGCCATTATATGATGCGGCAAAAGCCCTTCGACATAGTATTTAAAACAGAAGCCAAAAATAGGCAGTCAGTACACCAAGTTGGCGCCGCTGTGAAGAAACCAGAGGTTTGGAATCCCTGATCAAATCTAGTAAGGCATAGCAGTAGAATTCAGGTTGCAGGTAAACGTAACCTTATGTTGCATAACAGCATAAGCCAAGAGCTTTGTTCTTGCTGGGGGCAATAGAAGTGACTATGATTGGTCCACTGAAGATCAACTGAACCCTTAGTACCTAGTGAGAAAATGGCGGAGATGATTTGCTTTTTTTTTTTAATTTCGATGCTATCACGCTATTGCAAGAGCCACTCAAAGAGATGATTCAGAGTCACCGCAGTTCATAAAGTTGCTGGTGTCTTTTGTCTCCGCTTCTTGTTAACTTCCCTTACATAAATTCACTGTAGCTGTTTGTTAATAACCTTATCACCACAAAATAACATCATTTTGCACTTGAAACGATACGAGCTCCAGCTGCTACTCCAATCATCAGTTAATTTGATTTGCATTACTGAATCGTGAAAGGTCAACATATAGCATCCCAAATCGGCAAGTCACCGGTGAGTTGAAACGCTTTCTTCTGAATTGCTCAACACAGACTTAGTTGACTGAAGTCCGCCTTGAAACTAACACCAGTGTTATTTGAACAAGGCAATTTTTCGACTGGAACAAATTCGTATGTTGTCTTTATGGTCAAAATTAGCATGCAGCACTTCACTGTGGCCCGCCTCATTGCTCAGCTGCCGCTTATGCATGGAAAAACACAGATACCGATTAACGGGACAGTAGATCATCTTTTGCTGCATTTTTTTTTTTTCAAGGAAAATAACAATCAACAAGTTGCAGGAGCCCTTGGATAAAGTAATCGTTAAGGGCGCTGGATGTAGATTCCGCTGACTGTACACACGCACATGTATCTGACCACATTCTCGCTGAGCGAAAAGGTGGTACCAGTTACATAATGGCAAGGTTCGTACAAATGTAAACACTGATTCCTGTCATAATTAAGCATAGACGAAGTTTTGCGATCAAATGGTAGTAGCAGTGAAAGATGGGAGACTTACATCTTTTTCTTCTTTGATGCCCAGCACTTCTTTCCTCTTCCTCATCTAAAGTAATAAAGAAAAAATGGCATACACAAAAAAGCTGGCGTGTCAACAAACACGCAGCCATACAGTAACAAAGAATGCAAGTGACGCACCTTGTCGACGAAGATCAGCTCCATCCGGAAGTACTGCAACATAGAGGAAACAAGCAAAGATGGAAATGCGGATCACAAAACATGCAAAGTTCAACCGAAACGCATCACTGTACCATTGTTTGAGTAACAACTGACGCTAAAATGTGCCTCTACGTGGCACGTGGTTCCTTCTGTACTAACGTTTCTCCACTGCTTTTCAAAATGTGTTTTCATTACACTCAGGACGGGCTTTTTCCCCAACAGTAGGCAAAAATTAAAGCCGTTTCACTTAACGTGAAAGCTGTCGAAAGTGGATAGCAGTGATTTGCCATAATGGGCTGTAGCACCGTTATCTGCTCACTGCTTCCACCCAATGCAATTCAAACTTCCCACCTCCACAGTGCTCACGCGCCCCCTGCCTGAAACAGCGCCAGCGGGAGTTCTGTTCTTTTTGTGCTCGCTTTTCCTCCCGCACGTGCCGACGTTGCACTGCCACTTTTTTTCCCCTACTACCGTAAAAACGAATCCAGCGAGAGTTCCAAACTAAATGAACGCGGGCGCTGCCTGTTAATTAGATTATTTTGTCTCAAATGTACCTGCAGTTTTCTTTGTGCTAAATAGTGGGGAGATGTATGACAAGCATCAGCGGTTCATAAGTTTCGAACGGTTAGGACTATAAATAATTGCTTGGTTTTTGAAGCCTCTGCGGGACGCCCCACGACAGTACGCCGTGCTCTACTTGGGTCCGTTATTTCGCTGCGCCGCCTGAATCCGGCAGTCACTCGACATCGAGCGTTACAGCGAGCTACGACAAGGTGAGCCCCTAAAGTGCTCTGCACTTAAGACACAAAGCGAGCTGATTGTGATGAGGGCCTTACCTTTTCCAATCGAAAGCAAGATCCCAACTGAGGCGGCTGCCACTCTGACTTTCTCAGCAAACAGCCCCCTTTTTTCCTATTCCCAGCCTCCCAGCGAACAAAAGCTTTCACATACAATATCTCTAAGCACAACCGCCACCACAAGTAGGGCAGGGGGACATAGTAGTCCATTTCGCCCCTGCACCTTCCATTCGATTGGCAAGTGCAAATCTATTTGTCTGTTAGCGATGGCTCGGTGCAAAGACTCATGTCATCTTTCACTGCAAAAAAGCACAACGTCCGTGATGCTGAAAGCAACGCCTGATGCCCAATTCTTTTTTAAAGACAAGTGCATCAATCCCAAATGAGCATGCGGGCTTCCTTTGCAAGTGCAGAAAATATCCCCAGAACTGTGTCAACAAACATAAAAGCAATGCATTTACAGAAAGGAACACCCTGCACTAACTTTTCTTTTAAGATAACGAGTGCATCAACCACAAGAGAGCATACGGGCTTCCTCTGCAAGTGCGGAAAAAGTCTATTGCAGCAAAAGTTTGTTGACAAAACTTTACCATCTCTTCCTAAAAAAAGTTGACAGGGCAGCGAAAGCTTTCTCATATCAAAACTGCTTTAAAATTGCGTCCAATCGATCGTCAAAACTTCAAAGACCCAAATTGCAGACAAAGAATGGACCCATGTGATGATTTTTCCTGCACTAAATCAATGCATCCCCGATTGATCCACATGTATACCGATACTGCACTAAATCAATGCATCCCCGATTGATCTACATGTATACCGATACGTGGTTTATGAGATAAAGGTATACCATTGCACTCGTTCTTCATAATCGATGCGTGTATTGTTTTATCTAGAAGCGTCCTTTTTGGCGATTTTTCAGGTAACCGGTTTGGCACAATGGAAGCCTAGTTTCACACACGTGCTGTGTGTCCAATGATCTTATCAGAGTTGTTTGGTCGACCAACTGGTCTACGGGAAAGTGCAGTAGTTTTTTGACAGGACGCCATCAGTCTTACTAAGAAAGCTTTCACTTTAATAACCCAGCAACGCACTTCCAATGGCTTCCGCAGCGTTTTTTGTCTCAGACCAGACATGCAAACCGGACCCATGCGGACAAGTGTCAAGTGCCGTACCTCACGCCAGAGCACGCACGACTTGTTGTTGAACAGCAGGCCCCTCTGCAGGAGCTTCCGGGACATCTCGACCGAGGCGTTCTCCTCCAGCTGCCACTTGGCGGCGGCAACCCAGATCTCTGACAGGGAACACAAAAGAGACGGCAAGCTCGCACACTAAGCACAGTTCTCCAAGATAACGGCAAGCGATAAGAAGCAGAGTTACTCAACATACGCCGCTTGCAAAAACTCCCCGCAGGCCCCATGTACAGTCCGCGTCAGGCTTGTCTAGGGCAAGCAGGCGCACAGCTCCAGAGCGCACTGGCGACATCTGCTGCTGGCTGCTCAGTTAGAGATAGCTTGCTGCTGTGCATGTGCGGGTTTCCGACCTGGTCGGACTGGTCGTCGTTTCGCGTGGAACACTATAATTTGCAGGCGCCACAATCCACAAGGGGCACTTGCCTTCCACAGTGCGAGCCGTGAGCAATGACAGGCCAGACAGGCCTGTCACCGTGCTTGACGTGGTGCAGTACAACGTAACCGCACAAAACGACCTGCGCGAATCTTCTGAATGTCATGCGTAGCAAGCGAGTGAAAAAAAACGCAACAAAAATGCACTGCAGCACTTTCAGACGAACCTTTTTTGTAATTACATTACCGCCTGCGCTGATAATGCATCGCATCAAATTACGCACCTAGCTCTCGTGTCACCGCTTACGTAAGGCTGGTATCGGCTGGCACTGCAGAACGGAAGCGCCCCTCGCGGGTGATGGCGTGTGCAAATTTTAGTGGCCCATGTTAAATGACGACCGGCCCGACCCCGTCCGAGAACCATGCACGCCAATGGCAAGCTACCGTCAACCCAGCAACTATCAGCAGATGTCGCAAGCATGCTCCGAAGCCGCGCGCTCCCTTGCCCTGGGCAAGCCTGACGCGCACTGTACTATCAAAAGCCAGTTGGCCCCCTGCACTGGAGTCAAACAGGGGTAAGCATGGAGCAAGATGGCTAACCGGCCATTCGTCGACAGAAAGTTGAATTAGTACTCGAGGGAATGCGGATGCTGCCGTAAGTCATCGAAAGGAAAACTGTGGAAACGTAAAACAGTACCTAATTCAATGCTTCCCGATTTTGCAAGCAAGCTTTATTTTGTTATGCTATTAAGTAAATGTTTAGCAAAGTCCAGTTTTTAACAGCGAAGCTGTTTAGCAAGTTGTTATTTTTTTTGTCCACAGTGGAAAAAAACCCAGAAAATGCCGAGCGCACGGACCTCACGGCGGCTGCCCGGCAGTTCACAAAACCAAGAAAATGTGTAGCGCTCGTGTGTGCATGCCTCGCGATGACCGCACAGCGTTTCCCGCGCACATTTCTCAAGCCAAGCATACCCACTTAGGGGGATTGGGTCAAGATTGTGGCGATCACCCGGCAGTTAAAAAACCAAGAAAAGGCCGAGCCCTTGTGGGTGCGTGCCTCATGGCAACAAGAGCCACTGTAGCTTGTTTAGTGGCTCTAGCGGCAACCTTGCAGCGTCCCCAGCACACATTTGCCTATCCAAGCATACCCACTTGGGGAGATTGGCCAAAAAAACTCCAGTGTTTGCCGTAATCGTGGCAACACTCGCTCGGAACAAGAAAGACACGCGCTGCAGCGTTTGCCCCTCCAAGTGGTGTCCAATGATTATCATTTCCAAAAAAATGAGAGAAGCTCACACTTACAGCAACCATTGTGGAGTAAAGGTCGCTGTAGCAGCGAAGAAGCAAATCGGCTGCAATCGTGGACTTAAACCGTCGTGATGGTCGTGAAGATTGCGTACCGTTTCGCTACCTTCAAGCCTTACGCATTAGTGTGAGCTCCCTTCATTTTTTGTCCCCTCAGTCCCGCGCCAATACACTTCCCCTCAGCTTCAGCGGAGCATGGGTGCTCGCACTGCCCATGTTCTGGAGCAGAGTTTCGTAAATGGCTTATGCTGAAGAACTATGACGAGAAGAGCGAAAGCGTCGCACGACTTACCCGGCTTATGACTGTGGAGATTCAGCATGCGCGTGTAGAGGGTCCCCACGACGTGGTTCCAACCCTGGAGAGTGTTTTTGGATTACAAAGACGCACCGTACAAAACAGGCGATAAAAGTAATAAAACAGAAGGCGCAGGCAGTCATTTTATACTATATACCAGGCGAACATTGTGCCCAAACTGACTTCCTGCAAGTACCTGCCACTTATGTTCCACGATCATAGGAACTGACAAACGCTGCATACAAATGTCCAGTGTAACTTCTGAAGAGAGCTAAACTAAAGACAGCAAAGAAGAGACACAGGCTGGAATAAGATACGATAAGATAGTACTATAATGTAACATAAATAAATGAGCGAGAATAAGTATAAGGAACACTCGTGAAGGTGCAAAAGTAAGACAGCTTTACTCCTGCTTTTGTTTTCACAAGCTTCCCAAATAAGTCAGAAAGAAAGAAAACCACTGTCTTTCACTTGAGTAAACTAAAAAAGCCTGGTGCAGCTTCGCCCATTACAACAGAATCAATCAAACTTCAATGCCTGAGCCTTTCATGCTGTTTCCCTGCTTCTGTAGCAACGAGCCCAAGCCACAGCAAGGGTCAAACGCACAATTTGTTTCAGATTGGGTGCAATGAGGTAAAATGGGAAAAATTTCCTCCTTATTTTTCCAAAAGAAGCACAGTCGATTATGCAGGACTGCTAAGACAACTGAAAAAGACAGGATGGTTGATCAAATGCACTCACCATTCGTGAGCAGAAATCGATGTGCGAGAGCCACAGCTTGCAATCACCGCTGAACATCAGCACGGCTTTCTGTTGTGGAGGAAAACCAAATGCAATAGATTAATTGGAAGAGTTTTTCACAACTTTTGTGCATTGAAAGGGGCCATGCAGACAAAATACAAGTTTGTTTTATTCGAAAGATTTCCTGTTTTGTAGTGCCGCCAGCACTTGTCCAGAAGCAAACGATGCTTTATTCAATGACAAATTAATAAATTTATGTAAAAATTTTGATTCACCCGCACGACGTCTGCAATGACATCAAAAGAACGGGTCTTCACGGTAAACTTGGTGTGAACCTAGATGGCGCCAACCTAGATGGCGCCACCACACCGCAGCGTGCAGTTTTCTGCCTTTCCTTTGTTTTTGACCGTATTTGTACCTGGCTTGTTTTTGTTCAAGGAGAAAATAATCATTTCGTGAAACATGGTGCTCGCACGGCAAATATGGTCCCGTGAGACGCCGTCGCCTACGCCAATTGGCCAGTGTCATCTGAGACAACTTCAAAGCCCCGCAGTGCTGTGCATCTAAACGAAGCAGAGTGCGCGCAGTACCAACAGCAGTATACATCAGTACTTCAATGTTTACGTGTGCTTTCACAACTTCCACTGTTTGTCCCACCATTCTTACTGCTATAAAAAGTTGGGCCCTAAATGTGGGCGCATACAGCTCGTTCGGCAAGCTTATAAGCTCTGCCTAATTTGTGTTTGCCTTTGCCAGCCTCGGCCAATCACAGAGCTGGCACTGGTGCGTATGACATCATAGGTTCTGTTGCAGGAAATGAGCTAGTGGGTCCCATGGCCATAACCTTTTTTTCCTAATTATATACCTTATTTGAGTGAAGTTTATGTTAAGAATGGTGTCAGTGTGATTCCAATGAGATAATCTTTCGAATGAACCAAACTTGTGTTTTGTCTGCATGGCCCCTTTAAGAATGAGGGATGCTTGCCTTGAAGAGTTTGTTGATCCTCTTTGCGATAACCAGGTCAATCTCCAGCTTCTTTTGCGCGATTCGGAGTCTCTGGGCAAACAAGACAATAAAAGGAAGCCAGTGCGTAATCTTCATGTAGTGCAAGGTATCACATCACATGACACGTCACCAGTACGCAGCACTTACCGCTCGTCGTTTTTGAAGCAGTGCATACAGGTTCAGTTCGTACTGAAAAAAATTTAAAATAGACACAATTCAGATATGGAATTCCATTCCCTTTTTTGTGTGTGTTTACTTGATCACATCACTTTTAATGTGCTGCAACACACACGGCGACATCGAATGTGCCAGCACGTACAATTCTGCACAAGCGCCAGCCATCAAATAGTGCCGCATCAACATGCACAGCACAAATTCACGTTAACATGTTGGTGCGCCTTTCAAGCCACAATAGACGAAAAACACGTAATTCCAAAAGCACGGCATGGTAGAAGTTTATCTCCACACATGTTGCCAAAATTTTACTGCGCTAACAGAACCCAGAGACTACAAAATGCAGTTTAGTGCAAGGCAGTGGCTTGAAAGTTTTTTTCAGTTATTGGTGGGGATGGGAATGGGTGGAAAGCAACGCAACTTTTGTGGTGCTTCCCCACTCTCCAAAGGTATTTAAAAACGGTTAAGTGGGGAAACAAGCCGCAAAGCTGGGAACACCACAGAAGATTAAGCAACGGTGCACGGAATGACACGCCAGCTAGCAGCTCCTGCCATTGCTAGGAACTATATACACTTTCAGCGTTTCTTATGCCAGCAGAAAACATAAGTTGGCAGCCAGTCACTGTTGGTATGTTACAGAGGCAGGCATCAGGTCTACTCCTATCATTCAGGACACTGTGCAAGACATGTTCCATGCACAATATTTGCTTAGAAGAGCCACTGCACGATAGGCTTGTCAGTGGCAAACACCAATCTTCCGACCTAAAGCTGTATTCCAATGAGTAATACCCTACAAAACAAAACACCTTTATTATATATTATAAGGCACAGTAGAGAGCTCGAACAGCTTTTGGGGCGTTTTTCAGCGTTTCAGTGCCGCGCTTACAAGCAGTTTACAATCAGCATTTTGCTGGTTGGCTTCGCAGCGCTGTAACAAGATTGTTAAAAAGAGGTTAGCGTTTTTCTCGACGCGCACAGAACTACCATCTTTGCCGGCAACGATTTAGTGGCGGATTACAAGCAGTCATCGCCTGTCAGCGTTTCATGTATGACACCGGTGCTAGTTTTAACCCGTGTTTTGAATGTACAGGCGGTCACAGAATAAACCGGACCAAGCGAGCGGTGCGCGAATACTATCGGCGCGACACCTTCCGGCCCAGCGCCTGCTGTCGAGATAGCGGAGGGCGCATGCGTGTCCCTCCCTAGAGTTTGTGCATGTCAGTTTCCTTGATTTCGGCTGCAGCACTTTGATCCTCTCCAATGCGACGCGCGGCGGCGCCTTGCGCGGCGCGCCTACCGACCGGGCGTGATTCAGGTCAGCAGCCGGCAGCGCGTGCGCCATGCGCTGATGCCGCGTAACTGTGCGTTCATCTGAGAATGTTCGTTCGGCGCTCTTTTTATCATTTTATTGACTGAAACTCAAACTGGCGTTAACGAAAGGCTGCGATAAAGATTCACACATGACTGAACCAGTGCTGGTCGTTATGCGAGAAACACACAGTTGATAGAACTAAAAACAGCGATGTTTTTTTTTTAATTTCGAGTTTTTCCCGTGCGGCATATGAGAGGCGGTTTAAAGATGGGAGGAGGAAAGAGTAGGAAGGAAAGAGCCTCTAAACCTTGCTAAAACAAAACTAGTGTCCTTTACTAATCACGCCTCCCAAAATTCAGCATCCTACATATTAAACAACAGCCTCGTGGACAGAACTTCCAGCTATAAATACCTTGGTGTACATCTAACCAGTAACTTGACATGGAATAATCACATTAACCATATCCTCGCGTCTGCTAACCGTTCGCTTGGTTTCCTTAAACGTAACCTCAGACATGCACCCGCCCGTTTACGAAAGTTCGCATATATTACACTAATACGCCCTAAACTAGAATACGCGTCAGCCATTTGGGATCCTCATCAGGCATATCTAATAAATGACTTAGAAGCTTTACAAAACCGTGCTGTCCGCTTCATCTTTTCTGATTACTCACCCTATACCAGCGTAACCGAATTAAAAAATCGTGCTGAACTTGTAACCTTATCGCATCGTCGCAACATATCTCGCTTAACTTTATTTCATAAACTGTACTACCATGCATGCCTTCATAACGAATTTATGTGTGAACCCGCCGCCATTTTTCCGCGTCGAGATCACTCATGCAAAATCAAACGCATCACATGTCATACCGTTGCTTTTGCCGAATCATTTGCTCCTCGTACCACAATAGACTGGAATAATCTACCATCAAACATTGTTACTGAACCTAATACCACGAAATTTACTAATGTTTTGAGCAAAAATATCAATGTATAATATGTATCATTTCATGCGTCATTTCATTCAGTTCTTGCCTTGTCAGATGACATGTTGTAATATACCATGTGGTTATAATCGGTGTAGTTTGTTCTAGTTCCTGTACCAATAGCTGTTCCTATTATTCTACCTAATTTTTGTATTTGTTTTCACTCTAGCAATGTTAATGATTTGTACCATTTTTTAGTTCTTGTGTTTATTTTGTTCTTGTTCTAGTTTATGTGACACCTTTGTAACCCCCCTACCCTATGTAATACCCTCCCCAGAGGGCCTTTAGGGTTTTTTTGAAATAAAAATTAAAAAAAAAATTCTCTTCGGAAAAATAGACCGAAATACACAGCTGTCGGTGTGAGTGAATTGCTATCGAAAAGCAATGAGGCGTTTCCTTCCATGTCACCCATTGGACACTGATAGCTATGAAGCGTATAAAGCACGTAACTCGTCCTGCATGGTCATATTCATGAAGAATGCCTTCCCGCGTCCCCATCGAGCAACGGAGGCACATCGTGCGACTTTTCATTGAAGGGACTACTCAGTGGGAAAGTTGCCACCTCACCGGGAGGTCTAGGACTTCTGTAAGCCGCATTATTCAAGCTTACCGCGATGATCAGGACGGACTCATTGACGCAGAGCGCAGCGGGCGGCCTAAAGTCACCAGTGAGGATCAGGAACTACTGATTGTCGCAGCCGCTGTGGCAGATCCCCTCCTGTCTGCAAAAGAAATTCGACAGGAGCTGTCATTGAATGTATCTTGCGAGACAATTCGAAGACGACTTAAGGAGGCGGGACTCGGGAGTTGCGTGGCAGCGCAGAAACCGCGCGTGACGGACCGCCAGAGGCTGGAAAGGCTGGAGTTCGCCCGGGCAGTGGAGCGGTGGACAACGGACGAGTGGAAGGAAGTTATATTCACAGACGAATCGACTTTCTCCACTCGCTGGGATCAACAGCGGCGTGTTTGGCGTCCGATGAGCTGCAGGTACGAAACTAAACTGTGAAACGTAGCTGGTAATGTGCATTCTAGATTATATATAAACTACTACAGTCATGATCATCATCATCATTATCATCATCATCAGCAGCAGCAGCAGCCTATCTACGCCCACTGCAGGGCAAATGCCTCTCTCATTATTCTCCAATTACCTCGGTCCTGTGCCAACTGCGACCAAGTTATCCCCGCAAACTTCTTGATCTCATCTGTCCATGTAACTTTCTGCCGCCCCCTGCAACGCTTGCCTTCTCTAGGGATCTACTCTGTTACCCTCAATGACCAGTGGTTGGAAAGGCTGGAGTTCGCCCGGGCAGTGGAGCGGTGGACCACGGACGAGTGGAAGGAAGTTATATTCACAGACGAATCGACTTTCTCCACTCGCTGGGATCAACAGCGGTGTGTTTGGCGTCCGATGAGCTGCAGGTACGAAACTAAACTGTGAAACGTAGCTGGTAATGTGCATTCTAGATGATATATAAACTACTACAGTCATCATCATCATCATCATGATCATCATCAGCCTATCTACGCCCACTGCAGGGCAAAGGCCTCTCTCATTATTCTCCAATTACCTTGGTCCTGTGCCAACTGCGACCAAGTTATCCCCGCAAACTTCTTGATCTCATCTGTCCATCTAACTTTCTGCCGCCCCCTGCAACGCTTACCTTCTCTAGGGATCCACTCTGTTACCCTTAATGACCGGCGGTTATCTTGCCTTCGCATTATATGCCCTGCCCACGCCCATTTCTTTTTCTTAATCTCTACTAATATGTCCTTAACACGTGTTTGTTCCCTGACCCACTCCGCTCTCTTCTTGTTCCTTTAATGTTACACCTGTCATTTTCCGCTCCATTGCACGCTGAGTCGTTCTCAATTTAATGTGTAAGAGGTCAAATCGGGAGCACGGTTTAATGTGAGAATTGGTGAGCATTCCTTCGGGGGTCCCGAGTGCAACGCTAAGCGTAATTGTTAAGTCTAGCAATGCATAACTACCTGTTAATAACTATATTTCGGAGCAACCGATATATAATGTCCCTGTAAATTTTATTCAGTGGGTTCATTTGAAACGTTTTAATCGTAGTTTTATAAGCACCGTTTGTTAAGCATTTCTTGTCGCTGTTCTTTTACGAAACACTTCAGGTAACCCGCACCGGCTAACGGGGCTTTTGTAATTCCTGATGTGGAAAGAGGATGAAATTGATGCATAGTTTTATACAGGATACTGTTCGCCTACGTGGCAATGGGGGTGCAGCCTCCCGATAAAAAAATGTGCCAGTAATTTCAATCGATGTAAACTATCAAACACGGCGAATGTCATTTCATTGATTTATCTAGTATACCCTCCGAACATCTTCGAAGATATCTTTCCTCGGAGATATCTTTCCTGAATGTATTTCTGTATTTAGCCCGATGGTATTTAGATACCAGCCCGGCTACATCCAAAGCGTCCTTTCCAGTGGGAGGTGCTCCGTCAGCGTATGGGGCGCAATGAGTGCGGACGGCCTGGGACCCCTCGTCAGAATTTCTGGGCCATTCAATGCTTCCCAGTACTGTAACATCATTTCAACAAGTCTGCTCCCCTACGTCCTGGACGGGTGCTTCATCCTGCAACAGGACCGAACCCCTGTATTCACAGCAAGAGCCGTGAGCTCACTGCTCGAGGACCACGCGGTGCGACAGCTGCGGTGGCCTCCGTGCGGGGCAGACCTAAATCCGATAGAAAATGTGTCGGGGATTATGAAGATGAATCTCGGCAAACGAAATGACTGCGGTCGCACGGCGGACGAGTTGTGGCAGGCAGTGGAAGATGAATGGGGACGCCTGCGCCCCCGTCCCGAAATCATAAAGTCGCTTTATGAGTCGCTCCCCCGACGCATTCGTGAAGTTATCAAAAACGACGGAAACTTCACACACAATTAATGAGGGGAACCACTCGGACAATCACCGATGTTTTTTTTTTGTTCCGAAGCGAATAAACCTTCGCTGTATTCAGTTCTTGCTATCAACTGTGTTCGTCGCATAACGACCAGCACTGTTTTAGTCATGTGTGAATCTTTATCGCAGCCTTTCTTCAACGCCAGTTTGCGTTGCAGTCATTAAAATGATAAAAAGAGCGCCGAACATACATTCTCAGATGAACGCACAGTTACGCGGCATCAGCACATGGCGCACGCTGCCGGCTGCTGCCAAGCATCACGCCCGCTCGGTAGGCGAGCCGCGCAAGGCGCCGCCGCGCAAGGCGCCGCCGCGCGTCGCATTCGAGAGGAACGGAGTGCTGCAGCCGCAGTCAAGGAAACTGACATGCACAAACTATAGGGAGGGACACGCATGCGCTCTCCGCTATCTCGACAGCAGGCGCTGGGCCGGAAGGTGTCGCACCGATAGCTATCGCGCGCCGCTCGCTTGGTCCGGTTTATTCTGTGGACGCCTGTACATTACAAACAAACAAACAAAAAACTTCCGCGAGCAGTAGCAGTCGGCTTGGCAAGAAACGCGCACCTGAATGTATGTCAAGTAGTCTTCTTTGGTCCGCTTTCTTCGACGAAGGCGATACTCGAATCGCTTTCTGCGCCTGAGAATCTCTCTGCGAATGAAATAAGCAGAGTGTCAATGAGGTAAAATACGCAGCAATATAAAATGCAAGCCCGGATTGGCCCAGTGCGTCAAACGTCACTTGCCTGACTTGGTCTCTTGTGGCGAGGCCAACCCTTTCCATTTGCTCCAGCTCAGGGATGAAGCTCTCAATGTTCTTTTGAACAAATTCCGCCATCCTGTAGTCTTTTCGGCGCTTACAATATCGAAAATGTGGTTAAGACACGGTTACAGGACTCCAACCACGCTTCGAGTTGCAGCACGCTTTGCCCATGTGGATGTGGCTCCGACTTTGCCTACGCCTGTAAGGGCCACACATCGGCCAAGTGTAGCCAACAAGAATGATATTCACCCCACCCGCCCGTCTGTCGCATGTCTGTCGTCACTTACTATGAACTTTCGGTCTTACCGATTACCCTCGAAAGAGAAATTTGCCCTGAATCTTTGAACCATCACGGTAATTTTAGTGTAATGTCACCAGGTATTGGCTGGGGACGTAATACTGCATCCACAAAAACTGGGCCGATGACTTGCTTGTAGCATATCGTAAGAAAAAAAAAAAAAAAGAAATCCAGCAGAACACAGTTTTCTTCGATTTTGTTTTGTGCTATCTTTACTTTGAATTAAAAATGCTTTCACACTACCTAAAATG
This sequence comes from Haemaphysalis longicornis, assembly GCF_048455015.1. Taxonomy (NCBI): domain Eukaryota; kingdom Metazoa; phylum Arthropoda; class Arachnida; order Ixodida; family Ixodidae; genus Haemaphysalis; species Haemaphysalis longicornis. The sequence goes on along the minus strand of NW_027526460.1, from coordinate 88,308,226 downwards.
TTCAATGAAGTGCACTGCGGCCTGGACTGAGGACCCCACATGATGCTCGTAATAAATAAGTTTATTCTCTATCTCACCCCTCAGCCACTTGACTGGGTATGTGCCATTACGAAGGAACATCACCATCATCATCATCATAAAGACCTGCCAAGAGAGAGAGGAACACCTTGCTGTTTCACCAAATGGGGTGAAGGTGTGAAAATATATATACTCACTTCCACGTGAATACTCAAACACACAGACACACACGAAAAGCACACACACGATCAGACGATATAATATAGTCATTTGTCTGAGAGTCCATAGCTCACTGTCAAGTCCAGTGCTCCAGAGGAACGTTAAAAGCGACTTTGTTGTGCGGCTTGCCATGCCTGTCGTAAGCCAGGGCCCAAGAAGATGCTTCGAAGAGATTTGGGCGGACACGGGCAGGCCCAGAGAAAGCTTAGCGGGGTACAATCAAGAGAGAGAGAATAAACGTTATTTAAATCAACAGAGGGGATTGTACTGAAGCTTGAAGGAGGCGTCCTCAGTCCAGAATGCCATGAGTGCGGGCAACATGGGCAGCCCTTTGAGCCAGCTGAAGCTGGTAGTCCAGGCCGGTGCTCACCAAGGCGCTCTCCCTAAGCTCAGCAGTACGAAGTTGCAGGTTGGGGGGAATCAGTGGGGATTGGTCACACCCTCTGACCATATAGCGTAGCGTTCCAGGTTCTCCGCAAAATCGGCAAAGCAGGGAGTTCTGGCCGTTCAAAAGGTAAAGCCGGATAGGATGGGGGAACGTATTCGTCTGGAGTTTGTAGCGAGGACATGAGCAAAGAATGTGTTTCAGGTCCTCGCGAACTGTACGGGTAGGGCACAGAGGTGAGGAAGCCTGGCGAAGTTTAAAGAAAATGCTTAGTGTAAGTCACATTGAGCCTGATGCAATGCAGGACAGCTCCATCTCACTTGCACAGACCACTTGGTATCCAAAATCGGCGCTGTGGGTCTATCGTGTGCAATGGCACATAGGTCTTGGGTCAGCCCACAGAAATCACTAAGAGCTCTTGGCAACCAATGACACCACAGTCACTCCGTTTCGCCTTGTTAAATGCACTGCAGTAATAATTGTGCTGAAATGCACGGATGCAGCAGCTCTGTCGGCTTCATTGTTGTCAGCCACACCGCAGTGAGATGGAAACCATTGCAGAACAACGGCATGGTGGCTATTAATTGCCTGCGTGTGCAGGTCATTAATTTCTTGAGCAAGCTGCTCTTCTGGAAGCACCATCAGGTGCTGAAGGGCTGCTCAAGAGTCGGTCAAGATTGCCCATGCCTCAATTGGAGCAGTTAAAATGTGTTGCAATGCAGCCCGCAGAGCAGTAAGTTCAGTGACCATCGACAAAGTTTTGTGACCTAGTTTTGCGGTAACTTTTTTGCGGGTTGACGGGATCCATATTCCTACGGCACATGATGTATCCATCACCGATCCATGCGTGAAAATGTGAGTGTAATTTTGGTAGGTAGTAGCAATGTGCTACAATGGACACACAGGCACAATAGGCACGGTGGTTTGTCCGGTTTGTCAAAACAGTCGCCAGACGCTACAGCCGACTGCAAAGAGCACTGGCCACCTGTACTCTGGCAAAAAAAGGGGGGGGGGGGGAAGGGGGGCAGTTTTTCTTTGTTTTGTATTTAGCGCATATTGTTGAACCGGTTAAATTGATGCAGCAATAATCTAGTTCATACCTAAGCCCCTAAAATGACTGTTTAGCATTTGCTGAGGGGCTGTGGGCAAAATGAATTATTTGTGTTTGGCTATTGCTTTCCACTCAAATACAAGACCTAAAATTTTCAATGTGAAAAACAATTACTGATGGCACTTAAAGGAGCCATGAAGACAAAACACAAGTTGGGTTTATTAGAAACACTGCTTAGTCCCGATAACATCGATACCAATATCATCGCAATCTTCGAACAAATAACGGAGATATTAAATAAAACATGTGAAGCAGTCGCGACCCCCTAGCCAATTTCCCTCAACTTTCCTACGACGTCACGGAACCCTGTTTGTGCGATTGGCGGCCGCCTAACTGACCTGTCGCAATGACATGACTAGACGTCTGTAAGAGGGCCTCTAGTTCCGTTTGACCGCATCACTTGAATGCTAACGTGCAGTTAACGCACTGAAAATTGTTTTATTGTTGGCCCGTATGACGTCATTCTCGCTCATAACACATCACTGTGGCGCAAAACTTGAAAGTTTTTAAATACTTGCTTTTTTTTTTCGCTAAAAAACATCTTCTGTGGCTGTAATGGAGCTGAGTGAGATACTGAATCCTAGTTCTTTCAAATTAAACGAAGTTGTATTTTCTCTTCATGGCTCCTTTAAATAAGTTTGCTTACATGGTTTGCATGCGAAAGCATGACGGGAATGGTAATCGGAGACTTGGCCGTGAGCCTGGGACGGCAGCTGTCATCTTCCCCAGCCAATCCCCCTTAACGGCCGTATAGGAATTGTGTGAGTATGCCGACGTTGCAGCCAAATGGGAATATGTAAACTGGCCGTGTGACTGCAGCAGTAATCATAATTTGCCAAATCCTGTTTGGTCTGCATGGGACCATTGCGAAAACCATTCAGAACTCAGGACTGAGAAGCTATGAATAAATTATGGCAGCTTTCTGAAAGCAGAACGACATATACATGATGCCGCAATAAGGTATCACAGGGAAGCCATAAAGCCACAATGCTTACCGCAATCAAGCGAGCCACACTCACTCACATAATTTGGGCTTGTGATGCTCAGCCACTAACTATACGAGCACGCTTACGAATTACCAGTGTGGAGCAGTGGTAGACCCGTTTGCTTAGCTCCGACCCCGAAATACAGGTCAAGGTCGTCCAATTGGCCGAGGATGCCGCTCGTGCCTAAGGGCTGCAGGCCGCCATCTGAGGGGGAGGAATTAGGTAGGCTCCCATTTCCCCTTTCTCCTTTCACCCAGTTTTGGGCAAAATGAAGTTATTATCATTATCATCAACCACATAAGCAGACTTAAGCGTTCATCGGAAGCAGTGTTCCGTGTGGTTTAGGAAATGCATACGTCGGCATACTCAGATGATTCCCATACAGCCGTTAAGGGGGATTGATTATGTCAACTTGTAAGCGTGGAGGCTTGAACGAGTTGGTATGCCATAACTGGAAAACAAACAGACGAATACACAACAGGAAGGAAGACACAAACACAGCTCCTTATTCGTGTCTTTCTTCCTCCATCCGACACCGCTCACTCTGCGTTCAACTATTGTCCCTGCCACTGACAGCAACGCTCATCGTCCTTGGCCAATCAATCCCCTAGAGTGGGTATGGGGCCAGTCTGAAGGTCACTCAGAGCCCCATACTGAGATGCAACGAATCTGTACTTATGGTAGTTTCATAGAGCCAGCATGGCACACAAGTGATGTAGCAGTTGATATCGCTTGGGGAAGCCACAATACAATGCTTCCAAAGTTGTGTTCCATGAGGTATAGACTGACACACTAGACTGAATGAGCCAAAGAAAGCTTAGGAGAGGCCCACACAACCCGTCTAGTGAAGCCGGAAATACCATTTTAGGCGGTTGCCTTTTTTTCCGGTATTTTAGGTACACCGGTCACTTCACTTCCACCTTTACTCGTTTCCCTGTTGCCTGCTCCATCTGCACCTGCCAACCATTGGCCATCACATAAGCCGTGCTATCAGTGCCCAATTCTAGCCACTGTAGCCATGCCGTGACGTAGGGGCCTCCGTGGTCTGGCCTTTCGTTGCTGCTGTTGCACCTTTGCCAGTGGCCTCCCAAGGCTTCATTGTAAACGGCTACTTAACTTACCTCTTGCAGCCACCTTGTATATACGCTGCTTGAACAGTTTCATTTGTTTGAAAATTTGTAACTACCTAGACAGTCTCCCTCTTAAACAGCCTATCCACAGTTGAAGAGGGGGGCAGTCTGGCTACAATTCTACTAGGTCCATGAAGGAGGTAATAGAAAACGAAATACAAAACAGGCAAAGTGACGTCCCCCTATCCTTCCGAAGGTACACTTGCAACTTTGAAGTTTGACCCACAGGTGAACTAAATGGCAGAAGAATGCAATGCGGGCAATTGTTAGGCAATGTTACCTGCTTGAAAGCTGCATGTTTTGCTGCTCCACACAAATTTCTGCGCAATTAATACCGAAGAAACTACATCCTTTCACCACTTGCTGCTCCGTTCCGTCCGCTATTATATACAGTTTAGCCCAGAATTTAAAACTGCCTTTGGAGCGTTTGAAGTTTGCACCTACATTCTCCAGAAAGTTCAAGTGAGCACCCTAGGTGGCACCACGCCTTTGGCTCCATCAAGTGCCGTTCATCACAAAAACTCCACATATATACAGGTATCATCGGAGACTTATAATCAGTACAGCATATAAAAAAAAAAAAAAAAAAAAAAAACTGGGGCAGCTTCACACTAGTGGCGGGAAGACCAAGCAATCCGTGTAGCTGGCAGCCAAACCTAGCTTATTATTGGTACAGCTGGGTTTATACGTGGTCCACAATCGCTGCGTGGTTATGCCAGGTCATATTTTCTGCAAGGTGTTGTTGTTAGCCCTCCAAAGGGTGATGAACACTCAGTCGTTAAAGTTTGTACAATGCATGCTTGCCCACCAGCTCTTCAGCGAAGCTCCAAGAGTAGCGGATGGCACCATGGGACGAGCGTTTGCTCAAACTTTTTGAACTATTTCGCTGGTGACGTTGTGTGGTTTGGCATGTGGGACACTAATTTAGAGGTTGATTATCAACGTCATTGCTTCTCGGCTTCTTTCATTTCGGAATTATTCTTTGTACCGTCAAGACTGCACCATTCGTCGCATTGAGCGATAGAGCGAGTTACCCCAAGATGAGTTTCCAAAGTTGCACTTGCAAGTTGTATTGCGCCCCTGACAGGGAGCAGCACAACCCCCCCCCCCCTTCCCAAGTACAGCGAGGCAAAGCTACAGCAGTGCCAGCGTTCGCGATGTCAGCTTGGCAAGGCTTTTCTGCACACATTCACAGGCCCAACCACCAGCCTAAACAGCCTCTGTTAACAAGCTCGCATGAAATCCCCCAATATGCAAAGACTAATGTGGCCGGCCTGGCTACTTCAGTTGCCTCTATCAGTTCAAAATCTCTCAGCAATACGATTTAGGCAAAATGAGCTTGTTGGCACCCAAGATATCAGAAAGCAGCAATGGGAGAAGATGGGCAGTTTGTTTTTCCCTAATCGTGACGCTTAAGAACTCTGACATTCAACCTACTGCGGATTCACTCCGCTTTAAGGCTCTTTAGCCTCGTGGCAACTTTGAATGCTCTAAGATAACTTTGAACTGTTTCGAACTATGAATAAAATTGATGCTGCTGCAGTCCACCTACAGCCGATGCACTTTTCCCCATTGGAAGGCAAACTTCCAACTATTACTGCTCAATACAAAGACGCCTTCGCATCTGCATTGTCTTGCTCAGCATGCAGGAGACCACAGTGCAGACAAAAAGAAATCCACAACGGGGCAGTTTTATCAGAAAAGACTTTTTATCGTCGCTCTTGAAACACCATGAGTTGTTAGTTTCCGTTTTGTTTTGTCTTTCCACAAGGGCACAATCCAGATGGATATGTAAACAACATATTTTACAAGTATCGCTGCTACATCAACACATCCACAGTCCCCATGGCAGACGACCTTCCGACGAAAAGCACGACTAGCCAGCACACCTGAGTAGTCACGTCGGGAGAGCGGGAAAATTAAAACAGGAAGGGCCTCCGTTGAGCTAACTAAAGACTGCGAAGAATGGAGAAAACAATGAGGGGTGGGTGGCATTCGTGTTGTCAGGGCAGGGTGCTTTCGAGCAAGTCTTTCCCCTCACAATAAATAATTCATGGGGCACAGCGCTAAAAAAGCATCAAACATCACACAGGGGTGCCTTTCCTCAACGCTAATCGCCACAAAACGCCCAAATTTAGAAAAGTGCCGAGTTCATCGGGACTCTCGCAATACTGCTATACAGTTTGGTTTGGTTACGCAAACAAAGATATAAAAAAAGGAGCTAAATCGACAAAACAAAAACATGCCGGCTGGCCTTACATGACCTTTGTTCCATTCGACGACAAGACAATTCTATCATGCGCTAATGCGGTACGAAAATAAACAGCATAAGCCTCACAAACAGCTTTCTTTGCCTATACATAGACAGCCAGTGCATACTAAAGAACTTGCCTAAAAAAGATGGAAGGGGTAGACTAAGACTAGGAAGAGTATTAAAAAAAAAACCGAAAAGCGGAGGCCTTAAGGAGAGGCCTTGAGGACCCCTCTTCTAAGCGCAAAATTAAAAAAAAATGACAGGAGAAGCAGTGGGGTGGGGGGTAGCAACAAACACAATAAAGGCTGCAGCTAAATCCACGCACGGTGACAAAAACTCTCCGGTAAAAAACGCAGGGCATACACACACACACATGCACACGCACTAGCTCCAAACTTGACACATTCTAGGGCTTCACGCTTTTTCCATGTTTTTTGTCTTTTTTTTTACCTATAGCGTAGCGTGGGGAAGGGGAGGGAAACAATGCAACAAAGGGACCACTGCTACATTCTCAAAAAAAAAAAAAAAAAAAAAAGAAAAAGAGAGAGAGAAAGGAGAACAGTCCGAACGTGTGCACGCCCAACCTTCATCTTTGCACGTAGACTTGTTTTACGCGACCGACTTCAGACTAACAAAAAAAAAAAAGTAACACGAAACAAAAACTAGCCACCATCGCGGCAGCGGGGAGGTTAAAAGAAGACAAAAATTCATCCTTGGAGAAAAGGGGAGCAAACATTGCACCGGTGCTTTCTGTTACGGTTTGGGTGACAAGACGCAGCCTGCTCGGTGGTGTATACCGCTCAGCTCGTTTCCCCCTATTGAGATGTGCTATGAAACATTCTAGCTGAGCAAGGTACTGTACACAACAGGGGGAAAAAAAAGAGGGGTGTGTGTGTATCAATGGTGCCACTCAAAACGCTGCCTCTCGGTTCGAAAAGAAAACGTAAAACGACTTTGGACGCTGGAGTCCAAGGAGGAGGAGGAGGAGGACGTTCCCTGCGTTGCGGTGCCGCAACGTCGAGAGAAACACAAGCGGCCCGAAGAAGCGTTGTTGCCGTCGCGGAGGGTGGTTTCTTCTTCACTGCACGGTGCACTGTCGGTGCCCATTGCGCAGCCTCAGCCGCGACTTGGGACGGTACTTCTCCAGGTAAGAAAGCTGCTTGGCGTTGATCGCCCCGCGTCGCTTCCTGCAAGCAATGGGGGCAAGGGGACACGTTCGCACTGAAGATACGGCCAAAGCGTTTTCTACGTGGCCGTCACAACAGACTAACTAATCACTTCAACAGCAGGCAGCTTCAAGTCAATCACATCAGAGTACTGACACGAAATTTCGAAGCTGGGATAACTATGTGAAACGCTTCCTTTGTGTATGGAGATATCTCGCAGCAAGTGTCAACAATAACCGTTCAGTGCAACATATTTCAAATCCCTTTTAGCCTTTGCACGCACGAGAAAGCTCAGAACGGATACCCTTCGCAATCAGCGTCGGCGTGATGCCCTCTGCTTCTCCTGGCCCCAAACTGCAGACGTGGACAGCACACTGGCTATGGTTAGCGCGCGCACTATTTTGATGTGTGTCCACGTCACGGTTTTGAGGTGCACACCACCTCAGTGGACATGCAGCATACAAGCACGGGGCCGCCTCAGTGTTGGTGCAATCGAAACAGAAATTGACACGAATAAACAAGGCTGTAAATATTTACGCTGCTATCGACCGTCTAATGTGCCATTCTACGATTAGTGGGCTGGTTGGCACCGGGGAAAAAAAAAAAACATTGTGCATCACTCCACCCAAGCAACCATATCGTGACGCCAATGTGCGCAACATTTGATAAAGACTGCGCTATGCGTAAGACCACCTGCTTGTCTCGTCACGTTTGACTTTAAATACAGTGGCAACAAGATAGAGTTCCCCAGTTTTTCTTTTTCATCTGCTTTTGTCTTAAAGTACTTGCAGTATCTGACTTTGCACCATGCCGAGGAAAAGCCGGTTACGGTGATACGGCACAACGGTAACTTCCATTGCCATACCTCTCAAAAGCAGTACTAGAGTACAACACCCATGCAGGACCAAGATGTCAAGCAGCTCTTGCGGGGCGCATATCCGAAACTTCCCTCCCCATTTGCAAGCCCATCCCCTCAACTGGTTCTTGGCGCCCACTAGGTGTTTTCATTGCCTTAGCTCACTTCGCTACCTGCGAGATTCCACCTGCAGCTTCGCCTCCACACACCTCGTGTTCCAACTGAACACCTTGTCCCTCAAATTGCTCCAACTTCAAGCACTTGTGTTCACTTTCCAATCTATGCTTGGGTTATTGGCCTATCATCGTCCTTCCTTTGTGTATCAGAAGTTATCTAAACATGTAAACAAGCAACCAACTAGGATGGCAGACATGTCCCTCATTCGCCTGCATTGCCAGCTGCTTGCTGCTGTAGTAGCCGTAAACACGACCAAGCAGAACTGTGGCAGCCAGTCGAAACTAAGCCCAGTTAAAGCTACCTATTTAACATGGCCATTAAAATAACGAAGCTGTTGTATTTGCACTGAGAAAAAGATAGAAATCAAGTTACCGCATCATCCTCACAAAATGAGCTCTCTCTCAAGATGAAAGCACAATGAATGCACCCGTATTATGTAAATGCCGCCGAAGGCAGAGTTTTATGGAAAACGACAATGATGTTAACTTGTGTTAACTTATAGAAAGCAGCTGCCTTCTTACGAACCTCTGACAGCTCTGACGAACCTCTGACAACTCCTTGCAACTTGCAAACAGGTCAATGTTACCTCTATGGATATAATGTAAAAGATGTTTATCACCTTACCAAACATATTGTGTGTGGCTGACATACCACACAGTACAAAGTAATTAATTTTCTGGCTGTGAAAGGTCCTCGCAAGAGCCCATGCAGCACCTAATTTAGGTGCCATATTAAGTGTTCGTGCATGCTAAAAAACTAACAACAACAAAAAGAAGCTTTTGGCTTCTTTACGGTGCAACAGACAAGACACATAGCTGAGAAAAGGCGGGTAGCCACTTACTGCCTTATAAGCTCCACAGCATCTTCATATGTCATGCCTAATTCAATAAGTGCTAAAGCAACCAAAACAGGTGCCCTGGAAAGAAAAACGAACGCAAACATTAGGGGACTGAGCACACAAAACAGATGCAGGTAAATATGGACAGCTGGTTAGAAACCTTCGCAGTTTACAACTATGCCAAATTTACCCGATTCAATAAAAGATTTTCGATCCCCGCGATCAACACACGAGGAGTCGCTCATTCTAACAGCATTTTTTTCGTCTGCACTAAAATAGCGTTGGTTCCCATCAAACTTGTCAGACTGATTTATGGCTACATTCCCAAGCTTCTTCCAAATAACTTACGACTTCTGTCCCGTCCGAAACATCATTGTTAAGGAACAAAGTCTGATCATTCGGGCTGGTGTTGGCAAATTTTGCGGACACTCGCTTCAAAAATTTCACCCATATCCTCCGAGTCAGCGCTGCGTACAACATTTTAAGCTGCATTTATGGTAAAGCTTTACTCGCCAGTTAATACACTCTATGCTAATGCTAATACACTATGCCCCAATGCTAATACACTCTAGTTCGACAAACTTTTTCAACAGCAGAGCTGTTTGAGCCTTTAGTGCTGCCGTCAAGCATTACCAGAAAACTCGGCCCGAGCGCCGGCCAGCTCGGCCTTCGAGAACACTGTGCCCAATGTTCGTGGAGTGATTTCTCTCGCGTGCTCCTCGCCAGTTCACGTGCGTTTGCGCCTGAAGTGAAGACCAGCACAGATGGCGAGTTGGTGATGCCAGTTGCCACGGGTTTTAGCGAGTGCTGACGCGGTCCACTTTGGGAGATATGTGAAAAACTTCGAACTATCCGGGCCTGCCAGTCATGGAGAACTTTCAGCAGCAAGTTTGGAAAGCCATGTGAGGTGCAGCAGAAGGGATCTCCATCAAGGAAGAGGGGTCACCAGCTCTGCTGTTTCTCCAGCGCTGCACCACTAGTGCAAGCTGGGCCAATTTTTTTTTACACGAATCCTACATTAAACTAGGTAGCTCCTTTACCCCAAAACCTTAGATTCCTTTGGCCTAAACCCCCCTCAATCCTCCCTATAAGAGGCAATATGCCCTACAAACATGAGGTCATATTACATAAGCGAGGCTCCTTCCAGAAAACATCCTTTCCGTACTGTCCTCTGTCCATCTTGTGCAGCGATCACTCCCACCGTTAGCACATACAGCAGCTGCTGTGCCTTGCATTCCCAACACTTTGCCAAGCAATGCCTTCTTACAAAGCATTCTTTTGCCCTGTGACCTTGCTTAGAGCACCGTGGTGCACAGCATGCCCAAAGCCCTTGGGTGTCTAACAATGCTCTTGCTCGTGTGACCTTCTTTCGCTCTGCAACCTTGAGTGACGGGCTTCACACTCCGGCAGACGCAATTTCACAAGGTGGGTCAACTGGCGCTCTCACGCTAAACGTTTGACAGCAAAGGAATGGCTTAGTGTGCTAAACAACTTCAACCTTAGATTACACAGGCACAATATGACCGCACATTCATGAGGATGGTAAAATACAACAAACATGCATATGTGAGAATATGGGGGTTAGAAAATAATGAATAATGAAGTACCCCCACCCCCCTCCCCGTCCCACTCCCATGAGGTTACGAACAACCCAAAATGCACGAGAGAGGGTGAAAGAAGGAGAGAGAGGGGCCTTGCCCACCTCCCCAGGCCGGCGACGCAGTGCACAGCTATGCAGCAGTCGGGGTCCTCCTTGAAGCGAGTCCTGAGCAATTGAAACCACTCGTCCACTATGCGTGCCGGCGGTGGGGAACCGTCGTCAAACTGCCAGTCCTGATGACCAAGGGGGGAGGGGAGAAGAGCAACGGGGAAAAGGCGGCATAAATACAAGAGGTCATTCCAATGAATCCTGGCAGTAGTAGCATCTCAACCAGACTAACTGCCAGCTTGCAATGCACCTAAGCCACACGTATTGTGAAAAGAAAAACCACAGTGTTCATTTTCGTACCGTTTTCATTCATACATTATAAATATAAATTCACAATGCGCCAAAAAACGCCCCAACACTACCTTTATTGGCTCAGCATAAAGAAGCTGCTGCCTGATCAATTGGCAACACTGAAAAGCAAACCTTCCTTGTCTGCAGAGTAGCTCTACACAACTGAAGTACGGCACGCTTATGCTGGCACGGCAAAGCTCGGTGAAATCAACGTAAAACCGACTTCCAGTACCCTCCAACAGTTGCTATCCACCGCACCACATGTAAATGGCCTTGTTTTTATAAACAGCTGAGCTTTTCCTAATAAAACTAACATTTTTAAATTACTTGCCAATTCGGTGGAACGCTCCATTTCCTTGGGTAAACAGGAATCACAGAAATGTTAAATCAACACGCGAAAGTATAGGTGCTCTTGTTGGCTCTTCACTGAAATTATCGCAGACCTTCTCAGACTCGCATGATGCAAGGCGAGTTGGCGCCGGAGACGACAGACTGGTCCTCAACACCGCATCGTCTGATTAAGTCTACGTACAAATGCTGTAACAGACAGGCAGAGGGAATTCCCACCGAGATGTTTCAGCATAAGGGCACCTTTTTTGCCCCACTGCACCGTCAATTAACCAGATCATGCATGCACGTTACAGAGGCACCCCTTCTTTCCGTTCTGGCAGAGCTGGCTGCCCTCAGTGATGGCTTGTCTGCTCTCGTTCCTGACCTTAGCGTTGCCAAAATTAATGCAAATCATCTATTCATGTGTTGATGCGGTCACTTATTTGTCCTTTCCGCACTTGACCTGAAAGTTTGCCAGCCTCGAATTTTTCTTGACATCTCTGTAGTTTCGGTTGGCGGTGCGGCCACTTTTCTGTAGTTTTCCGCACCTGACCCGAAAGTTTGCCCATCCCGTATGTTTCACTTGATATCATTGTACTTTGGGTGAGCGTTTTTTCGGAACTTTACGGCATGCATGAACTTTCATGTATGCAACTTCTTCACTCTTTTGAAGCACTGTGGCAAAATGGTGATTAAGAAAAAAAACGTCAGGATAATAGGGATATAAACACAGCTCCTTACCCACACATTAATGCCCTCCTTCTCAAGGACATCCTTCTGGTAGGTGGCCTCGCAAACCCTGACGACATCCTTCACATTCCGCTTCTTGAATTCCTGGGAGAACAGAGGGCACCAATGCAACTCAGGCAAAAACCCTTTGGCAAACACACGGCTCACGCAAAGATAAAAGACGCTCTTGCTAAATGCTGAACAAAATGCTCAACCGTCTAAAATACTTGCAGGCTTCCGCGATAATCATCTCTTCAACAAAGATGCAACAACACTAGCACAAGGCCCAACCTAACGTCATGTTACACATTTTTAGCGGCAAGCATAAAAGCAGCTGAACAGCTTCCAAGGCATCTGTCCCCCATTTCAAGTATGTCAAGTTCAACAACTGAAACAATTCAGCACGTTACAAACCCAAAGCAAGCTTTCGCTCATGCATTGCAGGATAATTGTTCATTTTATGCTGAGAAAGTTACCGAACGAAGTCTTAGAAATGTGTGCCTTAACACTGATCTGAAAATACCAAGGAATGAAATAAAAATTCCAAATTTAAGGGTTTAACGCACCGAAGCTACACCTGGGCTACGAGGGGCACCATAGTGACAACGAAGTTTACGCGCGTTTTGGCAAGTGCACCTGCCTTCAAGGACTTGGAAGGAAAGTCCACTAGCCGAAACATCAGTAAATTTGCTGCACGACACCTTAGCCACCGCACCGGGTCAAAGGAGGAGGGAGGAATAACGGCAGAGAAGGAAGGCTGACCTCGAGGAACGTGGGCACCGTGGCGTCGGTGGGCCGGTCGGTGATGAGGAAGCGCATGTTCTTGAAGCCGATCTCGGAGGGCCCCGGCCGCATGGCTCCTGCTGCTGCCTTCTGCCTCATGGCCGGCACGGACATCGCACAGCACACACACACACTGCCCCTAGCGGTCAGCCCTTACCCCATAGGGCGGCACCCCACAGCAGGCCCCTTATTTGTGCTGCGCCAGGCAGTACTCGCCGCTCGAGCCAAGCGCTGCCTCCATCCAAGCACGGCCGCTGCAGCCCTGTACGCCTGTCGCCTGCACGGGGCACCAGCAAGGGGGAAGGGGGAGGCGCCACTTTAATTGAGCACGCCTCCACACTGTCGTCGGAGTACACTGGAGCGATGGCCCCACAAACGGGAAAAGCAAGTTCGTGCAATGGCTTCAATAAGAAGGGAAGTTGAAACGCACTACACTTTTGGTGCTCCTTTTGGAACGCAGCTCGGGTCTGCAACTATATACGAGTTTCCTCAGTCTGCTTTCATTTAGGCAAGTTCCTCAGAAGAGAGCTTGCAGTACGGACTTACAAGCACCATGCTTAGAACGGTCAGATTAGAAAAGCATGTCAAATTGTCCTCCTCGCCACCAAATCTAACTTGGAGTACACACATTTACTCCTCAAATCACGTTTGGAAAACCCCGCCATGTTGCACTTAAACTCTGAAGGAAACTTGGGCAAGAGCCAAACACAAAGAACTAAATCACCAACGTCCAACCACATCCTTCATGAAGCTCACATGTGCCGCTCAAACGTTTCCAATGTTAAGAAACAACACAACAGCACAAGAACTGTGTTGACAATTCAAACACACAAAAGTAAACTTAAGCAGCACACGTGTCAACACTTACACAATTAACCGACCAAATCTCAAGGGGTACACAAGTCAGCACCACTTCAGTGCAATCGACGTCATCCGCATTTCACAGAGTCCTCAAGAAACTGCAGCACACTCACAGCACACCAATTAGCATCAACCAAATCGCACAGAGTTTTCCGCGAATACTCAAGCCAAACATTTTATTGTGCTTCGGCTCTGCTATCTAAACCCAGAGAAGATAAGGGCTTCAAAAGCAACACATGCTTGGGTTGGATCTGGAGAGGAGGGAACGACAATCACTGAATGGAGGTCCGGTGGCCCTTATCAGAGGAGAGGGCAACAGTTTTTCTCAGACTCATTCCACACATTATTTACCCATTCCAAAAACAAGCAGCACATTCCTTTACGCCAATGCTCTGCCACAGGGGTCACTTCCCGCATTATCACACGGAAACAAAGCCTTGCCAGAGAATCTGCAACTGTTTAGACAAAAACTGCTCAAATCAGACTGCTTCCCTCGTTTCACAGCAAATGGGTAGCAGAACAGATCATGAAGAAATTCGCTATGAACAAGACCCATGTCACAATGACGCAGAGAGAAGGGGCATGGCTTTTTTTCTGCAATGCTGCTTGCCACGTATTATTTCCTTTCTAAGCGCAAGACACATGCACGACTACAGCATGCGATTGGCATGCGACTGATCGTTACAACTGTCGCCACAACTAGGTCGTATGTGTGAATTTGAGACACGCGGTCCGATGCACGTGTGCGATGCATCGGCGGTGCCCAGTTTTTGCTCCGTGGTTGCCTCCCTGTTTAGGCGCACTCAGTCCGATTTAGATCTGTGCAAGAGAAATCCGAGCAGGAAAAGAAAACATTTCTCAACTTGAAGTGAACATTTAGCACCCATGATTCCACAGGTCCATGCTGTAGGAACCGCTGGCAACGTGTCTACCAGGCGGAGCGTTCGGGTCGGCAGCGGCGGAGAGCTGCTCCACACAAAATCCTCAGAATTGCCACTGGCACCTCCTCGGGGCTTTGAAAGAAACTTTCTCAGTGATGACACCATCGGGTTCTCATTGGCTGTGGCCGCACGATGATCGCAACGATGGCACAACTGCATCTGGCTTGCCAGTCGCACATCGCGAGCTTCCTCCGACCAGCGAACGACGCCAAAACCGGTCCTAACAATCAATCGTAACGATCAGTCCCATGCGAATTGCATGCACCAGTCGTCCATGCGTCTCGCGCTTTATAGAAGTTTAACGCATGCTCGAAAGACTTGGCGGCGAGTCCTTGTGTCCCATCTTAGGCTTACCTGGTGCTGGAAGCTCTTTGTCTAAGCCACGGATGAACAGCACATGCAAGAGACAACACAGAAGCGCGGCGACTGTCATTGCCGCCCATTGCCCGATGTATGGCATTTGCGCGCACGATTGTAACTTCTTCACTGTGGTAGCCACACATGACGCAGCTCGCAATGAATCAGCCTATTATTTATTGGCTGGTTTATGGTGGCAGTGACAGGTCTGCTATCAGATCACTGAAAAGCCAAATCAAGATACTGTACAGCTATGAATTACGCATAAAAAGAAAGGTGAAACGAAAAATAAAAAAATTATGCATGAAGTTCCCACATTATTACCCCTTTCAAATAGCAGGGATGGCATTCCTTGTTCCAGCTGATCTACCCACTAACCCACATTCTCATAAAGTGCATGGCATGTTAAAATACCAAGGAAAAAAATGCACAGGACACGTTCAACGTGCCTCACTAAAACATGCTTTGTCCAGTTAACTGCCATCCCGGCAAAAGCTGACGCTCACATGCAAGTGCCCAGGGAGAAATAAAACAGCCCAACAAGCCCCATTTTGATGGGTGCAATGCTCCCTAGTGCTGTGCCAGCAAAACTTTCACACCACAGAAACTGGTTTGAGGATAACTTTGCCCACTCTGCAACAGCACTGCACCGTGAAGGAGCCGTTCTCTGCAAATGCGTTGCCTCAAAAAAACTGACCATGTGATTCAGCCCCACACCTGTTCTAGAACACACACTCAACGATCCATCCACCTGCTCAAATTCAAACCACTACCTGGCGTAAACCGAGCGTACTGACAAGTCGTGCTCATTAAAAGGGAAACAACAGTTGACAGTGGTTCTGCATGCATTTGGGGGGAGGGCATCGCAGGAAAGACTTATGCATCAAAGTGCTCTTGGCCACCAGGGCTTGACACAGACAGCATTTGGTTGACCATGGCTGCCGGGGTGTTGAAAAAAATGTAAAGGTGACTCAAGCTGAGACCACACCTGATAGTACCCTAAGGTGGGGGAAAGAGGCATTGAGAAAGGGTCACGGATGACTGAGGCCGACGGACACAGTTGACAAAACAACAAAAAACGCCCCATGCTGTTTTTATTTATGACATTTCATGTTTACAAAACATGAAGTTAACAGGTGCCAAGCCTTTACGTACATAGAACTCTTAAGGCAGATGGCACAAAGGTTTTTCAGGCAACACTTATCGATAGAGAAGCGACGAGTGCTACAATAACTGGCCTTGGAAGGGGGATTGCGATATTTTATCAAGTCTCATTTCATTGCGATATTTTAGCGATGCTCAACCCTTTTTTAATGGGCAGAACGCCAGGGATACAACTTTTAGAAGAAAAAAAAAAAGGGGCTGCGGTGCTGAGATATCGGCAATAACACTTTTCTTTACGGAACAGGCTAACTTTGACAACTGGTTTTTTCACCCTCGCACCATATTTCATGAAAATTGTATAGTTAAAGCGCAACAAACTAATGATGCAACCAGCAATTGCCAGCTCAAATAATTTGACAGTACTAAAATGCCCTCCTACGGCACTGAGGCTGGCCAGTAAGTTATACCTGGCTACCCACCTACAGCCCTGTATTGATCACCTTTTTGTGTGTGCGTAATTGCAAAAGAAAACAGTATTCCAACAGCTCCAAGAAAAAAAAAAAGAAAAAAGGAGAAGTTAAAGCTGCAATACCATAGCCGCCCAATACGACAGCAAGGTGTCAAACAGCTGCGAAAGCTGGAAACGTGCGAGTAAAATAACTCAGCGCTGTCGCACGAGGCTCATACAGTTTCTTGACATTTTTTGCTTCACAACATGCCCTCAAGCAGGTGGTCAAAGGAATGGCCTCCACTAAGTCTTTGACCTGTGCTGGCTACTTAAGTTCATATAGCCAAGCTCAAGTACCCAAGTTCCTGCACAACTACATGCTGGGTCAATCTGGAGGCAGAGAACATCCTGACGGCTGTTGTGCAGATTGTTCAGTGCTGACAGATTAATAGAAAGTAAAAAGTGCGACTGACACATGGCTAGCACATTGACTGCTGCTGAAGTCAATGAATCCAAACAGTTAGTTTTCATTGCCTAATAAACCGTATGCTACAGCCATCAGACGGAAACAAATTTACCGCCTTGTACGATACAATAAGATTATTTCGCTCGTTGGATAAATGTTAACTGCAAAAATCCTTCCCCTAGTAGAGATAAAATATAAAACAACCCCCTTCGACGCAAAATATCTCTCACACCCTGATATTGAGTCACAAGGCTGAAGCCGAGGGCAAAAATTAAAGGCCCTTAGCGTCCGCGGGGGTTAATGACAGATAAAAGCGGATGCTCGTCGAAGATAAATTGTTTGCCCACGAATGCGGGTGTTGAAGCGCACGAGGCGGTTGAAAAACTTCGCTTTTCTGTCGCTCGTCCCTTCTCGCATTTCTTTCTTTGTTCGGCGCGCTACTTTCCAGAGACGGCTGAAAGCTGTCACCGATGGACTCATCGCCTACGCCAAGTAATTCGTCAAACACTCGTTCTTTAACACTTACATCGCAGGCAGCATTCTTCTTCGGTTAAAGCTAAAAAGAAGACGATAAATTCTCTTTAAAACACGCACGGCAACCGAGCGCTGGTGACATGCAGCAACATGTTCGGAGAGGCGTCACCATCAAAAGACGCCCTCGCAAAAGGTTTCCACGCAAATCACACACCACGAGCCAGCTTCGCTAAAGGCGCGAATACTTGCGGCAGAAGTCCAACTGGTGTTCAGCGAACATTGCGGCGACGAGCAGCCGAGTTGTCAAAAGGCAACAGGCGTTCACCAACTTCGACCCATGACATGCAATCGGAGATGTGCGCTACCGCTGGCCCGTGCGCACTGCGCAGCAAACTCGCAGCCTGTAAACAGGCCGTCACGCGGACACCTCTGCCAGCTTTCTCAAAGAAATGCGCATCAAGTCGTACAATCGTCAACCGTTTGTCGGCTGGTGCCAAAAATACATTATTTCAGTCGCTTCGCCCACTAGGCCTAGCTCTCAATGACGAAACGGTGACACCCGAGTCCTGGGCGGGGGCGAAGCTATCCAACGGCTCAGGTTCGTTGAGAATGTGCGATATAAACTGATTCAACTACTGATTCAACAAGTTGTACTTACTGCTGCGTCGCTTTTCATTGAAGCCAGAATGTGTCGGATATTTCCAGCACACGCTACACATCAAAATATCAAGATGAGGCACATGGTTGCCGCCTATGAATGCTCGTAGCAAGTTGGGGGCACAACGGCGAGATGGTTGAGCCAAATGAATGAAACAGTCGTAGAAACCCCGGTATTTCCATATTTGTTTTGTTATGTAGAAACATACAGGTTAATTTTTCCTTAAATCCACATTAAGTATCTCCTAAAGCTCAATATCCTCTCGTAGGAGCCAGTACCAAGCTAAAAACTATTAAAAACAAAATTTACAACAAAACCATCTGTAGCTGATTGAAATAACCAAGTGATGTACATTTTTATAGGCATAAAAAATGTTTTATTGATATCTCTGAAAAAATTTAGTAAGGTACTTATAATATAAGCCCAAACCGAAACCGAAACCAGGGTGAGTAAAGAGTAAAGTATCGAGGCACCCTCCGCTACCCTGGCGCCCGCAAAACGTATTCCATTTCTCATTATTCTACCGTTCTTACAACTTCCATTTTCCTGCGTTTTTGCAAGTTCCTTTGTTTTTTGGGGACATTTTATCAGCTCCTCTCCTTTCCTAAAACTACTGCTGACTCCGTGATAATCGTCGTTAGGGTGTCAAGTTTTCGTTCAACTCCAGTTGAAGTCGCGCCTTTGTTCTGACGGGTTGTTTCAGATTTCGGCGCCGTGGCTGCGCAGTTATCCGGTACAGAAATGGCCGTGACCACAGTAAACGCACATGTTAATTCGCATTGAATTCGAACCCGGGTCTTTAGTGGTGGTGGTGGAGGGGTAAGTGTTTCGGTTGAGAAGGAAATGAAGAGAGAAGGACTGGGGATATTATTGAACTCAGCGGAGAGTGTGAGTGATTTATTGAAATTTAGAAAGTGGAAAAGGAGTGGACGAGATGTTTTGAACTCATTTTGTAGTTCACCAGCATACAACCCAGTCCGGGGGAAGGGGAGAGGGAGATGAAAGGGAAAGGAGGGAACAAATGGGGACAGAGAAATAGCGAGAGGAATGAAAACATAAGGAGTGCGAAAGGCTGGCCAGCAGGCATTGGGATACAGCCGTTTGATGAGGTCGGTCTCCTTGAGGAAGGCCAGGACAAGTCGGAAGGCTTCCCGCCGGATGGAGTTCGGGCCTGTCGCGAAAAGCAGGTCCATCGGCGTCTCGGGCTGGGCAGCCCTAGAAGCTGGAGTGCGGCCCGAAGCTCTGCTCTCGGGGCATCGTGCTGGCGGCAAGAGCAGAACATGTGCTCCAAGGTCTCGGGCTCTGGGCAGTCATCACATGTTGGCGACGACCGGCAGCCTTGTCCCTGCAAGCGGGCTGCCACATTGCAGAAATCGAGCCGCATGCGGAAGAGTCTGGAGCGGGTGTCCCTGCTGATGCGCCCAGGCAGGACCTGTGGAGCTTGGCCGGTGATAACTCTGGGGTGTGGGTGCATCGTCTCCACCTCCCGCGCCAGGATGGGTTGAGCGGCGTCGAAGGGTCTCAGGTCGCGGGAGGCAGGGACCCCCTCCTGGCGAGCAGCACCTCTGGCCAGGGCATCAGCCACCTCATTGCCGGTGATGTCGACACGAGATGGCAACCAGTAGAGCCGCAGGTCACAACCGCGGGACTCCACCAGGTAAAGTTTCGCCGCCAGCGACCGCTCCACGTAGCCGCTGGAGCTCGATGGCTGGTCCGCCACTCGCAGTCGCAAGAGAGCGGGCCGGGAGTCGGTGAGGATGAAGGCCCCCTGAATCTGGTTTCCCTTCTCCAGGAGCAGGTCTGCAGCAAAATGCAGCCCGGCCAGCTCTGCATGGGTGGAGGAGGCGGGGAAGGGCAGGCAGCACGCTCGACTGGTGGCTCCATGGACGTGCAGGTGGCTCCATCTTTGCCCATGGACGGTTGCACGGAGCTGTCTGTGTAGAGCTGCACGAGGCCGGCCGTCTCGTCCTGCAGCAGGGAAGCAACCTCCGGATGGATAGTCTGGGTTGGTGTTGACCGCTTGCTACGAATCCCCAGGAGCGTGGTGCTGGTGCGAAGATCTCGCCCGGTGCCAGGTGGTGGTGAGTGTCTCGAGAAGGGGGGCGCTGCGGCGGCTCAGTGGGACTTTCGTAGATGGACGCCAGCATGCCCATCTGCGCTGCACTGCGGACTCACTGGAGGACGTCGTGTTCATGCTGGAGCAGACACGCCACGACGAGGAAGTGGCCTACCTCGTCATATTTGACATGAGCTCGGCGTTCGACTCTGTCCCCCACACCACCGTCCTGGAATCCTTGGACGGCATGGACGTCGTAGGGCATAGATGCTATGTACAAGCGTTTCTGGCTGGCCGGACCTTTCGGGTAAAGGTCGGCCGGGCGACCAGTAGCCCACGAGACATCCGCTCTGGGGTGGCCCAGGGGAGCGTGCTGAGGCCGTTCCTGTTCAACTTGGTGCTAGCTCCCCTGCCTAATCCCGCTGGGATCCGGTATCCAGTGGAAATTGCAGTCTACGCGGACGACGTCGCAATCTGGACGCACGGGCCAACAAGACAGCTGTCCAAGGTGAAGGCGCGCCTCCAGAAGGTGCTGGGGGCGGTCGCAGACTTCCTGAGAAGCCGTGGCCTGCAGCTGTCCGAGACCAAGACAAAAGCCATGATGTACCACCCACGTGGCTACCAGGCAGGCAGGCTTCCGAGGTAGGCTGCCACCGCTTACAAGGCTGCGCCGACGACGATCGCGAGCGCAATCTTTCACTGCACTACCACCCCCTTTCATGCATTTATGAACTGATTTTCAGCAACAGTCCCGCTCTTACGGGCGGTGACAAGTCTTTGCTACTGTGGTGTATGCCATATCGTGCATGCACCGCACAGTGGGCTCTTGCAGGCAGATGCTTTCTGCGGTTGCGCGTGTAGCGGCGTTTCCACCTGCAGAGACGCTCCGCGTTTCTTCCGCGTTATTCATACCTTGTGAACGACGCGCTATTAACTCAGCTTAGTTCGTGTGATGGGTGGCGACAATCGACATTCGTCCTAGCGTCACTAAATAAAGGCTTCATTTAGTGGCGCTGATTCGTCCCTACTAAGATACGCCGAGCCGCCGTTGCCGCAGCGCCGCTCCGAAACGTGCACCCGCACTGCCTCCAGAGCCGGGAACGCTGATTGGCTACAGCGTTTTAAGGGGCCCACCAATAGCGGCGCCATACTGTTCAGTGCTCCGTGCGTCATAGAGGCTGCGTCAGAGCAAAAATTTACGTCAGATTGCGGCAGTATGGCAACGAGGTTCGGTAGGTAAACAAGTAAAGAAAGGGAGATATTTTTTGCATATTTGTGCGGCACCAGCTTTACGCGGAGGAGTAATATTTGGTATACGCTGTCGTGAAGGGCCATTCTAGCGATTGCACGATTGAAATGGCGACCTCCAGAAGCCTATTTAGGGCCCCTTTAAGTTGCACCCGAGTATATTTTCTCCATCTCACTTACTCCACATCCAACTTTCTCTCACCACTTAATTCTCTTTCAATTTTTTTCCCATTCCCAACCCTACTTACGTAGTATTGGCACATTTATACCCCCCCCCCCCCCACCTGCCCCCGGCTGGGGCGATATAGTTTCGGTTTACCCTTGTCTACGCTCTGCTTCGGCGGCACAGTGGCGCCGGTAGTCTACGGAGGCACCAACCGTGGCGTCTGCAAGGCTCCACTTTCTGGCGGCTCGCAACGCCTTCGGTCTGCCTCGCCTTTCCGAACGTGTTGTTTGCGCCCGGCAGTTTTTTGAAACCTTATCTGGCGTGGTATGTAATCGAACATATCATGTGGCGGGACGGGAGTCTAAAGCATTGCCCGGGGGTGAGGAAAAATACTTTTAAAGGCCCCATGTACGAAATGGCGTAGGAGGCGCATAAGCCATACTTTTGGAGCCCAGTCGCTTTCGACCCATCCACCTCGCTGCGGAATTAAAGCCTGGTCCATCTTCCGCCCACCCATTCTTCCGATATGAGCATTAGCTGGCGCGAATAGCGGTTAATTGGTTCGAACTGGTTTCGAAGCGAAGAGTACATACCATCGAATAAGTGCTTAGAGATAAATTTGGCAACAAAAAAAGCAACCATTCGGAAAGCTTTCTGGGCTGTCCAAGTTGACACAATAAGGGACGCACTTTGCTCATTGTTGAACAAGACTGAAAATTCAATAAACGCTCTGATCTCCATCATAATTCTCATGCAAGAAAAAAACATGTATATTAAAAGGCTCCAAATATAGGTTTATGTGAATGCAGCTGTTTTGGCGCGTTCATTCAAGTGCTGCTACATACTCTGTGCCAAATCCATTTTTTGAAGCGAAATCTTTCTTACAACCGATGGCGTCCTGCCAAAGAACTAATGTATTTCCCCATAGACCGGTTGGTCGACCGTAAAGCTCCGATAAGAGCACTGGACACACGGCACGTGCGTGAACCCGCGGGTTTCCATTGTGTCAAAACGGTTACTTGTAAATCGCGATAAAAGAACGCTTCTAGATGAGACAATAGACGCACCAATCATGAAGGTGCACAGTAATATACCTTTATCTCTTAAACCACGTATCGGCGTATACATTTAGATCATTCGTAGATGCGTTTATTTAGTGCGCGAAAAATCGCCCCATGGGTTCGTTCTTCCTTTGCGATTTGGGTCTTTGAAGGTTTGACGATCGACTGAACGCACTTTCAGCGAAGGTTGGAAGCACTTTTAGCGAAGGGTTTGATCCACTTTTGACGCAGTTTTAAAGCGAGACAGCTTTCGTCATTCTCTCAGCTCTCTTTAGGAAGCGATGATAAAGTTTTTGTTGTCTTTAGCAAAGCACATTCTACCCAGCTTAAAACACTCTTGTCTGCAACGAAACGCACCACAATAACTGAAAATTCCATCTTTTTCCCTCCCAATATAGGCTTGATTAGTCCACTTCAGGACGTCCAACTTATATCCCCTACGCATCAGCATCAGCATCAGCACCAGACAAAGCCAACTTTGGCTTTGTCTGGTGCTCGTGCACTGTTAGAGTACCCATTCTTGTCTACGTCCTCGTGGTTTCATTTTCGTGGCTTGGCTTGGCTTGGCGTGGCTTAGGTTTCGTGGCTTCGCGGCCGCATGCCATGGCAACGAGACCTGCAGAGTACGTCCGCCTGCCTCCGCAACGCAATGCAACTCGAGTCGTCCTCTGGTCGCTCCGCTCACCGGAAAAGCCGATCTCCGCTGGCGGTGTCCGCGTCTTTTTTCACGATGTATCTTTTCTTGCTGGCCGTTCGAGGAACGTGCAGATAGCGTGCCCTCGGGGTGGGCGGAAACAGCAGCTGGATGTCAAGGGCGGCAGAGTCAGTGGTCGGCGCTGTCCCTCTGCGGTGTCCCCTTGCACGCGCGTCTCGGGACCTTGAGCAGCTAAAACTCACATATACATTTGAAAGAGGATAGTCTTTCTTGGGCTACTTAAACCAGAAAGTCTTGGTCTGTCTGTCTGTCTGTCTGTCTGTCTGTCTGTCTGTCTGTCTGTCTGTCTGTCTGTCTGTCTGTCCGTCCGTCTGTCTGTCTGTCTGTCTGTCTGTCTGTCTGTCTGTCTGTCTGTATGACATATGTCTGTCTGCCTTTCTGACCCTCGATTGAGCCACCCAGCCAAAAACTTAAGGGAACTCTGAAAAGAGAACTTTACATAGGCAAAACATTTCCAAACAACTTAATTTGGTGCCACACCGCATACTGTCAATATTGTTGAGCAAAAATGGAATGTTAGGCATATTTTAGCGGCAACATCGTTGCAAAGTGTTCTTTTAATTAATGTGATACCCAGCTTTCTCGCTCAAAATTGCGACCTCTCAGGAACCTAGCAAAACCACTTCAGGAAAGTGATATTTGGCATAAAGCCAGAAGTTAATGTGGAGATGAAAACCCTAGAAGAACTTTACATGATTCTAAATATTTTTTGTGTAATTCGCTGTCAAATCTTACTCTCTATGCATTTCTATGGGACAGTTCCATGGCTCAGGAACCTAGTCGCACGACGAGCGCGACTTGAAACTGTGCACAAAGCAAGTTTTCACCCCAAATATTAGCTGCGCAAACGAACTTTACATTTCGCTAAAAAATTAGAGTAATCACTGTTGAAAGGACTGCCATGAGCGGGAAAGCTGCACATGCCAAAAACCAATTATATTGGTTTTTAGAGTTCTTTTAGTTATAAATACATAACTGCCTGATTTTTGCGATAGCAAATAAAAATAAGCGTTGAAATAGTTTTTGGCACAAAAATACAAATAGCGATCGCGCCCGACCATAGACCTCGTGGCGGCATTCCAAGTCCAGTGATTTGATTGAGTTGTAGGGTTTAACGCGCCGACGCAACGCAGGCGATGAGGCGCGCCGTAGTGGAGGGCTCCGGATTAATTTTGACCACATGGGGATCTTTATCGTGCGCCGAAATCTCGTACACACGGGCGTTTTTGCTTTTCGCCTCCATCAGAAAAGCGGCCGCCGCGGCCGCAAGAAGTCCAGTAATGAAACGTTCCAGTAGATGGCGCGCGAGCAGTGGAACGCGGGAAAATTGAATTGACGTGAGCAAACCACCACCTCGTTTATCATGGAAGGAGCGAGACGGGAGAGGAAGAGCCTGATAGGTTTGCGGGAAAAGAGAGGAGAGGCGAATTAAGTTACGTGCACACAAGCGTCAAACTTCCCGTGCCGCCCTGCCGACGGCCACCAGCGGCGTCGCTTCGCAGCCTTCACCCACAGCGCGGGTGACGCCGCTGGCGGCCGACGACAGGGCGGCACGGAAAGTTCGACGCTAGTGGGTACGTAGCTTTACGTGGCAGGAGCGGCAGATAACTATCGGCTTTCGACGACATTTACAGCAAAGTGAGCAGGTACGCTGCCATTTTTTTAGCCATAAGAAGGGAGCAGGGATCATAGGGGAGGGGGCGGGCGTTAGGCTTAACACTGCGGCGGATATTTGATCGCCACTCGCGTAAGCGGTGCAGATGACGATTTTTGATGCAATTCGCCATCACATCATTACCTCCTTTCTCGTATCTGCATGCAGCTTTGTTTGGGACTTGAGTCCCATTTAGTGCAGCGGTAACAAGCGACCGCTCCAGCTACCTGCGCCGGCCTGCGCCACTTCGCGGTCGCGGCCGCCGCCTGCGCAGCGAACGTGCGGCTTCCCTACGTGCGCCCGTCTTGTGCGCGGCGCGTTTTCGCGTCCAGTGCAATAACAAGCAATAAAAGTAGAGTGCCTGGAATCGCTCTAAAACTTCAGTCGCGGCCAGCTTCCATGCATGGTGCCTGGCAGCTGGCTCCAGCATCGCTCGCACTCACTTGCTGATCCGACCAAACATGTAGGTAACTGGGGTAACTGCGGTTCACGTTGACGCCGCTCGAGTCGTTAACGTGGTATGACGTCACTGAAACTTCGTTGACGTCTGAAACATTGACGTCATGGTTAGTGACGCGAGCAATGGGTCCCGGCCTCCAGAACGAGCATTCAAGCACTTTTTCGAAGCGAATTAAAATGTATAATAAACGTTTGCTGTACCCAAGCACTTCGTGTTGAGTGTCCTTGAAGCCTACAGAAAGCTTTTTACAGACATAAAATTTGGTGTCTCAACCCCTTTAAAGATGGGAAGCAGGAAATACGGGCGGCTCTGTGGTCCAGAAGATTCGTGTCATGCCTCTGCCTCAATCTACAGTGATCCTTAGTTGCCCGGCATTGCGGATACAGTGAATCTGTTTTTTGTCACGTGCTGTTTAAACAGCGCCAAAACGGCGGCCGTAGGCGAAGGGGGAATGCAGAAAGTGCGCTGACTAACTGAAACTTTATTGCGCATAATGAACAGATACACGAAAAGTGATAGTTCACCAGGGGTGCAGTTCTTTGCGCATAGCAACAAGGAAATACAAGGAAGCAAACGACAAAAAAAAAAAAATTGGAGGGCCGAGCTACCCATACTGTGAGGGATTACCCAGCGAGGAGTGTTTCAGTCTCATTAGGTTACGCACGACTGCCCAAGACACAGTCCACAGGAGGGCTGGACACTGCTGCGTCTTGCCACCCGGCGGTGTTCACGTGATCGGCGGCGGGAGGGGTTGCATCGCGTTCAACGCCACACTATCTCTACCCCTCCACCGCGAACCAGCAGTCAATCTTACATTTTATTTATTGATTTTATTTATTAAAATTGACCAAAACAGCTCGGGTTTGTGCTATGCGCGTATTTGGACCATACGCCTGCAGCTATATGTAACCGTACGTCATAGAGTTCAGGTGCAGCAGTCATGGTCATCACAGCTGGCGATGTTGAAGTGGTATATACTTATGAAAACCGATTCCAGAGGAGCTCCGCAAAGCCTGTCCCAAGAAAACCGATGTGGCAGTAGTTTGTTAAAACAGTAAACTCTCATCATAACGAGGTCTTCAGGATTGGAAACTTGCTTTGCTGCAACATATACTACGTTAAATTCGGAGTTGATTTGCTACATATAAAATTACGATTAAAGCAATTTTGTTACAACCCTCAAAAAGAAGCGACTGGATAGCAGTTTGTTGACACAGTAAATAAATTTTTGTTATAAAGAAGTCTTTGGGACAGGATCGAGGCTGGCTTCGCTATAGCAGATACTTCGTTGAAATCGGAACTACGAGATTTCGAATAAGGCGATTTGGTTATAACGAGGTTTCGCTGTATCTGTTTTGTGTATACACGTATTTATTCTTCCAAAGTATAGGTGTGACCAATCCTACTCTCTGCCACGAGTTCCACACGCAGACCACACAAAAAGCAAATGGCCGGCGTTCAGCGGCTGCGCCTTCGTGGCCGTGGTAGGCGGGGTAGCGGTGACGGTGGTGGGTGCCACAATTGTGTTCGCCTTCAGTCAAGTCAAGAGAACCCCGCGAGAAGAGCTCGCACTCGGTGGCAACACCTAAAGCGAGGCTGTCGAGAACGAAACCGGGTTCGTACCGATGAATCAAAGCCGATAGCTCTTTCCACTCTTGATGGGGGCCAAACATATAATTGGGGCCCAAACATATACTAGAAGAGAGACAGAGAGAGAGAGAGAGAGAGAGAGAGAGAGAGAGAGAGAGAGAGAGCTTTAATGAATACTGAAGAGGTTAGCCCCACAAACGGCGAGGCTTGCTACTTCAGATGTAGTGAACATAGTGCGGCAAAAAAAGAGAAAAGAATGAGGAATAAGTACGTAGTAACAATGAATAAGAGGGAGAAGAAGATGGAATCGGTATACGGAATGTAGAAAAAAAAAATTACAGCATTAGGCTAGCTCAGCTAACCTTGGATATGAAAGCAAAAGCTTGGCTTAGTCTGGTTGAGTCTTGGCTTCGCTTGGTTAACCTTTGATGTAGCTGTATTACCGACCGCGGCCCAAAGCCGTTCGGTCCCGTGCAACGCTCACAGAAGGAGGCCCGGCCTCGCTTTCATTCTCGGCGAATGCGGCGCAAGATGAGTCACGTAGCCCGAGACGACCCAGCGGCGCATGCGTGGGACGCTGCGGGTTTGGTCGGCTGCCGATCAACTGAGCGGCCGCTGCCACTGCGTCAGCAGAACGATTGAAAACGGGGCCTTGTGCGCAGCGCCGACAGCGGGCCCGGCGAATCACGCGATTCGCTTCGACGGGTGTGTCGCCGGGGGTGTGCCTCCGGTCAAAAGGTTAACTTGTCCATCCTCCGCGAAACCACTGGACGAAAGTAGTAAAGCTCTGCTTTAAAAACCTGAGACGTTTGTCTTCCGGGGCCGGAAGTGGGGGTGGAGTAGGGGGGGGGGTCCATTTTGCGATGAAAATTTCTGATGAACTCCCCCAACGAGTAGCGCCCCTGGTAACCGCTGCTCACCGGTCTGTTTTACAAGTTCTGAGCTTTACAATGCATCTTCTTTTATTGTAGTAAATAGCCTTAAATCTCAATTTAATGGCAGTAGGTTTTGTAAAACATCGCGAATAATTCCGGGATTTCAAATACTGGAGTTAAAAAATTGGGCCCATCTCCCCGCGAGGGGGACTCGAGTAAATGCGTCGCATAGGGGGTGGGTGTATTGCGTTAACGTTTAGTGTTTGGGGAGTTGGTGGTAGTGAATGCGTTGTATCAGCAGCTTCTTGACATAGTTTGAATGAGTCAAGGATATAAGGCGCGTTCGTAGCCTCCCATTCTGTGTCGGCTTTGTGGCGCAGTGGGTAGAGCACCATGTACATTGCGTTCCGCCCGCAGGGTCGAGGGATCGAAACCAGGCGCCGGATAGTATTTTTTTATATAGTGTAGGGGGAGGGGTGCGGACTACGACTACGGACGTCAACGCGGGTGACATCGTGAGTTAGTGAAATGCTCTGCATTTAAAACTAAGTGGCTCCGGCTGAGTCCGCCGGGGAGCTTCTGTTGCGGCCAGCGCTACCCACAATGTTTTCATCGCCAAAAAAAAAACAGAAAAAAAGGAAAGATCAGAAACTAACGCTCTCCGTTGGTTCGCTGCCCGGACTGACCCACCTCCATGTTCTACCACACCGCACCCTTACAAATGCTTAAAAAGTGTCTCAGGATTGTACCTAATCCCTCTCACAGGTCGGCAGCCTGGCGATCGTACCACCGGAAGGCATTACCGTGAATGAGACCCACAAGGAGGTCCTATAAGCCCGTCGTGGTTACTCCAGCGCATCGCAGCAGTTTTCTCCGTGCTATTTTTTCGCGTTATTGCGTGTTTCAACTACATTTGTTCACATGCACTAAGCTCGCGAAATAGCATGCGCATTTGTTTTCAACGTGTTTTCCCATTAAAAAATGGCGAGGACGATTAAAGGTGATGGTACAAGAGTACATACATGACATACATACCTGAAAGTACCGCACGGGCGGTCTAAAAGGCACCTGGATAGCTAGTTCGGGGAATTGGAGGCTGGGAGTCATGTGCTGAATGTTCCAGACAATTAGGCGCCGCTTCTGCAGACACAGCGTGGTGTAAAGGTTTGGTCGCCCGCTGGCGGGGAGGTCTTTTGATATGAATGCCACTGTGGAACGATGGATCCAGTTCCCGTATACGCTGCCTGGGTCGCCGTATGCGAATAGGGCCACGCTACCGTCTCCTGTACTTGCACCGGCCGACTGCAATGTAGATCTACGGCGGCCGTGCCTCGATCTTCGATTACAGAGCGCTGCAGCGCAGATGCGTGTCGGTTTGCCTCGTTTCTGAATAAAAGCACGCGGCGTATATCCGCGCGCCGGCTCGCCTTGAAATTCGAGGCGGAGCACATCCTCCCACCGGAAAGCTCCAGTACGCGGTTACTGATAGAGGTAGGAACAAAGGGTGCCGGGCTTTTCACCGGAAGCCCATTGGTCGCTTTCTCAGCAATGGTCTGTCTCAAGTGGCCACGCAGTCGAACAGGGCTGACAGCGTACAGCAAAGCAACGCCACAGTTTTGGTGCATAGGCGTTCGAAGAGTAAAAACGTAGGCGAAAAAATGTTCGGCCCTTACACTCCGCAGACGTGGTTGATCAGCGAAGCTGTAAAGGGACGGCGACGGCTTTTATTTTAATAAAGTGTTTCTGAACTGTGATACGCAGTCATTTGTAACTTATGCCAAGCAATTGTTCTGAGGCGCTTGGATGACGAGCGAAGAGGAAGATGCAGCGCAACCGCAAGCTCTACGCATGAAAGACCATGAGGCTACGGGCCTGGGCCACGCCGGCTATGCGCCTAGCGCCGAGGAAGACGATGAATTGGTCTCGCTCTTGCCGCGGCCGCCTTGCCTGACGTGTGACTCCTACTTTGACTGCGCCTATTGTAAATACCTGTCAATTCACTACTCTTTCTTGTGCCTTCATCTTAATCTAAATGCCGCCCATGCGGCTGCGCAAAACCACCATCAATGGACTGGCTACAGGGTGTTGGGACTGGGCCATCCCACCGCTGCGACTGGCCATCCAAGCGCAGTCACCTCTGCTGCGACGTTGCCTCGCTCCGTCCGCTATTGACGCGGCGCAGAGCAGAACGATGAAGTTCTCGATCCGACAAAAAGTCGAAGCAACATTTATATACAGTATGTACAAGGGTAACAAAAGCGTATGGCGGCGCACGATAAAGATCCCCAGGTGGTCAAAATTAATCCGGAGCCCTCCACTACGGCGCGCCTCATCGCCTGCGTTGCGTCGGCGCGTTAAACCCTACAATTAATCAAACAAAAGCGTATAACTCGCACAAAGGCGACAGCACGTCTTTACTCGGTGCCTCCGAAAAGTGCCGCGCTCTCTGTGCTTCCGGGCTGGTTTTAAACCCCTGCAAGTCCGTTGCAGCTGCGAGCGGTTTGAATCGCTCCAATTAGGACTCTCGCTGACCGAATTTTGAATCCGACGAATGGAGGCGAAGCGGTTGCGTCAGCCGAGCCGCCACGACGGGGAAAGGGAAGGCGACAGACCGGCGCCGTATCCAGGCATGTCGCTGCGCGTCTGCCGCGGCTCGGTCGTCCGAGGCATGATTCGGCCCAGCTGTTGAGAAGGGAGAAGGAGAGGCGACTCTGCGGCGCCTGCAAGTTGGGCCACGTCTGCCGCGGGAGGTTTGGCCGAGGCGCGAATCGGCCCCGCTGTCGGCGCGTCGCCCGGTGCAGCGAATCTATAGGCTCGGCGCTCTGGCACAACGAGGGTCGGTCCGATGCATGACCCTTGCACTCGGTGTCGCTGCACCAATCATCTGCAATGTTGGCGGTGGTGCGGGCGGAGCCCGGACGCTGATTGCGGCGCCATTCTTCGTACGCGACGTTCACTCAGCCGTTAACCCCCTCACACTTGGCGCGTGCGCGTTCACCGCAGTACCCGCAGGCTGCGCTACATCACACCCACGATGCGAAAGAACCAGACCTTCCCTTTCCTCTTGCTCCCTCCCACTTGGTGTGTGGTGTGCACTCCATGCATATGCTGCGAGGGTGCATGTACGTCACGAACACGTGTTACTCCGAGGTGAAAAACCCCGGCATTCTCTTCTCTTGCTCCCAGTGATTTCCCTACACCCCCCCTAGTTTTTCTGGACACCCCCCCTTGAATCCCCAAATTTCACTCTTGTCAGTCCTTGTATGGACCTTTTTCACTTCGACTGAGGCCGCCTTTGACTTGTACTAAGTGCAGTAAACACACATATAATTTACTTTCTTCATTGATTCGATGCCGTTCTTTGTTTACAACCGTAATCTTTGCAGAAGCTCTTTCAGCATGTACATTTAAAATGGGCAATTTGGCGAGGCGAAGCGCTACGGAAGCTAATCCTGGCGTTTTAATAAATCGGGAGCGTACAATCGATGCCTGATTTATAAGTGCTGCATAATTCGTGTACTACCTAAACATTGTTTCAAGAAGTCAAATTTTGTCACTGGCCCTGGTAACAAGTTAGAAAATGTCCTTATACGTTGAAAAATGGCGAGAAATAAAAAAAAAAAAACTGAGTACGGACCTTTCATGGTAAAAAATGAATTTCTCGAAATTTGTTTTTTTTCTTAGATTGAATAGAAAGCACCGCCTCTCAGGTGTATGTGTATATATATATATATATATATATATATATATATATATATATATATATATATATATATATATATATATATAGAAAATGAAAACCGTACGTCACGGGAATGAGCGTTTGGTTAACAGACGTCTATTATTAACTAGTGGGATAAAAAAACAGCTTTTCTAGTTTATGACCCCCCCAGAGCCATTGAGAAACCCCCCCTTGATTCGATGCCTGGGGAAACACCTGCAAGTTGCTCCTATCTAGTTTTGTTTTCAGTTGTCAGCGTTGTCAAAAAGAAGGGGTTCAGCTTCACTTGGTCTTGGCACGATTAGACAAGTCACGGCTGCAGTGGTTCACAGCGCGAGGCTCAATATGATTGCGTCATTTTGCCAGAACGCACGTCATGTCTTCCCCGGATAACTGTTAGTAAATTCCCCATTCTATCCACTTGTGGTTGACACATTGCTATCGTGATAGTTTTGCAGTTCCTGTAAGGAGGCGTAAGTGCCCCTGAATAACTCCACAGACTGCAGATCATATCCTTTTCACTACATTGATCCTCATTCCCCTTTCCTTATCCACCATTTCTTCTTTCCTGGACTGCGGGCCTCCTCCTCCGTATAAAAGCTAGCACTGCCATACAACTTTCCCTCGCGCCAGGCGATGCACCCCACTTTCTTTTACGCATCTTTTTTTCATCCGCACCTTTTACCACCCCACATGCCACACAACTGGGAGAGCAGCGCCACTCCTCTACAGGATCTTTGCCCGAAGTAAGTTGGCAAGTTGGTTGCGATTCAGATTCATGGTGAAAAACAGCTCACGAAACACTGGGACAGAAAGAAGAGGGGAGAGAGAGAACAAACTTCATCTTCCGCAGGACCTAAGTCCAGGTCCTAATTTGAAAGTTCAATTCACCGGATCCACGTAGTATTCCAGAATGTCCGTGCGGATCCGGTGCACGTGATTGTAGAGAGCTTCCTGGGCAGCCTGGATGTTTACTGTCGGCGCGGGAGACAGCCAGAGCTCCCAGGAGGTGATGGAGGCGAGGGATGGGTCAAGGGATGGCGGGGTGCAGTCCCAATAAGAATGAGGGATGGATGGGTAGGAAGAACAGGTGGGACAGGAAGGACGGCCAGGGCGCCGATAGATGCAGTGAAGAATGTGATGGGAGGGGAGTGAAGAGGTTTGAGCCTGCCGAATGAGGCACGCAGCCTCACGAGTTAGACGGGAACTGGGGGGTGGGTACAGGGTACGTGATAGGCGTTGGGCGTGTAATTGGTAACGGCGGAAAGCGCGGTGTTGAGTACAAACCGTCGGCGGGTGGTACAAGGTTGGCCAGGACATGGGCGGACCCGGGAAAGGTACTCGGGTGAGCGCGTTTGCTAAGGCGTTTCCGCACATGCCAGCGTGGCCAGGAACCCAAAACCAGTGTGAAACGTGGCCGATGATTCGATGCAAGTATCGGAGTGACGAAGTCAGTAGTGTGTGGGTGAGTCTCATGGTGAGCGAAATTACGAAGGGCTGACTGACAGTCGGTAGGAACAGTAGTAGGAGCAGACTGGTAGGAACAGTAAGGGCAATGGCGTATTCTTCGAGAGAGGTCGAACCCGGTGGAGAAAGAAAGGAAAGCGTGGCAGTGTCTAAAGAAGGGAGTTGGAGAAATGAAGCCGTGCCCGTTGAGTTTGAGTGGATGTCGCTGGCGTCAGTAAAGTAAACGATGGAACCATGGGAGAGTAGAAAATTAATTCGTCTGGAGAGGGCCTGAACGCGCAGTGCACGACGAGCAGGGTGTCGATCAGGGTTCATGTTGCGGGGCAAAGGCTCAACCCGTAAATTAGCGAAAGTCGCCCAAGGAGGGTGTTCCGGTGGTATGGGGGGTAGTTGCGAAGTGGGGTAGTTAAGTGTATTGAGAATAGGACGACCTTGGGCAGAAGTCTGCAGGCGTTCGAGTTGGGCCTGGCGATGGCACGTTCCTCTCTCTCTCTCTCTCTGCTACTACTTTTCGTCATTTTGCCCACAATGTCGATTGTATTACGTGTGAACCTGCGCTTGCTAGGGCGTTCCGAATTCCACGCAGAGTTTTCGATTGATCCTCCGTAACCAAACGAATTATAGCCTTGATTAATACATTATGTAAGATCCTTGAAGGTGATAAAAAGCTGCTATTTAAAATAAGTGGTGTTTGATTAAAGATTCAGTCGGAATAGCCAGGGTCAACCCATATATAAAAAAGCCACTCATCACACGCTTCAACTTAGTCCGTATCCGGCGGGCTGCAGCGACGGAAACTGCCCACGGAAACTCCGAAATCGAAATAATTGAATTTCTAACTTAAGCGTAAACAATCAAAACCCTTTTATTGAACGAGAAAGACTGTTGAAACACGAAGCTTTTTCTGCGCGAAATTGAGTGGGCTCTTGCGATTAATTTGTTTGAATTCGATTTAATTAGGAGTTCGAGTAGCGATGAGAGTAAATGCAAACTGGTTCGACCGTGTCCGTATGACGCAATCAGATAGACGTCGGCTTCCTAACGCGAGGGACCCAGTTTTGATTCCGACCACGGGAGGCGTTTTTTTTTTTCTTGTTTCATCATCGTCACCATTATGCTCGTCACAGTTACGTGGTCCACGCTACGCGCTGAAAAGCGGCGCTGTGCTGCTAAGCACGAGGGCGCGGGTTCGATTCCCGGCCGCGGCGGCCGCTTTTCTGATGGAGGCGTAAAGCAAAAACACCTGTGTATTAGAGATTTCGGCGCACGTTAAAGATCCACATTTGGTCAACATTAATCCGGAGCCCTCCACTACGGCACGCCTCATAGCCTGTGAAGCGTCGGCGTGTTAAAAGTTAAACTGCCTAATCAATCAAACAATCAAATCAACGCACTGAAAAGCTTGTCCTGTGCAAGGCGCTCATTTCTCTACAGACAGGAGACCATTCTGCGGCTGCACGTGTCCTCCCATTGCGCAAAGTTGGCTTTCCTGGCGTGCGTTCTGGTTACGACCCCGCCATTAGTGAGACCACGAAAGCTTCGCTTTAGAAAGATGGCTTGTAGCCTAAGTGAGGAAAACGAGGGGTAGGATAACGGGGTGTTTAAATGTAGATTGCTACACCCAGCAGTACGTGCTAAGGTAAGCGGGCACAAGGTGGTATTATATGGCTGGTGGGTTGTACGAGGAACGTTTTTGGAGTATTGGCAGCAGAGAGGCTGAAGCCTTCGCAGTTCCACAGCAAAAGTTCTGCATCTGGGCTACCGTTTTCTTTGCTGAAATTGCACCTGATAGAGAGAGAGGGAAAAAACTAGCTGATCGCAGTAGGCTTAGGGGTAGAGGTGCACGCTGCAGGTGCCTGGTGGTGACTAGCCTTTGCCCACGAGGTAAAGTTGTGTCCCCAAGTCAGTGCTATCCAGCGCCCCCTCCCAATTTGAGGGAAAGGGTTATTAGGGCAGTGCACGTGTGATGCACGTGGGGCAATTCGGAGAGGGGTAGAGGGAAGGATGAATGTGGTGAAGTACCGCTCGGCTGGGGAGTCTAAATAGTTTCCATGTGCGTTTCCGAGCGTGGGTGAGTTGAAGGTGAACAGGAAGACCCTTGCGGCGGCGAGAGAGAGAGAACAAACTTTTATTTTACGCAGGACCAAATCCTAATATGAGTGTTCAGTTCACCAGTTCCACGTATTGCCCATTTGCGGATCTGGTGCACATGCTTATAGAGAGCTTCCTGGGCAGCCTGGGTGTTTACTGTCTAGGGGGAGACAGCCAGAGCTCCCAGGAAGAGATGGAGGTGACGGATTGGGCAAGAGATGGCGGGGTGCAGTCCCAATAAGAATGAGGGATGGATAGGTAGAAAGAACAGGTGGGACAGGCGGTAATGAGTGACGATGTCGGGGTAAGTTATCAGTCTGTCCCTGGCGGATATGGCTACATGGTAGGGAACGACGCGAAGGACACGGCTTCGATTATGAGTCCTCGAGCGACGTCGTGGGCTGCCTCATTTCCCCCAGGCCGGCATGAGCCGGGGCCCACGTTAGTTCTACCGATGAGATTGGGGAATTGACTGCCAAACTGTTGAGGGCGTGTGGCGAGAATAAGCTTGCCACGAGCGAAATTTCGAACGGACATTTTGGAAGCTGAGTTGGGTCAACCCAACGTTGGATCAACCAGCTGTGTGACAGTGCCTCTCCGGGATGGGCGGTGTTCACCGTGAGTCGGTTGATTTGAGGGGTGCCGGAAACCTGTTAATTGATCACGGATATGCGTCCTGATGGAAGGTCTCTGCTGGATATCCTCGTCGGGATCACTCGTCCGGCGGACGGCCACCTTGAAGTATGGGTTATCCACTTCTGGAGAATGTCCGCCAGCCCTTGGGGAATAAAGCACCGCGAGGAATATTTGTAGCCAGGGAGTTGCTGTAGTTAAGTGCAGAGCTTCGCAGCAGTTTGCATCGTTGAGCCTTCACGCGTTTGAAGCGTTCTCGTGGGGCTACTAGACGCTAAGGGAGCGAACGGGATGAGGCGTATGGGCCCTGCGTCAACACGTGGGCCAGCTCGCTTCCGATGCTGCCCGCGTGTCCGCGGGCGACCTAACAAGGCGTGCACTAAGGCGCTTCCAAGGAATGAAAAACTTCACCCTCTTTTCACCTTAACGAAGAAGAAGAAGAAGCAGAAAATGGCGTCCGGTACAAGTGCTGCTGGCATATCGGTTGTCAAAGCGCACTTCTCTGGCCGCCGGGGACTTTCTACGTTTCCTGTGACACGCGTAAGCATTCGAGAACGCAAGACTCTGCTCCAAGCTAATGCGACCTCTCTTTCCCACTCAACCAGAGTCATTCGCTCGAAGGTCCCAGGCCAGTGCGGTTGGAAAGCATCATAGGGATCGACCGTCTCATCGCTGACGAGACCGCTGAAAACAGCGCCAACGTACTGGTAAGTAGTAGACTTCTTCGCGGCTATATATGTGGTTCACGCGTACGCTTACAATTTGCGCGCAAGAAATCTTGTAATGTGCAAGTTCTCTACAGACAGGAGACCGTTTTGTGTCTGTGTCCTGCCAATGCTGCGGGGTGTTCCGAGCAATCACGTATGCTCGCAACAAGGGGACGACAATTGGTTATGAAGGAACAGTGGCGAAACGTCTGTGGTATTGCGTTGTCCCACACTTTCTGTCCGCCTGCGCCCCATTTGTGCTCTAGGCATGAAATCCTTCGTGTCTGTTCTGCCGGCAGCCGGGAGAAACACCTGGCCAAAATTCTGTCGGGGTTCGCATTTCGTCGGTTTATAAAACCACGTGACAGTTCCTTCGAAAATAAGCGAATTATTTGTCCCCAGAATGCTCCAGGTGGCGTGCTTGGCTAATCATGCACAGGCGACTGCCGGGAGAATTTCTCTGCTGTACTGCCACAGAAGCAGCCGAAAATGCGCGGGCCTTTGCGGAGTATTCGTCCTAAAGGATTCTAGGGGTAGCGTACATGTGCTTTACAGCCAATCACAGGCGACTGCCGGGAGAATTTCTCTGCGGTACCATGTCACGCTTCCACAGCAGCAGCCGGAAAGGCCCGGCCTTTTGGGGAGTATTCGTCCCTAGGATTCTGCGGGCGGCGTGCCTTACAGCCAATCACAGGCGACTACCGGGAGAAGTTCTGTAGGCATAACAACACGCTTGTATTAAAGGAAAATGTCGGTTGGTTAATAATCAAATAAAATGCGAGTTCCGGCACAATTTCGGCTAGGTATATATCCCGGCTTCCGGCAGAATAGACACTGCCGAAGTTTATTTACCCTAAGTATTTCTAGCCTTTGCTGACCTTCGACCTTTTTTGGGGCGCTTTGCACGTCTTGCCTGGTAGTTGGCGACCTCACCACAGCGCCACTTCTGCCAAACGGCGTGCGCCTCGCTCATCGTCGGGGCGCTCGTCCTGGCGGTTTTCGGCGGCGCGGCCGTCATTGCCGCGGCCGGTGCCAAGATCGACCACAAGAAGCTAGTCGAGTATCTCAGGTGAGAAACAAACGAAACTAATTAGCAAAATGGCGGCTATCGGAAAAGAAGGGCTACAAAGACGAAAGTACACTTAAAGGGGCCCTGCAACACTCCTTCCACCTTTTCTTTTATAAAACTTGAATGATTTCAGAATGTAGTCAGCAACAGCATTACGCAATTAGAATAGGGGTCCAAAAGTACATCAGCCAAAAATTTCAGCTCTGCTCATCGGATAACTTAACACGCTCGAAAGGTAAAAAAGATGTCCCCTGGTCTCTGCGTTGTTTGTGCGCTCGAATGACGTCATTCGAGCGATGTCGTGGTTATTGTGACAGCCATGCTCGGAATTCGAGTGGAATCCTTAGCACATGCTTGAATGTGTGTATTATATACTTATAGGGGGGGGGGGTGGCGCCACATAAGAACCAGATATCACCGATAGTCATGTGACGCCGTTCCCCTCGAGCCACTGTTCAAGGGCTTTGTAAAGTTCATAGACACCACGAGGGCCATAGGGGGTTTGGGGGTTCGAAACCCTCCCAAAATCTTTTCCAGGCAGCGCATAAGCAATACTTACTGTTGCTTTAGGCAAACTACCCCCTTCCCAAAGCCCATAACCCTTTCCGAAAAAAAATTCTGGTTACGGCCCCTATCTGTTTGCGGACCTCGCAAAGGTCATGGTCGGTCCTCTTTTATTAATAGTTCAGTGTTGATATATTGCGTGCATACGTGGCTGTCTCAGGCACTACTGGAACCCCGCCGGCGCTACCCAAGAGACGACCGATGACGCCATCACCAACGTGACCAACGTGACTTTGGGGAGCACGCCACACATCAACTTCGTCCGCCGCATCTTTCCTATCGGAGTCCCGGCCAATACGCCCGCGGCGGAGCCGCTCGCTTTGACCTTTTGAGGTTACACTCTGCCTCGCGTTGCGAAATTGTGCACTAGCAGCCAAGATGCAAGGATCCGCCCTCTGAAATCAACTTCCTTTTTTGCATTAATTTGATTAGCCACAGAATACATATGCCACCAATAAAACTATAGATGGAGTGTGCCGAGTGTGTGATGGGGAAGGGGTGCTACCATCGCTCAAGGGAATAATAATAATAATAATAATAATAATAATAATAATAATAATAATAATAATAATACGTGATGTGACAATGATAAATGAGTTATATAATTTGTTAGAATCAAACAAGCAGCAGTTACTAAGTGCAAGGCCTAGACTATACTGGGGAACAAGTTAAGAACTCATGTACGATCATATCAATCCGCCTAAGCGACAAACCCGGATGTCAATGGGCGCGCGCGTTTTGAAAGGAGAGTGGCTATAAATGCGTGATATCGTCTGTCTTTTCTCGCGTAGTTTGTCCGTGGTTGCTGCAGTAAGTTTATAATCATATTAAAGGAGTACTGACACGAAATTTCAAAGCTGTGATAACTATGTAAAACGCTTCCTTCTTATCAGAAGATATCTCCCAGCAAGTTTCAACAGCAACAGTTCAGCGAAACATATTTAAAATCCATTTTAATCTTCGCCCGCACGAGAAAGCCCAGAGCGGGCCGACATGACATCATGTGCTACTTGCCCCAAACTGCCGACGTCGGGGCTCCCGTGACAAAGCCGACGCGCTGGCTGTGGTTGGCGCGCGCTGCTCGGGCGTGTGTACACGTCATGGTTTTGGGACTGACGTCATGCTGCCCGGGCCTGTGGGGACGGCGAAGACCTCGGCCGGTCTGGGCGCGCGCGTGCGCTCGCTCGCGCAAGAATGGTGACGTCATGTGATACATCCTGTTATGGCGGCCGCTCGGTGTTTTTCAGTCGAAACCGAAACTGGCACGAATAAACGACGCCGTAAATGAGTGTTTACGCTGCGCTCGACCGTCTAATCTGTCATTCTATGATTAGTAGGCTGGTAGGCACGCATAGCAGCGAAAAAAAAACGTAACACGAAAATTTCGTGTCAGTACTCCTTTAAGCCCTAAAAATCACGGAAACGGCTCATACCATGTTCAAAACATTCCCAGTAATGCCCTAATTGCGCCGCGCGGAGTAACATCCGGCTGCGGTGACGAGGCACAGCAGCAACTTCCGTTTACATCGCATGCTTTACATGGCAGGGTTAGAAAAGAAACTGGAAGAAAGTCAAGTAGGGTTCAACCTAACGTATATGATGCAAGGCAAAGTAAGCACCTGAGTCCAATGTCCTTTAGGCTGTCCTCGATGTTGTCAACCGCCTCTTGGAGTGATGATGATGATAGTTGGGTTTTATTGGCGCAAGGCCGACTATGGGCAAAGAGCGCCAAAGAAGAAGTTACTGAACTGTGATGAGACCGTACATACTAAGACATGCGACTAAAAGTAAAGGTGATGCAAAACAAAAGACAATGGAGATGGCTGGTGTATAGGGCCAGGGTGATTACACATGATATGACAAGAGCTGCAGAAAGTTTACCTCAGCTAAAAACTTAAAAACACGTTGACTAGAAAACATTGGTTCGTCGGCTAAAAAGTATGATGGGTGCAAAGGAATGTGTCGTCTGTATAATTCAGGGAAATGTTTGTGTCGTGTTGTGTCAAGTGCCTTGCATGTGATTAGTATGTGGACTACGGATAGGCCCATTCCACACCTGCTACACGTGGGTCGCGAAGTTCCAGTGAGCAGGTGGGAGTGCGTAACATGTGTGTGGCCTATCCGCAGCCTAGCCAGGGTGACTTCAGTGTATCTGTTGTGTGAGTCAGTTATGTAGCGTCCCAGTTGTGGTTTTATTACGTGTAGTTTGTTGTCTGTTTGTTGACTCCAGTGTAATTGCCATGTGTTACGAAGCTGTCGTCTGATGTGTGTCTTTAGGTCGGTGTAAGGTACTGTTGTAATGTCAACTGTATAGTCATGAGAGCAGCATCACCAGCCATATGGTCGGCGGCCTCATTGCCAGGGATTCCACAATGCCCTGGTACCCAGCATATAGTTATTTCAAGATTTGAGGCATATGCAGACATTAGTACCTTGAAGAGAGCATTTATCACATAGTTTTTAGATGACCTTCCTAATGACAGTGCCTGTACGACGCTTTGAGAGTCTGTGTAGACGATGGACTTTGGAATCTTATGTTCGAGGATGTGATTTGACACGAGTAAAATGCCATACGCTTCTGCCGTGTAAATACTGCTGTGAAAATTCATTGTTTTGATAACTCTAAAATTTGGTCCATGCGCTGCACAAGAGACAGTAGAATTAGTTTTGGACGCGTCGCTATAGAATTCTGCGCACCTGTACTTGTCCTGTAGGAACAGGAAGTGCTGCAGAATTGCATTCCTGGGTACCCTATTTTTTTCTACACGAATGAATGACAGGTCGCATGTTACAGGACGAAGATGCCATGGTGCGATGAAATTATGAATGGGTGTCTTGTGCGTGTCTGAAAGGGGGACATGGAGTGCAGAAGCCTCTTCCCTAACTCTGAGAGAGAACGGTAAGGGAATAGATGGCCTGTTTAAAAAGAGTTGTAAATTTGATGTATCGTTCATGATGGGATTAAAAGGATGGTTGGTCAGAGACACGATCTTGGATGCATACAACAGGAACAGGTCAACATACTCCCGCTGATGCCCTAGGCACCATTTGTCGCACTCGACATAAAGACTTTCAACAGGGCTAGTGCGGAATGCGCCACATGAGAGGCGAAGGCCAAGATGCAGCACTGGGTCGAGCATTTTCAGTGCTGTTTTTGTAGCCGACCCATACACGACACTGCCGTAGTCGAGCCGAGACCCCACCAACGCTGTGTACAGGCGCAGCAGGAGTTGTTTGTCGGCCCCATAAGATTGATGCGAGAGGACCTTAAGAATATTCATTGTTTTTAAGCATTTGCATTTGAGCTGTCTGATATGTGGGATGAATGTAAGTTTTTCGTCGAATAAAATACCTAAAAACTTGTGTTCCTTGTTCACAGGAATTGGCACATTCGCAAGAGTGATGTCTGGGTCCGGGTGGACGCCACGCCTCCTGGAGAATAGAACACAAGAGCTCTTCGCGGGATTAAGATTAAAGCCATTCTTGTCAGCCCAGCCGGCAAGTTTCTTGACGCCGAGCTGGACTTGACGTTCGCAGATGGACAGGTTACACGATTTAAAGGATATCTGCACGTCATCTACATACATGGAATAGGAGATTGTAGGTGGCAATGCCTTTCCAAGAGAGTTCATTTTTGCTATGAAGAGAGTGCAGCTCAACACTCCACCTTGCGGCACGCCATTTTCTTGCACATGTACCTTTGACAGTGCAGAACCAACTCTGACGCGAAAGGTTCTCTCCGACATATAACTACAAAGGATGTTCAACATGTTGCCCGCAACACCGATTGACTTTAGGTCACTGAGGATACCGTACCGCCAAGCGGTGTCATAGGCTTTCTCTATGTCGAAAAACACCGTCAGACAAAATTGTTTATGCACAAAGGCATCCTTTATATATGTTTCAAGAGCTACGAGTTGATCGTTCGTTGATCGCCCCGCCCTGAAGCCTGCCTGGCAGCTCTCGAGAAGACCGTTGTACTCAAGGAAGTACACGAGCCTGCGATTTATCATCTTCTCGAGAAGCTTGCACAGGCAGCTGGTCAGGGCAATGGGTCGATAGCTAGCAGGAGAGGAAGGGTCCTTCCCTTCTTTCAAGAATGCTACAACTATGGCCTCCCTCCAAGACTTTGGAATGTGCCCCGAAAGAAATATCTTGTTGTAAAGGTGAAGGAGTGTTACAAGAGTGTTTGCGTGTAAGTGCTGTATCATTGTATATGTAATGTTGTCTGGGCCTGGAGCTGAGGGTTTACACGTGCTTAGAGCAGCCCTCAGCTCATGTAGTGAAAACAGGGAGTTGTAAGAGGTCTGTGATTTGTTGTTGTCGCGTAGGGACTTCTTTTCACAACAGGCTTTATGTTTCAGGAAAGTGTTTGTGTAGTGTGCTGAACTGGACACGTGTTGGAAGTTGGAAGTGTTGTGCGAGTGTGTCAGCCTGGTCTTCGAGTGTGTCCCCTGCAGTGCTGACCAGAGGCAGGCTGTGTGTTTGTTGTCCCTTGAGTTTGCGTATTCGTGTCCATACTTTCCTTGTGTCTGTGTAGGAGTTTATTGATGTTATGAATGTACGCCAACTCTCTCGTTTTGCCTCACGGCGCACACGTTTTCCTAACGCCTTGGCCCGTTTGAACAAGAGGAGGTTTCCCGACGTGGGGTACCGACGAAGGATACCCCACGCCTTGTTCTGGGCCTCTCGCGCCCGCCTACAGTCCTCATTCCACCACGGCCTCCGCTGGTTGCGCGGGGCACCAGAGGCGTGGGGAATGGACCTTTCGGCGGCGTCGAGGATGTGCGCCGTGAGGAGTTGGGTAGATTCTTCAACGTGTAGGTGTCCTATGGATGTGTGGTGTAGTTTGGATGTCTCTGTAAATGTATTCCAGTTAGCT
Organism: Haemaphysalis longicornis; assembly: GCF_048455015.1. Lineage (NCBI taxonomy): Eukaryota > Metazoa > Arthropoda > Arachnida > Ixodida > Ixodidae > Haemaphysalis > Haemaphysalis longicornis. The sequence continues at coordinate 88,264,977 of NW_027526460.1, read as the reverse complement.
CGTGTTTCATTGAACCGATTATGGGAAGATGGACTGCATGGGCCTTTACCTATGTATGTAAGTGAGGTGGGGAAGTGGTCACTGCCATATGGGTCAGTTCCCACACCCCACTCGAGAAGAGGAAAGAGAACTGCGGAGCCAATAGCCAAGTCAAGACATGAGTATGTGTTGTGTCCTATGTTATGATATGTAGGCTGTTTATTGTTGAAAAGGCATGCTCCAGAGGATGTAAGAAACCTCTCTATCAGGCGACCCCGGGCATCCGTACGAGAAGAGCCCCAAAGAGAATTGTGAGCATTAAGGTCGCCTGTTAGAATGTACGGTTCGGGCAGCTGGTCAACCAGCGCCTCGACGTCAGAGCTCGAAACTGTAACATCAGGAGGAATGTATATGGAGCATACCGTTATCAACCTATTAAATATTATTAAGCGTATTGCTACAGCCTCAAGGATAGTGTTTAAAGTGACAGGGTGGCATGCTAAGGATTTCCGGACGATTATGGCCACACCGCCAGAAGAGTGTGTGCAGCCATCCCTGTCCTTTCTGAAGACCATGTAACTATTCAAGAAATTTGTGTGCTTGGAATTCAAATGTGTTTCCTGAACACACATTACACTTGGCTGATTAGCATGCAGTATTTCATATACATCGTCAAGATTTTTAAGAAGGCCTCTACAGTTCCATTGAATTATGTTTTCTCTTCCCATTATTTAGTGTGAGAGCTACTGGAGTGTGTGTGTTTGTTTATGTGTCGTCTTTCGGGGCTGTGACTCTCGCCTTTTTTGGCTTGTCGGGAGGCTTTGTCGTCGGGACGCGTTCCTTGCGCTGCGTTGCAGGCAGGAACGGCCCGACATCCATGTCGTCGTCGGATGTCCGAGGGGTGCCCGACGGACCGGGCCCCCCGGACTTGGCCCCCCCTCGGGAGCCCTTCGTTTGAGCCGCCACCGCCGAGGGCGTCCGGGGCGCCAGAGGTGGCACGGGCGGTGCGGTGGCGGTGGGAGCCGGTGCGGGGCCCGTGGTGTCCATGGCACTCTCCAACGGACTGGAGGACGGGGAGGCAGGGACGGGAGCGGCACCGGTCCCGACGGAAGAGGTTGCCACCACAACCGCTGCTGCCTCAGCAAGCGGCGTGGTGGCGGGTTGGGCTGCCAGAGGCAACCCAGGGGGGGGCGGAGGGACCAGGTCAGACTCGCTGAACTGGGTCCCTGTGGAAACCAAACGCCGCTCCGCCCCCGGCGAGCTGCGTCGGCGTACCTCCCCAGAGGGAAAGAGGCGAACCTCTTCCGCGCCTCTGGGAAGGTGATGTTTTCTGTGACCTTGAGATTGATTATTTTCTTTTCTATTTGGAACTTTTCGCATTTCCTGGAGTAGGCCGCATGTGGGCCCCTGCAGTTTGCACAAGTGAGGATGTCAGAATTACAGTTGTCGGTGGGGTGGTCCTGCGCGGCGCATTTCGCACACGTTGTTTTGCCGCGGTAAGAGGTTGTACTGTGCCTGAACCGCTGGCACTTGAAGCAACGGCGCGGGTTCGGAATGTAAGGACGAATGGAGCATCGAATGAAGCCTGCATTTATATATTGTGGAAGTGCCGAGCGGTCAAAGGTCAGGATAATGTGTTTGGTGGGGATTATCTTGTCATCCCTGCGCATCGTGATGCGCCGCACAGCTGTGACGCCCTGATCCTTTAGACCTGCGAGAAGGTCTGCATCTGTTTCCGTCAGGAGATCTGTCTCAGAAATCACACCCTGGGAGCTGTTTAGGCTCCTGTGGGGCGTGACCCTGATGTCCAGATCATGGATGCGGGTTTGTGCAAGAAGAGTGTGGGCTTGTTGTTCAGCATTGACTTCTACCAGGATTTCTCCGGTCCTGAGCTTTTTAGCTTGATATTTGCCACCTATGGTGCTTTGCAGAAATTTAGAGATCAAGAATACAGACATGGAAGCGACAGGTCGTGCTGAGTCAGCTGACTCAATCACAAGAAAACGAGCATAATTATTCGAGGTTCTTGACAAGACAGTTGTTGAAAGAGGTGGGTACGAAACTTCGGTGCGGCCCCTTTTCGGGGGCCGATCACGTTTGGGGGGGGGGTTTGGAAAATGCCATGTGACACATTGGAAAGCAGGGAGACGGGGGTACTTTCTTCTTTGACCTTACCCTGGTAGCCAAAGAGGTCCCGGAGCTCCCTGCCTGGTGAACAGACAGGGAGCCCATCCGCCGGAGCTTGACCTGGGCTCCGACGGCCACCGTTCGTGGTTTCTAACCCTCCACCTATAAACACATTGCCACGGTTGGATCCAGCGTATGTTTGGGGGCTCGGGGTCCGCAGTATCGCCAGTACCGTCACCAAGATTGCTCAAGGTGCCCCGTGCGGGGCGCCTCTTGGAGTGTTGATTCAATGTGGCCGTCACTGCCCCCGGGAACCCAGAGGGTAATGTCGTCCGCATAGATTGTGTATTTCACGTCCGGGAGCGTGTCCAGCCACTCGGCTACCCCAATCATCACTAGGTTGAATAGGAGCGGTGAAATGACCGAGCCTTGCGGGGTACCGATGCTGCCAAGCTCCCTCTCTTCGAGTTGCATGTTGCCAATCTGTAGCTTGACCGTACGGTGCGACAGAAAGTCTCGTATGTAATTGTAGGTTCGTTCTCCCAGTCCGAGCCTAAAAACCTGGGCTAGGATTGCAGAGTGGCGCACCTTGTCAAAGGCGCTTTGCAGATCCAGACCGAGGATGGCCCGATTGTCCCCGGTGTTGACTGTGAGGTCCATGACTTCATGTTGGATGAGCAACATGGCGTCCTGTGTGCTGAGCTTTTCTCTAAAGCCCAGCATCGTGCTCGGATACACGTCCCGGTCTTCCAGGAATCTCTGCCATCTGTTGTTGAGTACGTGTTCCAAGACCTTTCCCGCACACGAGGTGAGGGAGATGGGCCTCAGATTTTCAATGCCGGGTGGCTTGTTTGGCTTGGGGATTAGTATCGTTCTGGCCGCCTTCCACTGTCTGGGCAGTTTGCCGGCGCGCCAGCACTTCTTGTAGTAAGCCGTGAGTTCCGTAATGGCCTCGTCATTCAAGTTGCGTAGAGCCTTGTTGCTGATCTCATCGGGGCCCGCGGCTGATTTGCAATTTAGGTCTTGGGCCGCCTTGCGCACCTCCCACTCTTCAATGTTCTTGTCGAGTAGGGGGTTGGGCGGACCGCTATAATCTGCGTGCTTTTCGCTCGGGGTGCTGGGGAGGTAGCGTTCATTTAGGCGCTTGCACATCTCCTCTTCCCCGAGCTTCTTGGTGGTAGTGTAGATGATTTGCGCCAGTCTGTGTTGTTGGTAGTCCTTGCTCTTGGACTCGTCCAGCAGGTGTCGGAGCAGCTTCCACGTTCGGCCTTTGTGAAGTTGCCCGTCAGCCTCGTTGCAGATGGCGTGCCATTGCTGCGCGCGTAGTTGTCTGCTGTACTTTTCGATGCTGCGTCCAAGTTCGGCAATCCTCTTTCTGAGTTTCCTGTTGTGCCGCTGGCGCTTCCATCGCTTTTGCAGTGCCTGTCTCGCCTCGATCATGTGTGCGAGGCGGGGGTCTATTCGGTGGGTGGTCTCGTCCGTCTCCACCTCTGTGGTTGCCTGCGATGCGGCCGTTACCAGCCCCTCGGTCCATGCTTCAATGTCAGTGATCTTGCCCAGGTTCGTTTGGCGATATGGAAAGCCGTTCGCGCGAGCTCTCGCTTCGACTAGAAAGATACGGGCGTCAATGCGCGGTGTGTACGGCATTTTTTCCCCCCAAGGTCAGAGCGCTTTGACGGCGATTTGACGAAGTCGGCGACGAGCGCCAGCATGTCCCAGGAGTGAGCTAACGTAAGGGTCCCTGCCGTAATCACTTCCTCGGAAATGAAGCGAGCACACTCGTACTTCCTTTAGCTCTCTTTCTCCTCCGTTTGCAAAGTTCACGAAACGTAGCCACTTGCTTTGCCGAGGTTCGTCGTTGGGCAGCACATGAAAGGAGATCTCCTCACCGGCGGGGATGTCGCACTCCCTCGACGATTTGCCCGTACTACATGGGCATTTCAAAACGTAGCAACAAAATTTCATTGTAAAGTACTCGAACAAACTGAAGTTTTCAGTGGTTGTAAACTGGAAACGAGCTCCTAACAATAGCAGCAAGCCAACACCATTCCGAAACTGCGACGACTGTCACTATCTCGTCGCTGCTTGCTGTTCCTTACTCCCATCGTTTCTATTTTTACCTTTGCTGGTTGGCGATATGACGTCCAACCTCCTGTGAAGGGATTACGATACGAAGCAAGGTCGCGGCTGTGCGTGCTGGAACGGTTCGTTGGCCCGTTCGTTGGCCCCGAAGAGCCTCGAACCCGAAAATTCGTCTGCGCGACGGTGGCGACGGCGAGATGTCGAGTTCGGCTGGCGGTAGTTTTGTACGCATTGGCGTACACGCTTGCGTGTTTATTCGGAATTTCAACCGTTTACTCCACCGTTCTTAGTGTCATAAAAGGAATGTGCAGTATGTTTAACGGGCATATAGCTCACTATGCAAACTGGTAAGCCCTGCCTATTGCATTTTCCGGCCTCCGCCAATCGCAGAGCATTCTCGTGTGACATCATAGGTTCTGTTGCGGGAAATGAGCTGGTGGGTCGCATGGTCATTCCCTTTTTTCCTAATTATGTAGCATATTTGAGCGAAGTTTGTGTTAAAAGTGGTGTCAGTATAGTTCTAACGAGGCAATCTTTCGAATGAACCAAACTTGTGTTTTCTCTTCATGGCTCCTTTAAGGGTAAGGGAAAGCGAAACGCAGCTATATAATGAAGCATAGAGATCTGTGCGGGTATAACAAATATGAAGTAGTGAGAGGAATGTGGAAAGGAGTAAATGGTTCCGGGTATCACATTTGCGAATGCTGTACTCTGCTTAAAATAAGACGTTCTATCAGGTCTTGAAGTGAACCTGAGAATTGTGGGCCGTTTAGCCTTAGGAGTGCATGGACAAACAACTAACGAAGCAGTGCAGGGAGATATGGGCTGGGCGTCATTTGAAGTTCGAGAAGCGCAGAGTAAAATGTTTTGAGAGGACGTTGAGAGCGATGAATCAACGTAGGTGGGCAGCTAAGGCACGGCCGCTCGATGGAAACAGGGACCTTGTTTCCATCGAGCGGCCGTGGCTAAGGTTTTTAGGTATCTATACTTGAAAAGCGTGGATACGCAGTGGAGACTAGAAGGCTGACGATGAACTACGGAAAGAACAGTAACGAGTCCAAAACAGCCAAGGTAACCAAAAAAGAGGCAAGGCAGATATAAACGAATAAATTGAGAGAAAAAAAAACGGAAGCTAAAACGTCGTTACAGATGTACAGGGCTGAGAAATTGAACATCAGAAAGGAAAATTTCTGCAATAATTCCAAGGACAATGCTTTGCTTTTTGAGGCTAGAGCAGGTTGCCTGCGAACTAAGAGCTTTGTGGGGAAGTATTCGCAAAATGATGGGTTATGCGTGGTCTGCGGAAAAGAAACAGAAACTGTGCGGCACATAGTGTTAGAATGCGACGATATCCACCCAAATCTACATGAGGGTAATATTCGGCTTGCAGAAGCCCAATGATTTAAGGGTAGCACAGAGAGTTAACTTCAAGGCTGTCGAAGCGAGGAAAAGAAGATTAGAATGCTGGTGGACGAAAAGCAGAGAGGGGAATATTGCCTAGGACAGTTACCCCCTGTAACAGGAAAAAAAAGTATTTTGGGCCTGTCCTAAGCAGCGCTAGTATTAAACCAAGAGTATAAAACATATTAGTCCTTTTTGGCAAGATGACACGTCATCACCACGCTGCAAAGGGGAAACCAATAGCAATCATCATCATCATCGTTGCCGTTCTTAAGTTGTGCCCGAGTATAGTGCTACATTTACTACCTGCAGTTACTAAGTGCCCAGTGGATGCTGTGACGAGTAATTGGTTAGCGTTCTGTTAGTAAATGCAACCACCTTTTTTTTTTTTTGAAGAGTGTGGCTTTAGCAAAAAAAAAAGGCGATAACACCGAGTCGCTAGAAAATGCCGAGCGCTCGTGAGCGCGTCTCGCAGCGACCGCCGCACGCCCCGGCACGCGCAATGGCTTTCGCAACCAACACCACCACAGCTGGCGCTTGCGCAACACCTGCCAACTGTGGGGTAATATCGCCCAAGCCTGTTTCTGTCGCAAGAGCTGGTTTGTTGAGAGGCCACCAATCTGCTGCATCAAGTGGCCGCCTGCACCATCCTGCACACACTATTGTCTCGGGGGGAGCACTGCACTGTGGGCATTGCAGGCAAGGGACAGTCATTTGTCAGCCACGTTGACCCACCATGTTTGGTGTCAGCCCACGCTACTGCTATTTAACTTTGGGCTCCTTTTTTGTCCTATGCAGCGTGAACAAACGCCAAATGCGGTGGTAGGCCAAATCAAAAGGCTCGCACAGAGTTTCTTAGTAAGCAAAGCATACTAGAGAGGAAACTGCACCTGAGAATCCATGTCGTCGCAGGGGGTTATGGGAAGATTCCTGCTCCTTGCTAGGGCTTGGTGTGACAAGCAGTTTTATGGATTGCTTCGAGACAGCCAATATGCTCCCTGTTCAGTGGCAACTGTGTATTCGGTGAAAGAGCAGGCAGTGCGTGACCGTAGCTAACATTGGTCATGCCGGAATCGAAGGAATGTATTAATATGCCGCCATGAAAGTTGTAGCTGACGAAAAAAATAAATCGTGTTTCGACGAAGGCAAGATCATACGACAGATACGGGACCCTGTATTCGTCCTATCTTGTCTTCGTCCAGGACTGTCTAATGCCACGTTTTCTTTTATCTTCAAGTATGAACCAACCCGCTCAGCAACAGGTTTTGTTAAACTGCAGCTGACGGTCAGTGCACCAATTCACCACGAAGGCGACGTTTTCATAGGCATGCTCAAAAACATTTCCACGCTCATCAAACAACTTATTATTTGAAATAGTAGTAAAACAAACAAAACAAGAGTCTCTAACGAGTTTCCCCCAAAATATTAACATTGTTTTTAACTATCAGCTCGGCCTGCAGAGGCACAAGCATTCTGGCAAAAATACACTTTACGCCCTTTTTCCTTAGCTTTAAAACAGCCTGTTTCATTTTCCACTTATATGCCAACACACCATTGTTTGCATTTTTGTGGCATTGCATTGGAATATACGGCCACTCAAATGTTTCAATCCAAGCCAATGAGGAAACTAAGGCGAGCGCACAGTATAATTACAGTGAACTCTGGGCTCACATGCTGAACGATGCTCTTTCCATATCAAGGTTGGATGCAAACTCTCAGTACCTTTTTCCTACTGTGTGTATGCGGCCCGTTGCCTGGATGTGCAGCATGTATTGAATGCCACGTGCTCCATTGTATGTATTTCAATGCAACTTGATAGTACACCCACCCAACTTTCTGTCTATATCCCGGGAGCGTCGACCGCTCGGTTGATCAGCGCCTTATGACGGAGTTACACGGCAGATACGACGAGAGTTGCCACATGCGCACCATGCACCGGCTGCGCCGACCACCGTCTGCTAGGCTCTTCTAGGAGCTGAGTGCACTCCCGAGCCGTTTCCTTCGCTTATCACACTGCTTTGCATACTTGCAGTCTTTGCTCACGAGAAGGTCCATTGTGCCAATACAGTAAAACCTCGTCTAAACGTTAAAAAAAAAAAAAAAAAAAAAAGAACACGAGGGTGAAATGTATTATCTGGAAAAATGTATGATCCGCCGCAGTAAAAAAAAAAGCATCAGAGAGATAAACGCGAGTATTTAACGGCCTTTTTCACTTGTACATGTCTGTTAATGTCTGCTGGCGCATGCAGTGGCCCTTTAAGAGCAAGAGCTACTTCTGTAAACATTGCAGACTTTTGTTCGCACTGGGATTGCCCTTCGCACGGAAGTACCTCCGCACTGCTTCCAAGCCGACTCTGGCCTGAGCATATGTGGCCGCCGCAGCCGCCACCTCTTCCTCCCCTTTGTCGCCGCCATATTTTTTGGAGGCTTCGTCCAGCGCCGGCGCTGCTTCATGGCGTGATTCTGCCACAATTTCTTCCAATGTTAGCGTTTCGCACATTGGGACGTCGTTATACGGGTGACGTTGGCTAAAGGCAGCTGCGTTACCAAGTGCATCCGGCAAGCCCAGCACTGTGGCAAAGCCGACATGGTGACCCAGGCGGCTCAACCGCCGCTCGGCGCCTGCTTATTGCGCCGCGCGTGTTGAGCCTTAGTCCGCATGCACGTCAGCCAGCTTTTGTTCACTGTAAAACGCATCATCTGGTCGTAGTTGAATAAAATTTTTAGTTTTGAACGTACTTACTGGTAAATCATGTTATTGGGGAATGTAGTAACTGGGAAAAAATACCCTAATGCTACGGGGCATTTTTAGTGTTCACAATTGAGAGCGTTGTAACTGGGAAATCGTATGAACTGCGAACGTATCAACATGGTTCTACTGTACTTCATAAATCACTACAAAATGCACATTTCAAGATTTGGCCGTGGGAAGCTTAAGCTGATACCAGTAGTCACTTTCACTTTCCCTCTTCGCACCGTTAGTGGCTGTTCGGCACAGTGTGATAACGTTCTGCTCTTGAAACAGCCTAGCAGATGACGGCCGCGGCAGCCAGTGCTTAGTGCGCATGCGGCAACTTTCACAGAGCAGTGCCACTCTGTCACACGGCGTGGATACTCCGTTATACGGCACGGATCCACAGGACGGTCGACGCTCTTGTGATATTGATAAAAAAAAAAATGGGCGGGTGTACATACGTAACAGCTTCAACAAATTTCTACAGGCACATTTACGTAAATGTAACGTTTTTCTTATGGGCCATTGGAAATACTGCAGAGGAAGAAGAGGTAGCTATGGCAGCTGCCTCCTAACATCATCCTTATCACTGAAAGGTACAAGTTCAATCCAACCATCAGAGATCTCGTTGTTCAGCAATGGCCATCGTTACTGCAAGCCTTGAGACCAGTAGCTGGACGAGACAAAAAAAAATGCAACCACAGTCATGCAGCAACAACAAAAAAAAAAAAAAAGGTTTAAGTTCAATTCAGAGAAGTGCCCTTTAGTAGACGAAGAAAGGTACTAAGCACACCCACCCATGAAACCCAATGTGTGACACCAGGAAAGCTGAATGAGAAGACTAATAGGGAAATAAAAGTTTTTATTGCACATACTGGTGCATTGTTCATTCTGCCATGCTTCCCTTGGTTAACACAATACAGTGTTCTCATTAAAAGTGTCTAGAGCAAGTTTTTAAGGCAGAACCTGGCTGTAAGACAAGGTCCTGCCACCCTCTTACCTATTCAAAAACTACACAAGACTGGGGTCGACGCTCCCTGCAACTTGTGTATGGAGACTCCCGACAGCTCAACAGCAAGCGACATTGTTTACGAATGCACCACTTGAAACAATATGTAGCTGGAGGCGCAAGACTTATAGCCTTGCGAGCTTCTTCCCCCAAGCAGGTGTTAATAATTTGCACGTCCTAGTTATACTGTATTTAATGCCGACTGCTAATGGCTCGACTCCAAACTTCATTAACTAGTACTAGTCATCACTCAAGTTGACAAGTCCCAATGTGAATGTAATTATAGCACCTGACACTCCGATGACCAAAAACATTTGCATCACTGCAGCCCCCGAGACCACCTTGAATGTCCCGCAGTTCCTAGTAAGGCAACAATGCGGGCTTGACCCCCATGTGTTTTTGCTTATCACACCCTTTGTTGATTGCTGTGGATTGCCGTAAAAAATGTTCATTTGGGCGCTGACCCCCCCTTTGCGTGTAAGGCCCACCAAACAGGTTTTAGGGGTGAAGCCCCTTAGGGGCTGGGGCTGTTGGTGTCTCCTGTTGTCGTTGTAATCGTCGTCTCATGTAGTCACTGCACTAAAACACTGGAAAACTCATTTCTGCTTCGTGCTAGAACGTAAAGCGCACTAAAAAAACACCGGGACACTCGTTTACGCCTCGCGCTAGAGAGAGAGAGAGAGAGAGAGAAAGACTTTATTTGAGGCCAGCAGGGAGTGGGAGGTCGGGATGCGCAGAGCCTCCACATCCCACCCACGTTCACGACGTCCTCGGGACTGGGCCCCGCCGGTGTCGGCGTGAGCGGTGCGCGAAAGGTACTCGGGAGTTCGTCCCTTTCCCCCCCGTCTGCGACTCGCTCCGCTTCTGCCTGGCGAGAGCAGCCTCAAGCTGCTGGACTAGAGAGCTTCATGCTTCAAAGGCAAGAGACTGTTACAGCAAAGCTGTATACCTCTACCCCTCAACGGTTTCGTCTCCATTGACAAGAACGCCAAGGCCCCAAGAATACACGTATACACTGCACGCTTCGCCCCTCCCCAGGTTTCACGTTAGTGGAAATGGCCTGGGATTTTTTCCCTCCCAAAATGGCTGAAAAGTAAAGCAACATATGACAACTCATTGCAGCTTCATTTGACTAGGCAACCTTTGCGTGCCAATTTTTTTTGCCTGTAGTCTTCAGATCCTAAGCACTAGCCGCTATTCCCACTGCATGCACCATCAAGGTGTGCCATCAAGTCATACGCTTGGTGAAGGTTCCGCTGAAGACCCATCGCAAAGAACAAAGAGGCAATCAAGATGGCAAGACAGCAAGTTCATATTTATTGCCACTTGCAGCTAAGGCACACACCTCACTTATATATTATCTCAACTCCAAATGTGTCCTCTTCCAGGTACAAAAATCACTCCATAAAAACCAGAAACGTTACAAGTCAGTTTCAAGTACTTTCTACAGTATAATGACTAATGGCACAAGCCGAAGGCATTTTAAAAGCCACTGCATACTGCCGAACATCTAGTACAACAAACAAGAGCTTCTTGCCAAATCACTGTACGCATTTTTCTCGGTACAATTAAAGTGGCAAATACGGTAGACTGCCGTTATTAAGACGAACGCGAAGGGACCGTAAACATTTGTTCGTATTACCAGAAATTTGTCTTAAGCAGAGGTTTTTTGCATTGTGGCCATTACAAAAGAGCAAAAATGCTGTTCGTGTTAACAATAGCATTTGTCTTAACCGAGTTCGTCTTAACAGGAGTCCACTGTATTTGGATTTCTACACAGCTACCAGCACTAAGGCAGGGCATGCACTTTAAGCACTTAAAGAAGCCATGAAGTCAAATATAACATTGTTCAAGGTGAAGGAGCTAGCGCTTAATAACTCGTTTGACTACATTCCAGATATCAAAGATGTATTCCTAACTGAAGAATAAAAATGCAACAAATACTAAAAACTTCTAAAATTTCAAACAACACAAAGAAAAAAATCACATTTTGGGGCTTGCATGAAAGCTACACCAAGGCTGTGAGGCACGCCATAGTGGAGAGCTCCGGATTAATGCTCACCACCTGCAGATCTTTAAAGTGTGCCGAAATCTCGACACAAGGGCGTTTTTGCTTTCGCCTCCAGCTGAAAAGCTTGGATTCAATTCTCAGCCACCACGACCGGGAATCGAATCCATGTCCCTGGGATCAGCAGCACAGCACCTCAGCCACCGCGGCATATAACTTTCGAATTCCATGCTACAGCAATGTAGTAAAGGCAACAGTGACGTAATACCGGATTTTCGCGCGTATAACCTGCCCCTGTATATAACCCGCACCCTCACTTTCCGCCAACGAATAAAAAAAATATATATCCCTGCATATTGCCCGCATATTTTATACGTAAAAGGATGAACCAAAGCTACTACTCAAGCAACATTATACATTTGTTTATGCAAAAGAACTTACCTAGCTGACTACATAACTAGAGGACTTGCTGCGTACATTTTTTCATGATGGCATATTGTTGAGCACTGTCAATGGGATAACAGTGGCTTAGTCGGTATTACTGCTGTAGGGGCACCACAGCAGAACGCGCATTGCGGTGAAGCTACACCAAAGGAAATACTACCTCGCATATAATCCGCACCTCCACTTCACCACCGAAACTTTCGCATTTTTAGTGTGGGTTATACGTGCGAAAATACGGTATGGGCCAACACTAAAAAGATAATTTTCAGTGTGTTAACTGCATTTTCGCATTTAAGTGATCCAATCAAAGAGAACTGGAGGCCCCACTACGGTCACCAGTCGCGCTTTTTCTAAGTGGTGGCTTTGGTTAGTGGCCGTAAGTAAAAAAAACATCCTTTGACGTGACAGAGACGTCGCCGCAAATTGGCCGGAGAATTGCTGCTGCTCCATCCATTTTCATTAATATCTCGATTGCTTGAAGTTTTCAACAGGACTGGTATCACTGTTATCAGGACAAGGTGTTTTTTGTAATGAAAAAATCTTGAATTTTGTTTTAATGGCCCTTTTTAGGGGGGACACTGGTCTTGAGGACATATCTTATTTTTTAACCTATGTGCTTGAGATTTATACATTACTAAGAGTATTTCAACATCCTGAGCACAAATATGCAGTCAGTTTTCATCTATGGGGTGTAAGTTTAGAGTGGTGCAACATGTTATGCCCCTACGTTTCGGGCACTTTTTTCATTATCTACCTTTGAAATACTCGACTAGCTTTTATCCCTTTGTGCTCTAGAAGGCCGAGGAGGGAGTGCAACTATACCACAGCAGTAAGTTTACCCTTGTCTCTGCAAACGCTGTAAACTTCATAAATGTCAGGTCATCAATTTTCAATGTTTTATAAAACTAACTGCATAAAATATTGCGCCAGCAAAAAGAAATTCTACACTTTTGTGGTTTTGTCGCACTGTTCAGTTCATAAGCTTTCGAATGAAGCAAAAATGACGCAAATCGAACCAGTACAGCCCAAGACATTGTACCCGACAGCTGACCATGTGGGAAAAAAATTGGTTCTGAGAAAACAGGGCATAAAGTTGGGAAACATAGGCAAAAATGGTCATTTAGGCGACTTCAAAGGGCGACAGCTTTGTGAATACTTATGATACAGCTATGATATTTTGCAGGTACATTCTTTGGGACCTGTAGACTGCAAATAAAATTAATACAGAAAATTGATTTTTTGGCAAATTTTCAGTCCTCAAGACCAGTGTCCCCCCTTAAAAACAATGCACTTGAAAACAGCAGCACCGTAGAATGATTTGCTGCTTCAAATGCATGTAAAACAAGGCACCCTCACCTAGGCAGTACTTGACGTCAAAAGGCGCAAGATGTAAAGCAATTAAAGCACTCGATAAAAAGGTTAGAGCCGTACAGGATTTGCCTTTGGGACAAAACGTAAACGCCGCAGTTATTTTTCCAAACAAAATGTATACATGAAACACAGGACAGACAAACATTTAAAGTCTGAGTACCTAGAGTATTGCACGTTCAGTTACACTAATGCACACAAAAAAGTAAAGAAAAATATGCTGTGACTAAACTGCAATAAGATGGGGCCTTTTTAAAAGTAATCAAACTTGCTGTGGCACAAAAACACTTGGAAAAAACGAACATCTCTCAATTCAACTTTACCTCCGCTGACACCCGGTTGATAGGTACGAAAGTTGGAATGCTAGAACGCATTTGTGCAGCCCGATCAAACCTTCCAAAGCAAATTTTTTCAGAGCCATAGTGTCCAACGTTGATGACCTTTACACAAGTTGGTTTTAGTACAGCCCAAAGACCAGGCATGCATTGTTATGTTGCATTTATTGTAGCACCTTTCCTCAGTTGTTCCGCATGTACTGCATAAACAGAAAGGCACATACGGCCCCGCACACGCAAAAGACAGAGAGAGAAGTGACATGCACAGCAATTGCACAACGCATTCCTGTTATCCGATCATGCGAAACAGCTAGAAAAGAGTACCGTATTTAAACGAGTGTAAGTCGACTCGAATGTAGGTCAACCCCCCCAAAATTGCCCCCCCCCCCCCCCCCCCCCCCTCTCTCTCTCTCTAAAAAAGAGCGCAGAAAGAGCCTGTTTGAATGCTGCTGTAAACGAGTGCAGAGAGAGAAGCTCTTTTGTCAACTACCAATACCCCCCCTACGGCGGCTCTTCCATCAATGATCGATGCCCCCCCGAGAGCCGTTCGCTCGTGGTGCGTGCAGTAGATGTTAAAAAAGAGAAGCTTCTATGTACGCACGCGGAATAACTGTGCTGTGGGTTGAGCAGGAAACTTTACCTCTAATCATGAGAAAACATTCGCTGCGAGATGAAAACAATCGAAGCTGCCGGCAGCAGCCACTGCCACGCGATACCAAAACAAACATGGCGGCTGACAGAAGCGGCCACTCGCGATTTCCTTTTATTCGCGAGTACGTTATTTGCGTTCAAGAAGCGTTTTGTTTGTCCCTAACAAACAAAATAAGTATTAGCGAATTCCTTGATTCAATGCGCGGTGCTAACGTAGCCACAATCATATCACGTTGTTCAGTACACATCCATACACGATGGTGGGAGGTTAGTCGCACAGATCGCGAACGCCGCGAACGCCAACTTTCAAAGTCGGAATCACCTTTGTTGACACCAGAATGTATGCGACAGTAAATTAGCACGCTACGCTTCGACCGTAACTATGGAAACGAGGGTGCAACGCTCTCCCCACCTTGTAGCCCACCTGATTTCTCGTTTCCCTTGCCATTACTAGCGGTACGCAGTTTGATTTCGATTCGAAGTCGACCCCCCAACACTGCGTAATCAAATTTGAAAAAAAAAAAAAAAAAAGGGGGGGGGGGGGGGGGGGGGGTCGACCTACAATCGTGTAAATACGGTACCTAACTATCCATTCATCCAGGCAACAACATATTCACAGCTCTGAAGGACAGTGACACCCAGAGTTACAAAATATACACCAGTTACGAAACTTCCCATAGGCCCCGTGAATCAAAAACTGGTCCGCAGTTGGCTCTCCTGTCATCTGTAAGCAGAACTTTGAAGTAGCACTCAAGCGGCTGCGGCTGCTGAAATAAGTCATAAGAGAAAAACCGAGCAAACAACAGTGAACATTACCTAATTCAATGTTCCCCCATTTGAACCGCAAGCTTTATTTCATTACGCTGCGTTATTAAGTAAAACTTTAGCAAAGCTCAGTTTTTGTCCCCTAGGTGCAGAGCCAGTACACTTCCTTTCAACTTCAAGCAAACAGGGGTGGTGCTCGCGCCGACCAGATTCCGAAGCAGAGTTCGCAACTGGTGTATACTGAAGAACCCGCAGTGAAGCGAACAAATTTCGCAAATCACTGCACCCGCTCGTACGCCGCCATCAAGTACGTCTTCGGCACGAAACCTACTCCTCCCTTGCTGCCGTGCGCCTGGGCGACCCACCACGAATGCCTGTCGTACTCCTTGCTGACGACCTTGAGAAGGTCGCCCCGCCTGAAGGACAGCTCGTCAGGCTGCCCCGAGTGGCAGTCCCAGATGGCCTGGTACCAGCTCTCGTAGTCGCCCGCCACCTCCTCGTCCGTCAGCGGGCTGCCACTTGCCTTGGGTTCGTCTGGGAAGTCGCCGTCTTCATAGATCTCCTCCCCGTCCTCTTCCGTCGGGGCGGCAGTGGTTGTCGTCTGTCCCTCGACGTACTCGTACTCCAGCTCCCGGTCATTTTCGGGTTCGACCGGAAGCGGCGGGACGCGACGTGGCGGAGGCTCTTGCCGGGGACTCGGTGGCCGGGGACTTGGTGGCAGGGGTGGTGGCTTGCTCAACGAGGACTGGGACTGAGTAAGCGGCGGCAGCGGCGGCGGCAACTGCGATACGTCTACACTGCTGCCTGCGCATGACCCCATTGCTGGAAGCATATGCACCAGATTAGACTCGTCGCAACCTTTTGTTTCTTGTACACTGGTCGGCACAGTCACTTGTACTAACTACAACATGAAACTCATCAGCCAGCGCTTCCACTCTGTGAAGAAAGGCAAGAATGACACTCCTGGAAAGGTATGCGTTGATGCGGGTGGAGTCCAAAGAGTGCACGAAACAAAGCACGCTTGCTTGTAATTTGCAACTGAACAAACTTCCTTGCTGATTAGCTGAATGAAACTCAAAAGGGCGGGAGTTTTATTCCAGGGGAGAAACATAGGGCTATCCGTTTCTTCCCTGTAGAAGCCCATGTACTGGCAGCATATGAGAATTCCCAACTATTTACAACTTCAACGTGAACTGCGTAAATATGAAAACTTAACCCGCCATGGTGGCTCAGTGGCTAAGACGTTGCGGTGCTGAGCACGAGGTGGTGGGTTCGATTCCCGGCCGTAGCGGCCGCTTTTCTGATGGAGGCGAAAAGCAAAAACGCCCGTGTGTTCGAGATTTCGGCACTCGTTAAAGAACCCCGGGTGGTCAAAATTAATCCGGAGCCCTCCACTATGGCCGCCTCATCGCCTGCGCTGCGTCGGTGCGTTAAACCCTACAATAAAAAAAAAAAATCAATATAAAAAGTAGGTAAAACTCGATGTAATCTTAGGGTTGTCTTGGTGGCTTATTATCATACAATTTGTCTTGGGACAGTTTCAATAAAACAAGAGTTACAGCCGTTTACTGTAACCATAGTTCCTACATAGCCGGCCATGTGTAGGCAGCAGACTCACTAACTGATCATGACAAGTAGATGACACCCGGCTTAATGATGGAGTCATCTTTGTGGAAAATTTCAGCGAGGTTTTTTTTCTGAGATGCCCACGTTAAATTGAGAGCTGCAGAGCATTTTCAAGAAACCAGAGACACAACTTTGTTCGAGTCGATGCGGTATGCAGACGAATGGACATTGGCCACTATGTCAGGGTAGCTATATGCAGCATTGCTGCATATAGCTACCCTGCTATCAACGCCCCTTTCTTAAGAAAAAGATGGTTAAAACGCAAAGCTTTTTCCCAAGCAACCCAAGTCAAACTCCGAAATACAAATTGCTTCGACAGTGTCGGAATGACACAATCAGATAGACGCTAGTTTCATAACGTGAGGAACCTAAATTCCATTTCAACCACGGAAAGCGTTTTTTCTTTTGAGGTGCTTGATGTGCCTTTGTGAAAACCCATCACCCATCATGTCCCCTCCCAATTGTGCAAAGCTGGCTTTCCTGCAGCGCATTTTCGCAAATGGTCGTCATCATCAGTGTGGCTAGGAAAGCTTCAGTTTAAAAATGTGACCACTCTCCCGAGTGTAAGCTCATACTCCTAATGACGTGAGTGTGCCCACGAGCACACAATAAGTACGAGCGGGTGCTCACGAGTGAACCGCATGTCTGTGCGTCTTCTCGCTCAACTTCAGACTCGCAACTTTAAACGGAGTCTGCAACATTTCCGATAAATGCTCTCACTCTTTCCTTCGTGTGTGGAAGCACTGTGAAAGCCACAGTTATCGTTAGCACAGAGTAACACTATGTGATTTGCTTGTGGCAGCAGATACGCCTTCCGTTACTGCTTCGCTTTTGTGGCTTTCTTTTTAAAGTGGCTATCGAATGCGTTCATTGCTGCAGCTGAAGGACAGCCAGCCAATAGCCACTACATTGCTGTAATGACGTAATTCCAGCAGTTGAAGAACACCATGACTGGTAAAAAGAGAGAGAGAGAAAAAAAAAAAAAACCTTTGAGCAAATTTCTAATTTATCTGATGGGCATATAGCTGTAATTTTTGGCTGAGGTACTTTGCGACCCCCTAATCTAAGTATTGGATGTGCTTGTTGACTACGTTCTGCAAGCATTTAAGACTTTGAAAAAAATTGAAAAAAGTGTTGCACGGCCCCTTTAATAGGGGCTATATTGATTCCGCACCACACTTGCACCATCAAAAGGGTAGGAGTACTTAATCATGGGCATAAATAACTCCTCACAAGTGACGAGTCAAGAGACTGCATTCACAAATCATCGGATCTGTCTGTGCTTAGCATGACATGCGAGTAAGCTGATTTATGTTGATATACACATACGTCAATCACAATCATACCAAAACATTTTCTATTCAATGTTGACAGATGAAGACGGCGCCTTAAGAAGCACTTATCCTCAGAGTCAGCACGAGCACTACGACCATCAGCAGTGTCCTAATTGTTTACAAATCACAAATATGTTTGGATCATAGAAATCCTTGGCAACTTTTAAGCACCAAAAGACAGCTGGAAATGCTTATTTGCAGCATTTTTTTTTCACAATTCAACCATAATTAATGGCTTCGCTTAAGACTTCTTAAGCTGCACACATCCAATGGAATTGCAACATGGGCAGAACAGGACGGCTCGCGTAAGGAGGGAGCGCAAACCTGCTGCAGTTTGTCGCAAGGTTCTTTTTTATGCTGAGTTGCGAAAGTTTCCATATGACACATCTATAAAAATGCGACCCCTGATTTACCACCTGGTTCCAGGAATACTGCTTTTCTTGCCATCTGTTGACAGGAGGTAAAGCTCGGAGACAGGGCACAGTGATAATTTACGTATTGCTGAATCACTGAAAACTGCTACATGAATAAAAAAGGCATGCTTTTTATTGTCAAAAAAGAAAAATGCGTTGTGGAGTTAAAAAAATGTCCACAACACAAAATCCAACTGTTGCGTTTTCATTTTTTTCTTGGTGGACATCGTGTGAACACACAACAATGAGACCATTACCACGGGAAGGGGGCGAGTACGTGTGCATGTGGGTGTCACCCACTGGGGGCAAAGTTCCGCATCTGTATTAAACTTTCATCTATCCACCAACAAGTGAAGCTGGACAAAAACACACAGTGTAGGAGGGCTGCTGCCACTGAGTGTACCTTCAGCTGCCATGAGCGTACCTGTGCAATTGTCCTTAGGATTGCAATCGTTGGTCAGTATTAGGTGACCCTTCTGCCATTGTTTCCCAAGTGACCTCACCAACAAGTACAACTTCATCCCGCGCACACACACACACAAAAATTGCAGCTTACCTCCGTGAAAGAAGGCAAGCAAATGCATACACTGCAAAAGTGAACTATCCAACTGGGAAAGCCAGCAAGTAAAGAAGTTGGCACTCCTAGCACATGGTACGCAGCTCATATCTGCTCTTTGCCAATCCCCAGTGGTTTTTACGGTACATGCAATTTACATCGTGCCTATGTTGCATGATACCCGGTATGTAAGTGGTATGATACGTGGTAGCTCGAGGATACGTGGTATTTACAGCCAAGTAGGTACGAGCTTGAGGCAACTTTCTTTATTGGCACCAGACAAACACCAGTTCTGTTGAGCAAACAGCAGCAGCTGTGACCAAGTGTTTAAAATCACTGCTTCTGTGGCTGCAGGGCACTCATTCAGCCCCTAGTACTCATAAAATGCATTTACCTTCTAAAATCTAGCTTACTTGCACACACACAAAAAAAGGGGATGGGGGGGAGAAGATTGGTTAGGTGGTGTTAAAACGTCTTAAAAGAACTGCACTTACGAGACGCCGACGGAGAAACTTCACTGTTCTTCTCGATGGCCGAAATCCACTGCTGCATATCTTTTGCGTTGAACGCAATGAACTGAAAATGTAAAGCGGACCGTCAGTTAATAAGGACGACCGCAATGACAGCCCGCTGAAGTGGACTTCATTTATTACGACCAACTACCGTTGCTCCAGCTGGAATGCACAACTACTGCGAAAATAACAAAGTACGGTAGTAGGTCAAACTTAAGAAAAAGTTAAAAAAAAAAAAAAAAAAACACGCCCAACAGCCAACCTCCTTTTCCCTGTCTTATTACGGACTTGTTTTTTGAATAAAAACTATGGCATTCTTGCAACAAGGAGTGGCTGAACAAGGAGTGGACAACTGAAGCAACAACTGAAGCAGCGTCAATGTCACGGTCAGTGTTATACAATTTATTTACACCAGGGGATCAATTATCTAAAACAAGAGGCTGCCATTTTGGAAAAAAAAAAAAAAAGAACAGTCTCTCGTTTTAGAGAATTGATCTCTAGCTGCAAAATGTTTCAGAATGCGGGGCCTGTGTGCCCCTTCCTTTCTTCGTAAGTAAAGAGCAGGCATATTGGTACGGAAATAGGAAGGCAAAAGAAAAAGGAAATATGCCGTCATTCCGTACAAGCACGGTGTTTCCCACCGTCTCAAAAAGATTGGGGAAAATGCTGACGTAAACGTCATCTTTTCAGCGCCGCAGAAACTTAGTGCTTTATGCCGGGAAAGTTATCATACCAATCTCAAACGTGCATGGGATATTAAACACAAGGTCAAGTTTGTTGATTGCAGTGACAGCGTCGTCCATGTTATCCCATTGGATTGTGGCAAAAAGTATGTTGGGCAGACTGGGCGGTGCTTCAACGAAAGATTGCGTGAGCACGCCAATAACGTGTGAAACGGCACAACTGCACAGTTGGCCGTCCACTGTCGCGCCCATCGTTGTACACCTTTGTTTGACAAGAGCAGCATTATCGCCAAACACAGGAGTCAACGGACTCGCGAAATTATTGAGGCCCACGAGATCACACGTGCCGGTGATAATTGTGTGAGCAAGCCCTCCCTCACGCTCACCGAAAAAGAAGTGTGTTTTTTAAGCCAAGGTGTTGCTGTGTAATCAATGATCAGTCTGAGAACATTCCCCAGTACTATCGGGTGGCAGATTGTGCAAGGTGGTGTGATTATTTGGTGTACCGTATTTACTCGATTGTAGGTCGACCCTTTTTTTTTCAAATTTGACAATCCAATGTTGCGGGGTCGACTTAGAATCGAAATCGAACCGTCTACCGCTAGTAACGGCAAGAGAAACGAGAAATCGGGGGTGCTACAAGGTGGGGACAGCTTTGCACCCTCGTTCCCATGGTTATTGTCTAAAGTGTGAACCGCATGGGGCGTTTTCTGCTCACGAAAATGCGCCGCGCTGACGCTGCCGCGAATACCACCTGCATGCTGCGCGCTTCGCGATCGGCAGCGGCCACATGGCGGCGTCACTAACTGCGAAGAGGTGCGCGTAGCTCCAGCGACCACTTTTAACCGCTCTTTAACATATCACTGAAGGCACAAACGAAGACGTTTGTGCAGGAAAAGAGCTGATAATGTGGTCGAAAACGACACTTTAAAGCATCATCCGCGCCGCTAGGGACAGCGCCAATCAAATATCCGCCACCGTGGTAAGCATGTCCGGCGGCGCCAGCCGGCTATCCCGAGTGCTTTCAAACTGCCGCCATGAAGAGCGCGACTCCCCATTGGGGCAAGTCGTAAAGCTCCTCCCACTGCCGTGCTTGTCACGCGTCATACCCTTGGTCATACCATACCGAGATAGATTTTTAAACGCTTAAGTAGAAGCAAAAGTCGCCCGCGCAACGCCGATGCGCACGAATCGCGTGCAGAAACGCGTCATGAAGCGTTTTATTCGTCTCTAATAAACAAAATAAGCATTAGATCATCCCTTGATTCAATGCATGGCGCTAACGTAGCCCAAATCATATCACATTGTTCAGTACACTTCCGAACGCGATGGTGGGAGGTTAGTTGCTCAAAAGTAAGTCGCGCACTGCCGCTTCTGTCAGCCGCCATGTTGTTTGTTTTGGTATCGCGCGGCAGTGGCGGCTGCCGGTTGCTTTGACGGTTATCATCTCACAGCGAATGTGTTCTTCCCGCTCACCACAGCGCTTGGTTATCCCGGTTGCTTATACAAAAGCTTTTCTTTTTTAACATCAACCGCGCATACCGTGAGCGCACGGCTTTTGTGGGAGCATTGATCATTGATGGTAGAGCCGCCGTGTGGGTTGACGGAAGCGGTTCTCTTTGTGATGCAATTTTCTAGGCGGCGCTCGCAATTTTTTTTTTTTTTCGAGAGAGATGCATTTTTGGTGTTCACCTACATTCGAGTCGACTTACAATCGTGTAAATACAGTATATAAAAATGCGTTTCTTTCTAATAAAGTTAGTTGCAAGTCTGCGCATTGTCTCGTCTTCTTTCTTCGTCCTCGTGTCGTTTGCGCTTTGAATATTCAAGTAAACTGGCCCGACTTTCACAATTATGAAGTGTTACGCAATGTCAGCCTTCTTCCTTTCCTCGACCTTAGCGACATCAATAACGGTCTCGTCGGTGCTACACGCTTTGTTACCCCTGAAGAACTAAAAACTCTAAGCCTAGAAAGAGTTAACTCTTTCGTTACGGCGGAAAAACAGCTGATTTTAGGTGCTTCCACAAAAACATTTTTTTTCTCTTGAGCTATTGGACACACGTAGCCTTGCTATGCATGAAATTGTAGCTTATAGATTGCTCTTCCAAACACAGAGCAGCAGTTTTGTTAAAGGTACAATTACTTACAGTTTATTCGTCAAGTAATCAGAAAAAAGCCCCCAAGAAAAGTATACGAAAAACACAAATTGGCACTTTTACCAAGAGTAAAAATTATTTAGGGTATTTTAAGATATACAAATTGTTCCTACGTTCCTTGGCTATGATTCAATATATAAATCAACAGTGTACACCAAGTTTTGGATTTTTGAGGGCGCGTCAACCTAGTGCAACTGACGGCTGTGCCACGCCGCGAGGGCACTCAAGGGTGAGTGAGTCTCTGTAAAATGTGCATCCAAGTGCCGTACTTACCCGATTCTAACGCGCACTTTTTTTCCGGAAAAATAGGTCGAAAAATTGCATGCGCGTTAGAATCGGATACGAAACCGAAACAGCGGAAATTTTGTCCCACCCATCACCATCACCATGTCAAGATGGCGCTAAAGCTTTTAGCAACGATTTTTCGGATGCAGGAAGCATAGGCGCCTAGGCTTTTCTATCGGCGTTCACACAAATCGTCAAATCGTTCCACTTGCACGCTTGATAACAGCAATGGCAGCAGCGGCTCTCACGCGTTCAAAACGAGCGGTCGGCTGAAGCGTGCACCTCTGGAGAAGCTCGCGGGATGGGCGTGTGAGGCGTGGGCCACGATCCCATCGACCATGGTTGAACATTAGGTTCAGAAGTGTGGCATCGCGAACGTGCTTGACGGCACCGAGGACGAGATGTTGTGGTCAGCGCAGAGCGAAGAGGAGAGAGATGAGTGAGATTACTTCGGGAAATAAATCACCCGTTTCTCTCGCATTCGTTTTTCTTGCTCACACAGTTCCGTGCCCGTTACAATCGGAGGTGCAAGTTTTTTCGGTTTTTTGTCAGGAAAATCGAGTGCGCGTTAGAAAGAAAAAAAATCGAGCGCTCTCGACAAGCGTCGCACCTGAACGCTGCAGCGCTAATCTGACACGAGCGCCAGGTTATCTTGAAGGTGATAGCGCGATATGGCGCGGTGCATTTGGCAAAATATCCTGGCCGTATGTTGTCGAGACCCTAAACACAAAATCAAAACCGCAGTCGTCAGATAAGAAGCACGTTTTGTTTATAAATACAGCGCGGAGTTACAACAAAATTACCTGCCAGCGCTTGTTGAAGTGCGAGGCACCTGAACTGAGGCTGCGTCGTCCTAACTAAAATCTGAAGATCCCACATCATTGCTTGACCCCTCACTGCTGGAATCAGAAAAATCGACAGCACGAGCTGCGAAGTGCTTGCTACAGCAGTCCGACTGTGCGAAGCGCGGCGCGAACCCGATGCCATTTTTCCTCCTCCTCCCCTCCCCCTTCGGTTCAAATTTCTCTTAATACGCCGCCACCACACGAGACACTTAAACAAACGAAACCGAAATTGAAAGAGAAGTTGCCAATGAACACACCAGATGGCGATAGTTGTCTGTGGAGCGTAAGGTCCCTGAAATTACTAAGGTAGCTCCATCTTTAGATCTCGCCGCCTTTCGCCCTTGCCCGCGCTCCTTTCCTCCTTCGTTTTTTGCCATTTTCTTTTCCGCCGGCGAACGCCGCGCGCCATTGGCCAACGGCCAGTGACGTAGTTTCTCGTCCCCGCGTTGTTTGTTTTTTCTTCTCTTCGCCGCCACTGTCCATTTAAATTCGCCATTTTAGGCTCAGCTGCCTCGGAGCAGGCCTTATCGAAGCCGCCAGCGTATAACAACCGAAGAGTCAGCTGCTCGTTTCAAACAAGTGTTGCGTCGGCGTCACTTTATGTAGCTTCGCGATGCCGAGTTGTTGTGCCTTCAGCTGCTCCAATAAGGTCAGCGCAGTCACGACCAGATCGGCTGTAGCAAGCACTAATTTATCAAAGCCCACACATGAATCAATGTTAGCTGTACAGCATAAAAAAGATTCACAATTGCGCTTGTTAGCGCGCTTCTGGCCTTGGAATACGGTAGTTATTATAGAACTGGGCACAACAGCTAATTGTAAGCTGAGCGCATTCTTTAACTGCGCGTTCTTTGTGTCAGCCTTTTCCAGATATGCCCGACAGGGCCTTACTCGAAGTAATTGTGAATGCCAATCGCACGAATATTGCTATGCCACGGACGCACTGCCAAAAGTACAGCCGTTATGGGCGAGGCCAACGAGGAGACGCGAGAACTTTGACCCTGACAGCAGCCTATAACGACGTGAAGGTGACATATATTTTGCAACAGCATCAAAGCACCGGAAAGTGCACGGAATAAAGTTGGCATGAATGTCAGTAGCTAATGCGGGACGCATACTGAGTGCTGCCTAATGATCTACAACTAACGCAAAAAAGCCAGCGCAGCGCTCGAACTGCCGCGAACCAAGGTCACTGCGAACCATGCGCAAGCCCTCTGTGCAGCGCTTGCACGACCACAACTTAATCACGCATATGCAAGAACGGAATTACTGTAACAGAGCAATTTGAAACGTCCATGTTCGATCCTTTCACGTTCGTGAAGTATCCTGAGCATGCCGCACATGTAAACAAACACCGCGCTGTCCGTATGCGCCAGCGGCATCCATCCCGCAAATATCCCCTTCTACACAAAAATATACAACAAAACATCCTCACTTAATGCGTGTTGGTAAAACGGGGCTCTAGGAATGCTATTAATGCTACCAAAGAGTGATTGCGGCACGAAAACAAGAGCAAACTGCACGAAAAACTGCAGCGAGCGGCCCGAAGCGTTGCGAGGGCGTCTGCTCTGAGAAAGCCAACAAAAATGGCGGCCCCGCCGCGGAGTTAAAGGGACCGCGGCGCCGCGTGTGAGGGGAGAGAAAAAAGAGGAGGGCAGCGCAGAAGGAGGGAGCAGTTGGCGCTACCTTAGTAATTTTAGAGACCTTAGTGGAGCGCGGGTTTCAGATTTTGCGGGTGATTTGAAATCATCGGACGCCGGCTTCCGATTGCCTATGGCGCCGTCGTGAAAGAGTTAAACCAGCGGTTGGGTGCAGGAACTCCCATCACCCTTGTTGGAAAGGTAAGTGAACGCGTCTGACCACCTTAGTTTTGTTGCTGTGTCTAAAGCTATGTCGGTCGCACCTAGGATCAGGAGTCCAAAGATATGTCAAACAACCAGTCTCCTAGCTGAGACGGCTGCGTTTGGCTAGTTTGATCGCAAAGTTAACGTCCCCGTTTCGCGATATGTTGGGTGGAAGGGTTATTCCCATCCCTGGTTTTTGTTTCATTATTGAGTCTCGACATTTCAATGATTATAAAGTCCCTTAGATTGGAGATTTCCACGATTGTTTTGGTTAGGTTAGTTTAGCTCAACTTGGGCTACGCTGAACAGGGCATCAAACGCACACCAGCGGGTGCGTC
Source organism: Haemaphysalis longicornis (assembly GCF_048455015.1). NCBI lineage: Eukaryota > Metazoa > Arthropoda > Arachnida > Ixodida > Ixodidae > Haemaphysalis > Haemaphysalis longicornis. The sequence goes on along the minus strand of NW_027526460.1, from coordinate 88,239,481 downwards.
TGGCAGATAGGTACTGGCACTCACTGATGTCCGACGCATGTCTAGACTGATAAGTCTACATACATGTGCCGTACATTTAGACAGCATTATTTTGTCCATATTACCTTTTAGCATCAATTAGCTTTTGAGCACCAGGTGGATCATTAACAAAATGGATGTGTGCTGCCTGCGTTCAGTTCTGGCCACGAGCAATGGTTGGCTGCTGTATGAAAGGCGTTCGGAGCTAGTAAATTTTATGAATCTGACATTGGAGAATCCAGGCTATTTAATACGTTACTTGCACAGTGCACATGCCTTTTCTTTAATGGAACTGCTCTGACCTGTGAACGGGTTTGTCCTTTGCAAACCTTCAGCGGGAAGCCTCTTTGTCACCCGTTCAAGATTATTCTTCCCCCGCCAGACAAGATAGCCGGTGTGGCTTGACAACAGCAAGAACAAGTACTATAATAATTTCGGCGCTTACAGTGGTGCCACTGATGAACGGTGATTTGGAGCAATTTTTGTATTAGCAAATTATTAATTTTGGAGCAATTTGGAGCACCTAAATGCCAGTTTTGGAGCACCTTGGAGCAACTAAACATCAACTGCTAGATGTGTCCAAAGCATCTCTCAACACTAAAGATTGACCAGTATCGTCCAGTAATTAATGTGTAGGTCGTCATGGAATGCGCTTCAAGGTGCTTTTCCCACATGCGATCACAAATGGACGGCACAGCTCAAGAATAATGGTCTTCTTGTCCCTACTAGGGGAAGTCTTTTTCAAGGAGTCACTGAAAACGCTTCATAGTTGGCAGGCTCGAACATGCATTAAAAATAGCTTCCACAGTCAGCTCTCCCAATAGCCCAAGAATAGCGAAATAGCCAATAAAGAAAAGTTCTACAACCACAAGAGAAAGTAGCCATATTTGGCACTTTATAGCCCGACCTGTCATTCCTGGGGCAATGGGATTTTTTTTTCCACTTATTTCGAAACAGTCGCTAGAAGTCGCCAGAAGTTTGATGCAATTAAATCCCCAAGTATCCACGCAATAGCAAAAATGCAACAAAACATAATTTGCAAGGTATTTAGTTCTTTTCTGGTGTGGATAAAAGACAACATGCAACACGATAATGAATATTGAAATGCTTCGACAAACCTGCCTAGCAAAAAAACAACGCGCCTCTTTTCTAGTTTATTAATTGTTTAGGCAAGCCTTCGTGTTTTACTTTTTCATTTTATTAGATGCAGGCGCTTGCTATCAGCCCCCGTGCGCATTTCCAAGCTAGCTGGAAATGTGCACGAGAAATGCGCATGGAGCACTTTTGCATGCGATTCGTGCGCGTTGGCGTTGCGCGTGCGATTTTTTCACGCCCGCACGCGGCAGTTTCTACCACGCTCAGAAAATGACGCGCGTCGCACGCGGCAGTGGGAGGAGCCTGGCGACTTGCGCCAATGGGGAGGCGTGTGCCTCATTGCGGCGGTTTTGAAGCGCTCGAGACAGCCCGGTCACGGCCGGCTGGCTCCGTCGGCGGTTTTTAGGCTTACTACCCCGGCAGGTATTGCATGGACGTTTTCACTAGCGATGCGGATGATGTTTTATAGTATCGATTTCGCCCACATTATAAGCTCCTTTACCACACAAGCAACTTTGTGCGAGCCTTGAGCGGTGTTTCAGAGAGCGCTTAAAAGTGGTCGCTCGAGCTCCCCACACCACTTCGCGGGCGAAGCCGCTGCCATGTTGCCACGCCGCGCGCAGAGTGCGGGTGCTTACGCTGCGCGTTTTCGCAAGCAGAAAACGCTCCATGAGGTTCATGCTTTAGAGAGACTGGCTGTTTTTCACGGCCCGCTTCACTTGCGGCAGTCCCCTCCGCGAGCCCAACAAGCGAAGCGAGAGCTTGCAGCCGACTGCGTCACGCATGCCACGAAACGGCGCTCCCGCTGGCTCTTGGAGCGGAGAGGGCCGGCAATAAATGCCACCTAAAACTACCTGTTGTTTATAGCAGGAATTATTGGAAACTACAACAAGAAGGAAAGCTTTTAACCGCGGTACGCCAGCGCTGCAATGACTTGCTAGACGAAAACACTGTATCAGCGGTACAGTGACGGCGCCAACCAAACTCACCGCGGAAAACACGATTACGGGTGCGAGGGAGTTCAAGTTATCAACCCGATTTAGTTATAGTACATGTCTAGAGACTCACGGCTCAAATCGAATGACGGTCGGGGAGCAAATCGGATGTCATTTCGAGTCCCTGTACTCTGCACCCTCGCCATCATCCACGGAGTGGAGGTGCTGCCATTTTGTGGACAAATCCTCATAACCAGGCCTTGGGATGACATGCGGGCAGGCGTTCGCACCCACCTGGTAGGTCTTCTTGCCGGGGCAGACAATCTCGAAGGCAGCGTCCTTCTTGGAGGCATCCTTGGAAGCAGTGTAGACGAAGGGCCGGGCTTCGTACATGCTCAGTGTAATCTGGTCCTTCTGCCGCTTGTCCGTGGGCTTGTCGTACAGGTACAGGACGCCGTCACGCACGGCGCACCACCGCTTCTGGTACGAGCTGAGCAGGCCCCCCAGCCTCTCTGCACACACGAGGCCGGCCAAACAGGGCGGGTTACGCAAGGCTGCACCCATTGCAATGGCACGGTTTCAAAGCTGCTCACGGATGCTTTGGATAACATGCGGCACCCACTTATTGCTTGTATTCACTGGCAAGGCGCCCATGCAGGCAACCATGTGAGTGCGCCGTCACTCATTACATCGGGCTCTGCGGGATGGCGGTACTTGTCCGTGCTAAGCACATGACTGTGTTGCACGTTAACAAACTCTACCTCACCGAACGCAAAGTATTGCCTCGAGTTCAATGTGAGTGCGATTAAGAACATCTCTGTTGACACCACCGCTGGTGTTTTTTTGTTTTTTTTTTTCTTCGGCGTGCGGGCCCAGTGGCCCAAGCCACGCCATGTCCACGGCGCAGCAGCCATGTCTGTGGCCGTTTCCAGTGTTGCCAAGCGAAGAAATTGACAGCTAAACCTTTCAAGAAATACCACTTACAGCGTAGCTGGTTGTGAGTGGGAGTGAATGCAGTGTCTGCCAGACTGCCTCGCACGAGGCTTATCGCGAGTCCACGAAGCAAAGTAATAGCGTCACAAGGAGCGCATCGATTAGATTGGGTGCAGGCAGCCTTTCCGAGTTTGCCAATGCTGACGTCTACGTTATCTTCACCTTTGAAGGGCAGGGACAGAGAGAAAGGTAGCCACTGGCTTGTTTGAGGCGCTCCTCGCTTTCCCTCATTACCAACCTAGAAATTTGTATTGGTCCAATAGAAATAATGTATTGGTCCTGTTTGAGCATATACAGGACCAATACAAAATCTATTGGTTGGATGTATTGGTTCAATAGACCAATAGGTATTGTTTGTATTAGCCTAATACCGTATTTGCCCGATTTTAACACACGCCCGATTGTAAGACGCAGGTGGGTTTACGTAGGGAGAACGGAAAAAATAATTTGATGCCGATTCTTCCACGCAGATGCAATACCCCGGCTACACTAGGGGCCAAATGTAATTTGAACCAAATTTAATTTGACTCGAATGGGGGGCTTCTAATGCCCTTTGGAATCCGCCGTGCTCCACTACGATTTCGATGGCATTTAAAAGCTTTAACAATCGCTCACCATACTGCGAGGCGCTACTGCTGTCGAGGTCTGTTTTTACACAGTAATGCAACAATCAAATTTAGCAGCAGTCTTTGGCATTATGCGCGCCACGTTTTCTTTTGCAGGAAATGCTTCACGGGATGAACACTTCCGCGAATTTCAATGTAGCGAAATTTCAATGTAATGAAGTAAATTACGAATTTTACCGACTTCGTTACATCGAGGTTTAACTGTACTTACAGACGGCATTTAGGCAAAACCATTGAAGCCTTCTTCCTCCGACTCGCTAACAAATAATTCATTCATTTAGATTATGGACCTGTGTCTCATAACGTCCGCTGACATCACCCACCACACATACACCTTTTCTAGCGCGGACCACACCCGGCCGCCACATACCGGATTTATTCCATACATAAGTCGCACCGGTGGATAAAATGCACCAACGAAAATTTCAGAAGAAAAAAAAAAATGCGACTTATACAGTAATACCTCGTTAACTCGAACTCGCATATCTCGAAAAATCGGCTAAGTCGAAATTTTCCGCAGCACCGAACATTTTCCTATACTTCCCATGTATATTTTTCCCTTTATCTCGAAGTATTTTTGGGTCGGATTGCGGATAACTCGAAATCTTGACTGGGAGTGGAACGAAAATTCCGCCGCCGGACCATTTCACAAGATTCGCGCGATGCTGCCACACCTGAAGTCCGTCGATTTTTTTTCTTATTTAGCCGCGCCTGCCATACGCGGATGCTTTCCGCGAACGCGAAGTGCGCGAAGTCTCAGCCCAGTGACATATCAACTTTGTCAAGCAACCCTGTGGCACGTAATGTGACACATGCGCTCAGCAGGGAGGCCCTCTGCCCACGCTTGGCGTAGTTTGTATCGTTCGCTTTGTGCAGTGCACATGATTTTTCCTGAGGTGGGATTTCCGTTCATCTGCGCAAACCACGCGGTACGGATTTTTCGGTGACTGTGAGTGCAGTGCTCGTGATTTTCCCTGAGGTGTGATTTCCGGTCATCTGCGCAAACCGAGCGGTACGGATTTTTCGCTGAATGTGAGGAGTGGCAACTTAGCGTGAGTGCGGCAAGCATGTCGTCAAAGCAGTGCAAGTTTTTCTCTGCTAAATAAAATGGCAGTGCGGCAAAACCCAGCCGGTAAAAGTCTCTTGTATGTTATTTTTTTCTCTTTCAAACCTGCACGAGAAGAATGGTCAGAAACTGCCACTGAAGATCCGGTAAGTAGTAGTGATTTTTCTGAAGAGCACTCATTTTTCCCGGCGATTAGCGCAACTTTGCGTATCTCGAAAATCCGTTTATCTCGAAATTTTCCCTGGTTTTTACGACTTCGAGTTAACGAGGTACCGTATTTACTCGCGTAATCCTCGCACTCGCGTAATCCTCGCACCCCTAATGTGAGCCACCAAAACTTGGATTTTTTGGTTCCTCGCATAATCCTCGCACCCCCAACTTTGCAGCGGCGAAAGTTGCCTGCTCGCGAAACCCGCATGGTGCACGCGCTCTCCAACGCGCGCCCTCCCCCGCCGCCTCTCCGTTCAGCGGAGAGCGCAGTGTATCCAAGGCCATCCAGGCGCCCTAACAACCTGCATGGCTACTCCCTAACAGGCGCCCTAACACGCTACTCACACTGTACTTGAGCCGGTTTCGCGTGCGTGCAACTAGACTACGTTCGCGCAGCCCGCTGTCGTGTCGTCGTGTCGCCGTCGTCGAGCAGCAGCAGTCAGAGTCACTCGCGTCAGTGGTGGATAGCTCGCTGCCATTTTTTTGATCTCTTTGTTTTGTGCTTGGTGCCGCTTCGCCATGGGGAAGAACGCCAGCTACACTGCCGCTTTCAAATTGAAAGTGATAGAGTACGCGATCGAACACGGCAACCGCGCCGCAGGCAGGCACTTCGGCGTCATCGACTTCAACGTGCGTTACTGTCGAGCTTCAGAAGTGGGGCACGCATATGACGACGACGAGATAGGGCGCGCGCCAGAAAGCAAAGTATCGCTGATCGACGGGATACTGTTTACATTGTAAATTATAAAATAAAAAGAAATTGCTGTTGGCAACACTGAGCTTACATATACAAAAAACGACCGCTACATTTAGCGGGATTGGCAGAAGGCAAATTGGCAACACTGTGCACCATATTTTTTTTCCCCGCATAATTCTCGCACCCCTAACTTCGCATTGACTTTTCCGAAAAAAAAAGTGCGAGGATTATGCGAGTAAATACGGTATTACTGTATATACATTGGAAAATACGGTGTGTGCAACAGCTGGCCAAGGTATGCCCATTGAGGAATGGGTGCACCAAAATTTACTGACACGATGCTGGTGGATTGTTTTAGATTAGATTGAGTTGTATTTTTGGAGGAGTTCGTGTCCATAGCAATGCTGCTTTCAGCTTTGATTTTGGTTTCGGTTCTGAGTACGATTGCAATGTGCACACAAATGGCCAGTCTACATTTCGCAAAAAAGGGTGCACGTTAGAATCGTGCAAATACAGTAGACCAATAGCTATTGGTTGTATCAGCCTAATAGACCAATAGGGGATACCTATTGGTCAGATACATTGTCCGGTGCCATTGGTTTGCAGGCACTGATAAAAAGTAGAGTTGTTAGCTTTTTGAGCCACGCTGGAAGTTGTGTTGTCAATTGGAGTTCTGATTAGAAGCTTCATTTCCAGTTGTAGGTCGAGCATCTGCATATTTCTAAAGCTTATTTAAAAATCTATTGTTTTCTCAAAAATTTATAAGTATGTGTGAAGCAATGTTTCACCCGCCGCGGTGGCTAAGGCGATGTGCTGCTGAGCCCAAGGACGGAGGTGCGATCCTGTCCGCAGCGGCTGCTTTCCAGATAGAGGCGGAACGTAAAACCGCCCATGTGTCGATCTCACGATTTCAGCACATGTCACACACCCCCGGTGGTCAAAATTAACCTGCAGCTCTCCACTATGGGCCTCGTGCGCTTGTATAGTGGCGCCACTGATGTGCTGTGTTCAGTGCCATCTTGCGGACAACGGAGGCATAATTTCTGAAGTCAGTGAGCAAACGACGTCCGGAGCATAGTATTCCGCGCAGTACGATTATTAGCAAGAGAAAGAAGAAATGACCGCTATTCTGTTGCCATGCGATACGAACAGCCAAACGGTACTTTATTAAATAGAATATGGTTTGCAAAGGCAACAGGAAAGCGATTCATCACACAAAAACCAGTTTTATACAAGCGCGGGATTGTCTCCATGCAGCGCGCGGTCACGCTGTCATTTCCCAACGGCTTCCACTGAACACCAGCGCCGCCGCCAAAATAAAAGATAAAAATAAAAAGACGGAAACCCGCGATGTTACCAAGAGAACGAGAGGAGTGCAGGAGTGTGCGTCTGTGTGTGCATCGCCTCCCGGAAGCGATAATGTATGTTTGAGGGAAGGTGTGACCTCTCCACCAGTGGAAAATTTTAAATGCAGAGCATTTCTTTAACTCACATGTAGCGTCCGCCATGCGTCCGCAACAGCTCAGCGCGCCCTCTCCCCCACTCCTCCTCTCCCGCATCACGCTACCCTCCACGCTCTCAACAACAGGTCCGCACCCCTCCCCCTACACTATATAAAAAAATAATACTTACCGGCGCCTGGTTTCGATCCCATGACCCTGCGGGCGGAACGCAAGGTACATGGTGCTCTATTTTGTGGGGCCCCCGGCCCCCGAAGAGCATGAAATAACGGCATAACGTCCCAACGACGCCAGCAATGCCTTGGTTGCTGTGGTCACTTTGGTGGATTTGATTTATTGAGCTTTAGATCAGAACAGCTGGGTTAGAACTGCTGGCATAACCAAGCAGTTTGCAGACAGCTTATTGTGAGAAGACCGACCACGCGACTTCATGGTGCTTGCAGAAGCGAATTTCTCCCGTGTATACACTCCACTGTGTCTTGTACATGTCAGGAAGTGATTTGATGTGTTGTGTGTGCGAAATCGCGACGTAAGGTTTGTGTGTATATTGTGACACCAAGGATAAGCGGCTTCAAGAGCCCGAAGATTCAGGTTTGTAGAGGCAGGTATTTGAAAATGCCAACTGCTTGAGTAAACTCTACCTCAAACTGCTGAAACTACGATGAGTTCGTTGGATGGGCTCATAAAAATATCGCAATGCTTTTTGAAGTGCTTTCATAGGTTTCTAAATGCGTACTTAATATGTGAATACTTTTGGACGTAGATGCGCGAGACGAGGCTTTTATGAAAGCCTCTGAACGTTTATTTACCTTGTTTATCGCTCGACATAGACACGGGCACAGATATGGTAGATCGCACAACGGGAGCTTTAAAGGGGGGCACTGACACAAAAATTTTGCTTCTTGTTTTTTTTGTTGCGATAAGTAGCTAGTGACCTACTTATAACCTGTAGAAACCTCATTTGCTTCAGCGTGCGACGGTTGTTTAATTAGAGGCATTTTCAATGCGGCCAGTCGCAGTTTCGGTTTCAGCGAGTGCCGCGAAACGATGGATTTTGTGGATTTTGTGTGAACAAAGATGACCACGTGACCGTCGGAGGGATATCACAGAGGAGAGCCGCCGTAGCACTGTCGAATCCGCATCGACGGCAGTTTCTGCGAATGCCCCCACGTACTGATCTCGTGAGGCGCTTAATTGAAAAGCGACCGTGGATGTGACGCAGGCGCTGCGAGTGCAAATGCTGCCGCGGCTAAAGAACGACGCGCGACGCTCGAGACGGTGGGTGGCAAGACGCGCGCTGGGAGCAACCGGCCGGTCTGCCTACAGGTCCGCCTACAGATGTGTTCGGCTTAGCACTGCGGCGGATATTCGAGTGCCGCTCTCGTAAGCGGTGCAGATGACAATTTTTAATGCAACCAGTCATCGCATCATTAACGTCTTTCTCATGTAAGCCATCATGGTCGGAACTTGGGGACAATTTCGTGCAGCGGTAACAAGCTATCACTCGAGCTACCTGCGCCAGCCTGGGCCACTTTGCGGCCGTGGCCGCCGCCTGCACAGCGACCGTGCGGCTAGCTCAGTGGGCTTTTCGTGCCTCCGGCGCGTTTTCGCATCCAATGGTAATAAACAGTAATAGAAACAGAGTGCCTGGAATCGCTGTAGAACTTTGGTCGCGGCCAGCTGCCCGCTTAGCTGACGAAATCACGGTGCCTCCGCCGCCAACGATCGGGTCGTTCGTTCTCGAGAGCAGAAGCTCCGCCCTCCGGCCCTCCGATTGGAGCAGCGAGCCGGCGAAAAACGCCGGCAGTGCGGAAGCGGCAAACACAAACTCGTGACGTGTTTAGATGTTGTTTATTTACACCATATCCTCGGGATGTCGATTGCGCGTGGTCCTCTGCTGGCTGCTCGGTTGCGTTTCGCACACTTTAAAATTGATTTTAAATATGTTCTAGGCTGTATTCGCCGCTGATATTTTGCAGATGATGTATATGTGTTCCCACCAATCTATCTCCGAAGTTATCTCGCCTTCAAAATTTTGTGTCAGTGCCCCTTTAATTGTGCACGAATGGTTCCTCTCGCATTCGGAGTGCCCTTGATAAAATAAGACCATATTGAATTATGGAGATTGTTTCAAAACTGACAGAGTTGTACGTGATGTTTAGGTAAGTACGCTGGCATGACTACATGCCAGCGTGAATAGTTGCGCTGGTGCTAGTTATCTTTGTCAGCAAAAATATTTTGTGCAACAAGCCCCACTTGAACTCGTTTTTCACCGACTGTCGCAGAAACGCAAACTACAAGTTGTACAGGAACATATGTTTGGGATATTTGAGAGTACTTTCAATAAAAGTGTAGATGCGAGTCTCCGAATTGTGGCTGGTATGTTTCCATCTGTTTACGGTTGTGTCGCAGTGTAGCGTGAATATTTACGTTTCTGATTTAATTTTAAAGCTTCATATTTTGCTGGTATGACTACGTACAATTCAAGCATGCATATCCGTGGGTTGTTCCATGTATTTTCTGATGCGTGCACAGATTATACTGAGACCAAAAGCTATTTCAGGCGCTACAAAAATATGCACTGAATACACAGCATTTTTTTTTTTTGCAGCGGTCTTACGCCAAGTAGCGTGCACATACGCAAATGCACATATGGATCTGTTCTTTTTATTTCTTTTCGGGTGCTAGGTGCTTCGTGAACGTCGGCGTCGCAGGCAGCTGATCCGTGTACTGTCGTCTGCTTTTATTGGAGAAGGGGCGCTTTCTAAATTATTTCAGCTTGTATTCCCGCACAACTCGTCAGCGTAATATTTCTATTTATATAACAATTGTGAACTTAAAAAAAACGTGGTAATTGTTGTTACTTATTTTACGGTTGTTGTTTAAATTAAGCCCCGTAGCGAACTGCTGTATATGTTTATTTTGTTCTTCAGAAAAAATTCCGCCGCCGCTCCCAGGTGGCGCCACATGTTTATTTGAAACTGCAGTGCACGAGGCCCATAGCCGAGGTAGGCATGCAAAACCCCCACAATTTGATTTTTTTTTAAGCAATGTTTCTACTCAAAGACACTTGATTTACGTCACCTGCAAGCATTTCACATTTAGAACGGCTCAAAAATAACGTGTCTGTAGTGCTGAAAAATTCACCGGTAGCAACGAGTTTCAGCTGCTGGCACATGGTGGATGCCCACAATGCTTGCGACAAGCAAAAACACTGCGCGTCTGATTCTGCACTCACAGCAGTTATGTTTTTTCGTAAGCCTCGGCTCTCACCTCCCTGACCATAAAGGTGTACAAGTGTATGGGTGTACACATGTCTTTCTTAGCGATGACCACCGCCAATGCTCCATTGCTCGAGAGAATTAGATTTTGCTCATACACTTCACCTAAATTCTGTGTCAACTCTGTGTCGTGTGCTAAAAAGCATCACTGGCCATCCACCTCTAGAGAATGGAATGGCTCATGAGATTTCATTCTCTGGTTTTCACGGAAAGCCAGGTTATTTTCAGTCACATCTTCCAGCTTTGTCATAGCCGAGTACTGATGCAGCAAGAGACTCGCCATAAAAATTGTCCATGACTTACACTTCTGGTATAGGAGCCTCTAAGTGTTTAGCCCCAGCCAGACATGACATACTGCCTTTTAGCGCGTGTAACCCGCACCAAAAATGCAAAAATTTCAGTGGCAAAGTAGGGGTGCGGATACTACGTGTTTTTTTTTTTAGTGCAGCTACATGGCAACTTGCGTTGTGCCGTGAAAATGACCTTGTGTACAACAGTGAGGACTGCGGCTCAAGTGATAGCTCTACTGAGAGCAGTGACACTGAGTGAATTGTGACTTTTGTTTTGCAGTCAGTGTATTCTAATTGCTAAATATATGCTTTTTATCTCGACATATTATGTGATGTGTTGCTTGAGCAGTAGCTTTGGTGCGGCCTTTCCTGCATCAAATGTGCAGGCAATATGCGAGAATCTTTTTTTTTTTCTTTTTTGGCGGGCTGAAAGTGGGGGTGCAGATTTTATGCAGGGGCGGGTTATACATGCGAAAATACGCTACACACCTTTTCCCTTCTTCTCGAGGTAGCCTGTTTTGTCAGCCCGGGACATTTCACTGGCTGGAATGGGGATGAGGGGACCTGCAAGAGAACCCCACAATTAATTAGACATGAGAAGAGCACAATGAAATTCAGAAACGATAAATAAAAACTGTGCAAAGGACCACACTGACTGGACTCAGAAGGTACATAATACACTTATACCTACAAACCCGATTATATCGAACTCGTAACAAAACACCTACAGTATCAGTTCAATGTAGCGGATAATTTGATATAAGCAAGCTGAGGAATTGGAAGTTCTAAAAGCACATAGCGTTTACAAAAACACTTTAGTGTTGAAACTGCTTTCATTTCGCACAAAATAGACATGTATCTTCTACTTGAATAACCTCGCTGCCCGAGCGCACTCCTGCACATTGCGTGAAGAGCCGGAACAGCTCTCCCGTGGTCGCGACACTATCATCTACACTCACAAACTCGCCGACCACTGGTCCAGCAACGGCGTCCAGAAATTCAGATTGCCCGCTTTACACTTCGGAACACCAGCACTGGCTTCACTACTCTTTTCGGGATTTTCAAGGACATCACTGGCATGCACAAGTGTGCAGATTTGATGCAATTTTGGGTGGTTTCTTTAGTGACATCTACCCATACCTACTTCGAGACAGTGTTCTCAGGAATCTCGTGCATTGCGGGGAAGTCCAACTTCTCACCAAGTTCAACTCGATTTTAAGATTGCCAGCTTCATGGCGAGAGGCAAATTCTGCCGCTTTGGCTAGCTAGAGCCACTAAATAAGCCTTTAGTTAGTGACACTAGCGCTAGCCACCATAGCTACTTTTCAGAAGGAAGATCAGAAAGCGCGAACACCACAAACACAACAAACGAAAAGGGCCAGGATCATTTTTTGCAAGGAGGGAAGGGGGGTGCCGACGGCTCAGCCTATCTGGCGCGGTGGTGTGGTGCAGTCAGGGTTGCAAAATTGGAGCGAGGGGCAGGAGGCGAAAGAGCCGCTCACTGCTCATGAGCAACCTGGCTAAACCACTCTTAGGGGTGTGCCGGCGGAATTGCTTCTCTGCCCCGAGGGAAAGCCAACTTGGGGGGGAAGGGCGGGGGGGGGAATTTCTGCATCATTTGGTGTTGAATATATCAGCAATCGCTGGTATTTTTGTTCGATATAAGTGTACTTTTTGCTATATATCCTCACTGCAAATATATCGTGAGCAGAAATAGCTTGACATAAAGGATAATTCGATGTAAACAGGTTCGATGTACCTAGTCGAGTTCGACCGTAGTTGCACTCAACAGCATTTTCTCCTCAGAAGCTGACGAAATACGAAATGCCTACTGTTCACAGGCGCCCTCAAAACGTGCATAAAATAAAGAATCCTAGGGAACCCCAGATGGGATAATTAAGATACAGAAGTTCCGGATGATAATCCTGTATAATGGGAGTTCAAAGCTGCTGGATGTGCGACCGCGGACATTTTCAGACAAGCATGGCAGTAGTGCACGTCAAAGATTGTTCTAGTTTAACACATCACAAATGGGCAGTACACATCAAGTAGCTAGTCAGATTCCTGAATTCTCTGTCTTGAGTTCATTTGCATCAGAGAACTCCCAAAGCTTACTGCTTGAAAATTTTCAGCATGCACGAATACTTGACAAACCTCAACACAAATACGCATTTTGCCACTTGGATTTATATTCACTTCAATATCTGATGCTTGGTATATTAGCAAATTACTTGAACATGTTGGGTATCGATCAGCTACGCTTATTTGTGGCACCACCAAGGCTGAAATTAGAGCAACATCCCAAACATCTGTGCGTTGCTCATGTAATATTTATTTAAAGTAAGAAGCTACACCATTTTTTCCCACCGCTTCAGGCCTTAATTGGCATTGCTTTGATGCACTCATAAGTTTAATCCATTGCGTCGTATTAACAGGTGAAGAAAAAAATCCCCGCAGAATGTTTCCGTAAAGGCATTGAGCCATATTACTATTGACCCTCCAGTATACCTGGATGATGTGCAACGAGCCCACATCACACACTTGTAGCAACACTTTTTCAGGAGGACTGTGAGTTGGTGAAGGTTGCTCACTAAAGATCACCGTGAAAAAACACGGTCTTTTGTGCCGTGCTTTCTCGCGCTGATCTTTAGAGAGCAACACTTTATCTTTACTGATGCACTGACGTATTCCCAGCCACCACTAAGTTGTGTAGTTCTGTGCACTCTTACCTTCCTCCCCTTGGTCGTCAAGCTCGGAGGACGTCCTAGACAGTGATGGCATGGACAGCTTTGTCTTTGCAGCAGCCGGCTCCGCCACCTCCCCAGGTAAATCTTCTCGCAGCACGGTGTCCGAGTACACATACTCTACAGACCAGGATCCACAAAACCGTTACCCCGAAATAGGGAAATGCAAATGACAGTAAAAAACACACATAATGAAGTAATGTCCAACACTACTTTAAAAAAAAAAAAAAAAAAAAAACTGGCTCGACAGTCACTTTTCAGACAGTTAAAATGAAGGCCGTCTATTCTCCCAGCAGCCAGCAGAATTTCTGAAAATGACTCCCGGCAAGAACCTCGTATCGGCTGTCAGAAGTCCCGTGACAAGCCGATATTTCACATGGCAGCTGAATGCGAACTTGTGGCAGAGCGCAGGTAATTTAATTTTAGTAGTCGGAAGTTCAGGTCTCGGCATTTTATCTAGGATTTCTGCACAGCAAGTAACAACCAAAAGATAACACATACGATAACAGGCTATCACACAATCGCTCACACCAGTGCCTGCTCGAGCATACTGTTTTAAAATTTGAGGGATTAGTGCAGTTGATTGATTGTAGGGTTTAACGCACCGACGCGACGCAGGCAATGATGCGCGCCGTAGTGGAGGGCTCCGGATTAATTTTGACCACCTGGGGATCTTTAACGTGTGCCAAAATCTCGTACACATGGGCGTTTTTGCTTTTCGCCTCCATTAGAAAAGCGGCCACTGCGACCGGGAATCAAACCCGCATCCTCGTGCTCAGCAGCGCAACGCCTTAGCCACTGAGCCACCACAGCGGGTGGATTAGTGCAGTTCAATCGTCGCAAAAATGTGTTGAATTAGCTGCTCTAGGTAGAGCTGGTGCAACGTGTTAATGTAGAAACATCTATGGCATGATTATGCCTGTATGGGGGGGAGGCAGTGTTTTAGCTGCGATGTGGTCCACTCCCCTTTGAAATCTCACCGTTTGAGCAAAGATCTCAAAATGTCGTGGCAAAATTAGCTGGCAATACAGGCTGCATTGGCGGGCGGTCAGTTTCTGACACTTCTGCAATACTACCGCTAAACATGTTTGGTTCTACAAAAAGAAATGTACCACTCGTGGACACCGCAGCAACAGGCAAAAATCTCGCGAATGTGGTCACTACAGACCGGAATTTAGGCAAATGCCTCTTTTGTTCCTTGCGCCCCAATCGCCCCACTTTAATATATGAGCATGAATTAATGGTTAGAAATCGTTTTAATGTTTTTTTTAAAGTGCCTATAAATGCCTATTTTGGTATTTGTGCCAAAATGTCCTTAATTGCCTACAAATGCCTATTTTGAAAATCAGCCCCAATATGAACACCATTTAGACTCAAGACTTGCTTTCGAGTGCAGCTTGAGATCATTATTCATGTCATCGGGCAAAATTGCCTGATCCGAACTCCATGGGGTTGAAGTTCCACCAACCCGCACAAAACAACCACTAGTAGCAGTGAAATGGAACGCGACGGCCAGCATGCGATGCCACGCTGACATGGCGCACGCTCTGGCAAATGCAAAACGGTGGAGAGCTGTCAGGGTGAAGGAGAGTAATGAGCAAAAAAAACTGGTGCAGCTTGCAGTAGTGGTGCAAGGCTGGAGAAGCAGCAGAGCTGGCGGCCCATCTCCCTTCATCGGAAACCCAGCTGCTGCACCTCACACGGATTTTCAAACTTCCCGCCGAAAGTTCTCCATGACTGGCAGGTCCGACTCATTTTGGCCACAGGCTTTCCCATTTCTCACAAAGTGGGCTGTATTTTTCTTTGTATTTTTTTTCTTGGTATTCTTTTTTGTGAGCTCCTCACGTGGCGCGCCCACGCAAAAGCACACGACAATGCCGGGTGCTCCTCACGAGTTTTCTCGTAACGCTCCATGGTGGAAATAAAAACTTAAACAGCTCTGCTGTTAAGAAAAAGAAATAAAACTGATGTACACAAAGCTTTTTTTGTTAGTAATTTACTATTTAAGGCTTGTTTAAGGAGAATTGGCGGACGTACTCCTTTTGCAAAAGCCCATCGTCACACGTTGGGGGACATGGCTAGAAGCTGTTGAGTGATACAACTGCTGCTTATTGGACCTCAAGGCCGTGATCAACAGCTTTTCAAGGTGACGAGAGCCCTGCAGTCAGGAAGGCTAAACTGTCCCCTCTGTGGATAGCCTACAAGGAGACCTCGCATACTTGTGCGCCGACTTCCCGTTCCTCGCAAACACTATCAAGCTACTTGAAAGGGTGGGAGAAACTCGAATTATGAACACTGCATTCTCTATGCACAGCAAGTAATCGCCGCCATTCTTGAAGTCAGCGCTCGTTTTGTCTGTTGCCTTCGTCCCGGTCTTTTTCGCGCTGTTATTAAGTTGAAGGACCAGTAGCCGAAAAGACATGTGCGAAGCTACAATTGGCCCGGTCTTTCAGTTCTTAAGTGTGAGGAGCCTTCACTGGTGAGCACTGTAGAATCCTAGTGCCGGCAGAGCCATCGATTGTTTCCATGTATAAATTATGCTCCAATAAGATCTGTGGATGTCATAGGTTCCTTCTCAGCGTACAAGCTCATTCTCAGCGACAAGTCACAATTTTGAATCCAAGATTCAGGAGATGGTGGTAATTTGCTATTGTTTCCCCAATTTTCACAGCAATTTTTGGGCTACGTTATGCGTGCTCCCGGGGACAAACAGGTTTCCCGAAACATTTGCAGCCTCATACTCCTTTCTGGAAGCGTACTGAAATACAAAAATATTTTCAACACGACAGCTGACCAACCAACAGGACTTTGTTAGCAGACCACTCCTATAGCTTGTATTGACTGGCGAGGCACACATGCAGGCAACCATGTGAGTGCGCCATCACTGGTTACGTCGGGCTCCGCGGGATGGTGGTACTCGTCTGTGCTAAACGATTTGTGTCGGACATTCCAAACTCTCCCCCACCGAATGCAAAGTTATGCCTCAAATCCAATGTGAATGCGATTAATAACATCTCTGTTGAACCAGCATTGAGAATCGGGTTAAAACGGAGCAGACGACGCACGCCGGTGTTTTTTCTTCTTCGGCGTGCGGGCGCAGTGGCACAAGCCACACCATGTCCGTGGTCCTTTCCAGTGTTTCCAAGCGAAGAAATTGACAGCTAAACTGTTCAATGAATACCACCTATATTGGAAAGCCAACAGCGAAACATCACTAACCAGCTTCATTTCCTTACAAATTAAAATTCCCACTTTCGACGGGCTCTCGAATACTCCTTTTCCATAAAAAAAACTGTTCAGCCGCTGAACATTTTTTATAAAACTGCTCTTTAGATCTGTGGAAGTGTATTCGGAAATGCTGGGATGTCTTGCCTGTACAATTTGGATAATATCATTGTATATGAGAAAATTGCCACAGCACTCATCTAAGAACATGTCAGTTACTTAACAAATCGTCATCCGTCTTGCGTTTAGTATTTGTGTCCGTTTCTGTAGTGTCGTAACTTAATTGCATCACGCAGACATGAAGTACCGCTTTTTTTAGTAAGTATTTCCAGCTTTCAAGTATTCTTTTTCGTGCCTGTTTCACTTCG
The DNA here is from genome assembly GCF_048455015.1 of Haemaphysalis longicornis. Classification (NCBI taxonomy): domain Eukaryota; kingdom Metazoa; phylum Arthropoda; class Arachnida; order Ixodida; family Ixodidae; genus Haemaphysalis; species Haemaphysalis longicornis. Next base: position 88,222,473 of record NW_027526460.1, on the reverse strand, counting down.
TGCAATGCTCGAGCAAGTGAAAGCGGCCATTGAACATTAAAGTGGGCAGTGCGCTTATTGAATTAAGAAAACTTGTCATTAGTTGAGCAGTTTTAATAGGACACTTGAACGGCTATCTTCAACTGCTGGCGTCGTTCCATAATAACAACATTTTTGGTTTTCTTATCATAGCTACAGGTCGCGCACACCCTAATTTCAAATTATTTGCATCTATGTAAAATTTATGGTGCCTATGTTTACGATGTTGGAGGCTTAAAGGAGCCATGAAGAGAAAACACAAGTTTGGTTCATTCAAAAGATTGTCTCGTTAGAATCATACTGACACCACTTTTAACGTAAACTTCGCTCAAATAAGCTACATAATTAGGAAAAACGGGAATGGTCATGCGACCCACCAGCTCATTTCCCGCAACAGAACCTATGTCGTCACATGGGCTAAGCTCTGCGATTGGCGGAGGCTGGCAGAAGCAGACGCAAATTAGGTAGAGCTTACAAACTAGACGAACGAGCGATTTGCGCTTAAATTTAGGGCACATTCTTTACAAAGCAATAAGAATGATGGGACAAACAGTGGAAGTTACGAAAGCACATGTAAACATAGAAGTACTGATGCGTTCTGCTGTTCGTACTGCGCACAGCATGTTTGGTTTCGCTGCACAGCACTACGGGGCTTGGGGTTGTCTCAGACGACACTGGCCGATTGACGCAAGCAACGGTGTCTTACGTGACCCCATTTGTCGAGCGAGCACTGTTTCAGGGAACGAATATTTTCTCCCAGAACAAAAACAAGCCAGGTTTAAATGCGGGCAAAAACAAACCAAACGCTTGCCACGGTATGGTGGCGCCATCTAGGTTACGGAACGTAAAGAAACGCGGGAACAAACCAACACCGCTGTACAGAGTGGAGACAACCTTTGAACGGTCCCGTGCCGCCGCAATTGGGCCAACGGGCTCAACGCGTTATTCTTTTCGTTTCCCACGAGACCTACCAACGCGAAACAGACAATATGATTCAAACTTCTTCAGTAAACCGCGTTGCGGCGATAATTTTAGCGCGGTTTTGACACAATGACTTGCTTCGGCGGCGAGCGAGCAACCGAAAATGGCGGCGCCAGCGTATACGTGTCTCTACCCTGTACGGCGGATGCGTGAATGAAGGTACTCTAGGCTGCAGAGCGACCCTAGCAGAGCGGTCGATTTCAGTGATGTCACTTGGGACCACGAAAACGCTCGATTGAGCGGGAAAATCAAAATTTTAACCTAAACTGTTTAATTTCTCATTGAATAAAGCACCGTTTGTATCCGGACAAGCGCTAGGGGCACTATAAAACACGAAATCTTTCGAATAAAACCAACTTGCATTTTCTCTTCATGGCTCCTTTAAAATATTATTCTGCCTTCCTGTTTTTGGCGCTTAGAACGCACTTTTAATAAGGCCTAAATATCCGGCCTCTGCTGATCACTTGACAATGCCAGTGCAGTTACCAACACACTCATGCTGTGTCAAGTGCGCACACCACTTCTAAACACACCTTATTGTCTAAAGTGTGGGTTCTCATCAACAGATTTGTATATAACAGATCAGACAATACAAGCTTATCATGCTCTCTTCATCGTGTTGCCAGCATGCTCATATTTAGTGCCTCGAACATCTTGCCAGAAAGCTTTCGCACAGTTTTTGGCTGCCGGGATAATCTTTGCACCCTTCTCCATAGCTACACAGCTTTCTGCACTGAACCCTGAGAACCGCACTTCAAGTTCATCACTGACTGCAAGTCGCACGTCGCTGGCATCAGTCTTGCGCAATGGTGAAGCACTCAATGGTGTTGACGTTCCATGCTCCACACCAGATAATAAAGGTCTCAGTAATATAAACACTGCGACGAACCCGCAAAACACTTGTTGCACACACAGATACTCCTGCAGCCCATTTTTATTGAGTTTCTCGCGTGACTTTCGAGAGCCAGTGAGGGGCAACTGCCAGGAGAAATTATTTTTACAAATTCTGCCAGCTGCAGGGAAAACGGACACTGCTAAACAGAATAGATGGTGGCATGCAGTTTGTAAAACACCGTTTCACAACGTTAAATGGTGTGTTGTTAAAAAGTTTGTACTGAACAGCGGCTGCATGACCCAGCAGAGATTGGCATACTCCACACTATAACCAGAAAAAAGTTTTGAATGTTGAGAAGTGGTTCCGGTTATCGCAGTGTATTGACAAGGAGAGGCTCAAAACTTACGGAAGTCTATGAGTCACTTCACCTATTGTATTTTTCAATCCTCAAAGCGGTCGAAACGTCCAAAACAACCCTAAGGTGGTCCTACAACACAGATGAGTGGTACTTGCACTTAACAAGGCTCGAAACTTGTTGTACCGAAAGAAACGCTAACAAAACTAAATCGAAGAAAAAAGCGAAAGTAAAGGCCAGTTCACACCTGTGACTGGAGCGATGGAAGCGACGACGCGATTTCTGTCGCTGTAGTCGCCCGGCGATTGCCTTTGTCGTTTGGTGTAGAACAAATATTTGTCGCCGCAACAGAAATCGCGTCGTTTTTGTCGCAAGTGTGAGCGGGCCTTAAATATTGTGCACCCGCTTTTTGCGATTGCATACGTGCAGACAATGCAGTTAACGCGATTTAGTTGTTGCTGCTAGCTTTAATTTAAATATCTCCTCTACTTTGCTCAAAAGATCACCCACCATTATTGTCATCGGCGGCCGTCGGGAAGTCCCGCGGCCCCAGCACGCCTCCCACTTGCATGTCAATGTATGGGTGCGGGCTCGACAGCGGCCGCTCAACTTTCCAGCCCTGCATTTGCTCGGGGCTGGGAAAGTCGAGCGACAGCAAGAGAGGCGGGTATTCCTGACACAGCCGCAGCATCTTCTGCACGAGCTCCGTCCGGGACGACGACGCAGTTGGCGACAGCTTCTCATTCTGCAGGCCTACGGTCAGGAAGGTGTTCACATCTGCAAGCGACGGGCAAAACAGTCATTTACGAGCGATTCTGAAGCACGGCTGGCACGCGTTAATACCAGCCTCGCAAACGCAGTCAACGAACACACCCCGATCAAAGTGGAAATGACAAACCTCGGACGAACGCCCGAATTCTCTCGTCGAACTTGAGCATGATGGTGGCGGTGCAGTATGCTGGCACACAGACGGCTAGCACGTAACATGTACCATGTTTTCAATATAGGAACGAAGCGAGCAAAGATATCGAAGAGATTAACGCAGCACGCGCAGTTTAGATTGCAAGCATGGTTCGCAAGCTTCCGGCTCTCCCGCGGCGGATATCCGTCGTGAGAAAAAAATAAAAATACTCCACTGGCGCTCTCCGCTGCTCCACCAAGTGACTGTTAAATGCGACAGATGGCGAAAGTTGTCTTGTTTTGAGTGTTTAGTACTGGACTTACTACTGGTGGCGCAAAATTAGAACTTCCAACTGCACGTAAAAATTGAAAACAGACCTATTAGTTTTCTCGTGACAAACTTTGACACAACTGCCAGTACTTTCCAGAGTTTATGTCATCTTTACTTTGTTGACAGAAGTACGGATTAGCTCGGCTAGAGCGAACTAGAACGCTAGAACTAGAATTCTAGTTCACTCTAGCTCTGCTTCAGCTCATCAACTTTCCCGCCCATAACTTGTAGCATGTCCGCGATGTCAGCCTTCGCTGCAGGCTCTTGTTCGCTGATCGTTCATCGTTTGTATGTACTATTTATATATGCTTTAAACGGAAAAAAACGACCCGCACTTGCGCACTTTAGCCTGCCTGCTCTTGCATCCACCTTATCTGTTCTGCGGTGCTAGCCGCCCGTGGGTGTTTGCAGTGCCAGATTATCAGCCGTGTGACGCTGGGAAACGCATAGGCAGGGGACAGGGCTGCGCCGATCGAGATCTAGCCTGTAAAGTGAACCTTACAATCAATTTTGAGGTAAATTCATGGAGTGATCGTCCCCTCTCGCTCAAAGAGGAACCTTAGAAATTTGCGGTTTGGCTTCAAGGTGCCTTCGCTTTATTTCATTCTAAATTTTTCTAAATTTCATTCTAAATTCATCATCCCCAACATTAGGCCGTTTAGAAGAACTGAAGAAACCACACACATACACTGAGCACAACTTATTCAGCGTGATTTTCAGCTCCACATTTCTGCGTTCATATTGAACGCACAATGTCCAAGTCGGGTCACCTGTACATATATATGCCACCATGTGAATTTCATGCCTGTGGTACCCAGTGTTAGTTGTCGTCGCGCCATCAGCCATACAATCTCCGCCGCAAGGCAAAGGCCTGTAAAATGCAGGAGGGGCTGACGAAGAAACTGAGCCAACCTAGCACTTGCTAGGTTGCCTCAGTTTACATGAGAAAGTACCATAACCGAAGTGAATTCCCTGCATCTATTAACTGCCCAAGCAGCCTTGAATCATGCTTCTGAGCGAGTAACTTTGGAGCCACTGGGGAGAGGCAGCTCATCACAGTACTTGCACTGAAAACCTATGGGTGACAACCTTGTTGGCCCAAGACGGCATGTGGAGCTACTATCGAGGCGTAGGAGTAGGAATAATGCTTCCGGTAGCCAAAAGCCCTTGAACGCACATGGTTGGTGAACGTTGGGCTGCAGTTGAGATGACTTGTACAGCCTCAGTTTGGACATTACCAGGATCTCCAAACAATGTGTGACGTGTAAGAGAACCAGCCTTTCCACTGCCAGCAATGCATATGACCAAATACACTGGAAAAATCATGTAACCACCTCCACTTGCTTGAGTAAATGAAGGCAGTTCATTCAAACATACTGTAAAGTCGCAATATAGGTCCATATTTTTCACCAACAAGTTTGCCGGAAAGTCACACCTCGACCTATATACCGGTCATTGGCTTACTTTCTTTACATTCCTCGGCCGCAAGGTAAGGAGGTCGACCTATATTCCGTTTCATACGGTACTTCTTGGTCCCAAAAATCCTCACGTCACTGCTTAACCTTACTTCCTAAGCTTCTCTTTCGATCCTTGACAATATCATAACCACGTATATAACATTAATCATAACAATAACCAATACCATGTAACAATATCATAAGCTATGTGGTACAATGCTTTACAAATTTCTATAAGAAAACTTCATAAAAGTATGCCAGACCAGTTTCCTTAATACGTTATGCTCTTGAATATACACACACACAACACAAAATGTCCTTGTTAACCTAAATTCATTAACTCTTTTTACGTATACACGTTATATCTTGTGAAAACTCTGTGCCAATTACACGCATGTTAAACACATACACCTGGATCAGCCTTTGTGCCATTCACATGTGTTAAACCCATACACACGAGCATGCATAGCAGTGCATTGTAGTATTGAACATGCATGATACGGTGCAACACTTTATGAATGTCTAAAAGAAAACTAGATATGTCAGATCTGTTTTCGTAACTAAGCTATCGTCTAGAAAACACACACACACAGTATACTAACTGTCCTGATTAATCTTAATATATTGTTGAACTGCTTTTACAAATACGTTATGTATATGTCCAGTTTTGTACCAATGACAATCCTCTGTGCCAATTACATGCATTTTAAACACATATCGGATGCAGGCAGACACTTTTGAAACATCTGCTTTTGCAAATCTAAAATTTTATGGGAATGATATGAAGATGGTACGAAGCATTACTTTATTGCTAGACTTCACTGTGTCTGACATTCTCGAAAACATACAAACTTACAATATCCGGGTCACCCTGGTGTTGTAAATTGTCACAGTAACTAAAAACCTCTTATAAGATACATTCAGCAACTGTGCAACACTGGCTATTAACAGATTAAAAAAATAACACATATCAATTATCGGTCATTGACTATTCGCATAAAAGATAATTTAAAGTAGGAAACATTCTCAATAACAAAAACTTACAATATCTGGGTCACCTTGATGTTGTAAATTGTCACAGTAACTAAAACCTCTTATAAGATACATTCAGCAACTGCGCAACACCTGCTATTAACACAAAAAATAACACATACATATCAATTATCAATCATTAATTGAATAATCAAAGTTAGAGATTTAGAAGCCATCCAGTTTTCTTCTATAACAAAGACCGAAAATGGCTATTAGCAAAGCATAAATATTTCTCACATTGGTCTAACTTCCTGAATACGTCAATTTCGCCTTCAGAACTACTGCGTACTTCTAGGACAATTATATTTTTTTGCCTGAAAATGTCCACAAAATAGCTGCAAAATATCCTGCGATACAAAAAAACTGCAAATAGCAAAACTACAAATAGCCGTATGGCTGTCTCATCTTCGTTACAATTTTTAACGACCGAATTCTACAAACTCTAACTGCCTAGAGCACAAGAATATCACGAATATCTAACGCACACTCTTCCCTCATTCCCGTATGCAATTACATATTCTGTACGCTACGCATTATTTGCTCAGAATACTATGCTTAGTGCAATACAAACAGATGCTACCGTCACAATTGGTATCGCAATATTAAGAACAGTCACCCGAGTCCACTGCACTGCTGCTTAGGTTTAGAGAAGAGGGTAGGTTAAAATAACGCTACACTGCATAATATAAACATTCTTGTACGTGGTGTCTACAAGTGTACAAACGACCTGATAGAACTGTCTTTCCTGAATTTGCAGTATACAGATATTATACTCACTATTAACACCATAAAATGAACAGTAGTGACTGGAACAGAGATTGGACTATTTTCCCAGAGAGAGCATGGCAAGGGAAACTGCACTAGTTGTGCATGCACTTTGTGCTGGTCATATGAAGTCAATTGTGTCAAGGGATGTCGCGACGGATAGCACTGGCTGTGGCTTTGGATGTTGCTGGCTGCACAGGTAAGTCGATGCTGTGCTGCTCTCTTGCCCTAGCAACGCTCGACGCACACTGAAGCTTGGTAAAACCCTTTGCCCTGGCATCAAAGTTTGTGAAAGGTGCAGCGGCGTTCCTAGCACCAGAGGTTGGCAACAGTCTCTGAAGTTGGCAAACACCCTCATGACCCCGGCCGAGCTTCGTGTAGCACACAGAATGCCACGCATGCCGAGCACAAAGTCCTCGATCGTCTTGCAGCCAAACGCTGGATAGTTGATGCCGCTGCCAAACTTTCGGGCGTAGGCTTCGTCCAGCTGAAGCACATCGATGCCACTCAAGTGGTCAGCCAGAAGCTGGCACAAGTTGTCCCTGGTCTTCTTTGGTACCACGAGTGGCTGCGAGTTGGGTGGTCGCTTTGGCACATGTTCCCGCAGCACAGGCTGTGGCCGGTTGGCACAGCTGATGGATTTGGAGTCAGTTTGCGGTTGGCTCACTGGTGGTTCGGACTGTTTTTGGCCATCGACAAGGTTCCGGGCATGTTGGACTTGCCTTAAGCCACTGGCAAGATCGGAGGTAGTTGGTGGGTGGCTCGTCAATGGTTTGGAGATTTTCTGACTGCTGGCAAGAGAGGTAGTTGGCGCCAATGGTTTAGACTTTTCCCGGCAGCTGGCAAGGTCCGGGGTTTGTTGGACTTGCTTCGTGGCATTGACCGGCTTGGAGGGCCTGAACACCAGCGGCTTCGACTTCTGGCCATTGACGAGCTTCTGGATGTGCTGGACTTCCTTTGTCAGGGTTGGCCTGACGTAGAACTCTGTTCCGTCACCCGCCCGAGTCAAGCGCACAGTGTCCGGGAGGCACAGAAGGAAGCCGAGGGGGTCGCCAAAGCCATGCTGCTTGAACGGAAGCTCCCGGCCTTCGCTCTTCTTGAATTCACACAGGAATTGCTGTAGAGTTAGTTGCCGCTTTTCCGCGACCAGCAAGGCACGGATGATGGCTTTGGTGGTTTGTAGCTAGTTACACTCGCCCTTGGAAGCCATGCTTCACTGCGGCATCTGTTGAAGGGAGACAAAAATTGTTCATCACCACCACACGCACTTGGATGAAAAAACTAACCGCCACTGCACCGGACTTCTCCGGTGCTTGGTCTCCCAGCAAGTGACCAATTTGCAAAGGGGGGTGACGCCCGCAGCTTTGACTGACTTTACAGTCTACCTCAGTGTTCTGATATGTGCATGAAAAAAGATGCAAAATGATGTCTCGGCATGCATGATCCCTTTTCCCTTACAACTGCCCGCATTGTCACATACCTATCACCACTTACCAGCTTGTTTTCTCTTGTCCTCACTACCCTAACCTCATCTCACCCCCCAACCCTGAGCAGTGGGAGGCCGAGCTGACCAGCTCAGCACCAGACCGACAGCAAGCACCCTGGTGCAACGAGCTCTGGATGCAGCTCGGACTCGCGGCCTCCTGGACTTAGGAGGCTGAGCACATCGTGATGAGCACAATAAAAGTGATTCCTCCCTCCCTCCCCCTTCTGCGGCGTTTAAGCTTAGCGAATTCGAACCATAGAGCCTATGACCATCTTCACTTCCGTTTAACTTCTATAAGTCATGTATTTTACATTCGTTGCAAACAATATGCATGCATTGTATCCACCTGCAAAGGTTTTCGACATGCAGCAGTGTCTACAAATAAAAGTACATAAAGCAATTTATTGTGGTCAGTCGAGAAAATACCCATTGTGCTGCTACTTTTTGATTGATTTATTGTAGGGTTTAACGCGCCGACGCAACGCAGGCGATGAGGCGTGCCGTAATGCAGGGCTCCAAGTTAATTTTGACCACCTGACTACTTTTTTTGAGGAATAATAACTAATATATAATTGCAATAATGATTCATAAGATAACCATGTACCAACACAATAATAATATGTACAATTATTGTTCATCATCCAGCGCAATATTTCAAATCCCCCCCCCCCCCCACCCCACCTCTCTTTGTCATTTAGAACTCAAGCCCGACAGGACCCACAAATCCGCTCCTGCTGCCCTGACGGTACCTAGATCCTTCGAGTCGCCCCAGTCGAACGTTTGCATTTTCAATTCGGTGTCTCCAAGAGCACAAACACCAACGCTTATATAGATTTACACCAACCCGGTCGGTCGCATATCCAATGAAAGTTGTGGGAAGTTTGAAAAGCACCGCTCGCAAATTAACAACAAACATATTCTCCTAGTGGAAGAATACCAATATAGGTTATCTGTTTCTCCATTCATTGCTTCATCTGAAGATCACGGCCAGCGATCTTTCCCCTGAAGTACACACAACCAGCCCCAAATCTGTGCCCGTTGGACCGCGTTGCGCTAGCAAAATCGCACCGCGCGAAATGAAACACGAACACACCTGTATGCAAGGACGTACAGCAACGCCGCCGTCGAGTCCCCAGCTTTGACAGACACTGCCACTACGTATGTCACACCTGAGGCCGCTAATGCCGCAAACAATTCCCTTATGAAAATCTTGGGCCAGCAATTCATCACCAGTGCCACAGAGAAGCGAAACTATGATGACCAAAAAAATTCACAGATGCAAGGCGAAAGTGGCGAAAGTGACACTGAGTCGGCCGCGCCGCACAGCGAGCAATGCTGATTCAGCCGAGCCACAGTTGCGGATTCTTGTATTTATAAATCGCGTTGGAGTGCACGCCGTCTGCTTGCTGCGCCAGGCCTCTCAAGCTTGGACGTTCCCTGTCTTCCCTATAGGCGGCGTAAAAATCGACGCCCCACGTGACCAACCTACCAACCTAAAGCGCTGTTTTCGACCATCAAGCCCACCAGACGGCGCAGGCAAAATGTTACTTTTGGTATAGAATACAAAACATTCATTCCGTGACTCAAAAAGCCCACACAGTTCGCTTACAATGTGTTATTTAAAAATACTATTAACAAGTTCCGCATCAAACATCCGTTGAGCAAAAATGTACGCAACTTTTTACGAACAGCCGACTGGTGCACCACCTCGTTTCTGAATTCGCAACCACAAAGCCGCCAATTCAAATTGAAACCGCTGCAACGGCCGACCGTTTCAATGTGCGCGGAGCACCGGTTTCGTGACTGTTATTGCTGTTATGTGCTTTTGCGTCCATCAGTTGTTGAGAGGACTGGCAAAACACGGGAATTGAGTGCTTGTGGAATGACAAATGTGGGAAATTCCGCATCGGAAGGCAGCTGTCGAGGCCAGAATATTCGATTCTTCCAACAGAAGGTGAGTGTTATGCACTCCGCTAGAAAGACGGTGCAAAGGAAACCGTTGTCGCCGTCAATACTTCATTTGTGCCCTTCGTTCGAAATCTTAGCGCAAGTGAACGAGTTGTTATGGCAAAAAAAAATGTTGTCACGAAAGCGACGTACAATTGCAGCGATCGAAATGAAATGATGTCCTGGCCTCTGTAAACTTGCGGATGTCAATAAATGATTTGTTCTCACTTGCTGCTCACTGTGGTCTGTGCCAGTCGAGGCCATCTGGTCACCTGGCGTAACATCACTTCACTAGCGCGGCGCAAGTAAACACGCGACCAGCGTGCCAGCCAGGAGCCAGCAGGAGCAGCCACGGCCGGACTCGACGCCCCTTTCGCGCGCGGGAGGAGGAGAGTCGAGTCCGGCCGTGGAGCAGCGAGCCGGCGGCCGCCGTGCGAGGGCAGCCATGTTATTAAGGAGCTCAAGCGGCCTGTGCAAAAAGCATCCGCCATGTTTACAAAGCCGTGTTTACAGCGCCATCAAGCGGGCGTACTGGGTAGTTCACGACGCCGCCACTACGCTTTTTCTGGCACTACAGGCAAAGCTAGACCTTTGCTTCTCTAAAATCCTCCCTGTTCTGTGGCTGCGCCTTACATCCTTGTCTGGAGGAATATGTACAAGGGAAACGGGCAGGTTTAGCAAAAGAGACATTACCCAAACAATTGCAAACCCCCGATCAGACAAGGATACAAATTTACTTTACCGAAAAGCAATAATAAACTCAGAGGCTATAACTAAATGGTCCTCAACAAAATCCTAATATAACCAGCCTTACCCGAGCCACTCTAGAGGCGTTGACCTGCCGTGGCGGTCAGGTCGAGGTTGACGCGTCGTGCTCAAGTCGCGGTGCAGTCGAAGCGCCGGCGTCGTATTTCCTTGATGTTGGAGCTGGGTGGCAACTCCCGTTGAAGTCGTGAACGGCGAGAACTGCCCAGAACCGGCCAGTGCCGGCAGTGCCAGGATCGTCGTAGCGAGGGCCATCGAAGCGTATGTCGACGGTGCAGTGCGCGAAGGCACTGGCCCGTCTCCGCTGGTGCCGACAGAGCGTCGGTTGCGGTGCCCCCAGGAGGCTAGAGCCGGCGCGCTGTTGGCCTGCTCCCGTCCGGGCTCGAGTCCCGACGTCGATGCCCTGGCGGCGTCACCCTTGGCTTGGTTCTTCCGGACAATGCCGTCCCCTCGTGCTGCTCCTGCGCCATTATCTCCTCTGTCTCCCCTCCTACATTAAGTTCCTAGCTTATCTCATGTTTTCCGGCATGTCGCGGCATTTATTCATTGGCATCTGTTCCCTCCAGCACCACTCGGCCTTTCCCTATTCGCTGCGTCTCCTGAATAATTTGCGGGGCGTCGTCCAATTGGTTCAATCTTTGGCGCCAGATTTAAGTTGTTTCACTTTCCTCATCTTCTGGCGCTCGTACGTTCGTGTGAGGCTTTTGTTCTTTAACATCGTTTCGGGGGACTGCCCCCTGAAGCATGATGAGGCAAAAAAAGATTTGGTAATCTTATCAAAGGAACTGTATGCGCCAAAGTTAAGTGATCGGTTGATATCGCAAGATTCCAGATTAAGGCGTGCGCTTACAGAGCTAATCCAGAAGTTTTCTTAGGAGTGGCAGCTTGTTTGAATTTATAAGGATTAAGATAATTCTGTATGTTGAAAGTTGGAAGTGTAATGCCACGGCAATTCTGAGGTAACAAACGTATTAAATAGCCTAATAGTCATCATCATCATCATCATCACCAGCCTATCTAGGCCCACTGCAGGGCAAAGGCCTCTCCCATTATTCTCCAATTACCTCAGCCTAATAGTAGTGGTATTCTTTACATCAGAATGTTGTCAGGAAATACAGGAAACAGTGGAGGAACAATTTAGCCGTATTCTGCAGGTGGCCAGTGAACAAACCTCCACATGTCGCATCTGGAGCTCTAGTTATTATGGCCGCTGACTCACCTCGGACGTTTTGCGGTGGCATACATGGCAATAGGGCTGTAGCAAGTCTACTCGCACCGCCCCTCGACAGCCGCGGGAGGCGTTGAACGTATTGTTTTTCCTGTGCGATCGCCACGTGGTCGGAAGTCGGGAGCTCACAGCTGGTTTCTTTTCTTAGAAATAAGACGGCAGAAACTTTCAAAAAGGTGAAGTTTAATGGGAACACAGAGAAAGCTTACTTTTGACAGATACACAACGTACGCACTCAGAGGAGAAAGTGTAACAAGTATGAGGCGAAAGTGTAACAAGTACACATATTTCAGATGTATAGAATGTTCATTTTTCTTAAGAGCACTCGACGAAGTTTGTCATGACGAGATTTTGGTAGGGGAAACATTGCACTGCCAGTTTTATACCAGAAAAGGCTGGGTAAGGTAGATGCAAGCGTCACACGCATTTTGGGCTACATACAATCAATCAGTCCGTCCCATCGGCTTCACGACGTCTTGCATGTAGAGTTTCTGTGGGAGCAGTCTTATGCAAGAGGAAGGAGGGTAAGATAGCTGCTGGCGTCACGGGGGTTTTCGACTGCGTACAGTCCATTTGTCCGTCCTGTCGGCTGCACGAAGTATATCATGTTGAGCTTCGAAGGAAACAATCTCATTCAATGGGAAGCTAGGTAAGATAGCTGTTGGCGTCACACGGATTTTGGCCGGCCAGCTCGACCGCTCCGTCGGCTACACGAAGTCGTCATGCTGAGTTTTGCTGAGTTCTAAGTGGGTTGGTGGGGGTGGGTGTGGAAGCAATCTTATTCAATCAGGAAGCTGGGCAAGCTAGTTGCTGGCGTCCCACGCATTTCGGGTTGCGGACGACAGTCCATTTTTCCGTCCCGTCGGCTCGGCGTTCCTGCTCGCTGATGTCGCCGGGGTCCTTCTGAAGCAGAGGTTAGGTGCTCGACCCCGCGGCTGTGGCTTGGTGAGCCGCCAAGACGACCTGGCGCTCTTCGGCACTGGTGGAATTTGATGGCCGGGCCTTGGCGCAGATGTCGAAGCCTGTGCAAAGTACTCCTGCCCTCCTCCGTGCATTGGGCCTCCTCCGGGTCTTTGAGAAGAATCTCTCGTGTTAAGGAAAGCTCTCATGATCCCAACCGAACTACGTGTGGCACAGAAGACGTCCGGCATGCTGACCACGAAGTCTTCGATCGTGTTGTAGCCAAAGGCTTCGTAATCGAGCCTGGTGCCGAACTTGCTGGCGTAAACTTCCTCCAGTTGAAGCACGTTGATGCCGTACACGCGGTAGTCGGCCAGAACCTGCCGCAGATTTCCCTTCATTTGTTCAGGCACCACGGACGCCTGCGACTGCGGTGGTTGGCGTGGCTTGGTAGACGTGCGTGGCGCGGGCGGCTCAGGAACCACGGATGGCTGCGGCGGCGGTGGCTGGCGAGGCCTGGTAGACGTGCGTGGCGCGGGTGGCTCTGGAACCATGTATGGCTGCGGCGGCGGTGGTTGGCGTGGCCTGGTAGACGTGCGCGGCACGGGCGGCGGCCGGCTGGAGCAGCTGGGCGGCTTCGAGGTAGCCGGAGGGTGGCTCAGCAGCGGTGCGGAGTTTTTCTGGCGGCTGACAAGGCTCCGAACATGCCGAACTTCGGCCGTTAGGGTCGGGTTTACGTAGAACTCGTTCGGTTTCTCCGCCTCCGTCAGGCGCACGGCGTCCGGCAAGCTCCGCAGAAAGCTGGCAGGGTCGCTGAAGCCGTGCTGTTCGAACGGGAGTTCTTGGCCTTCGTTCTGTCTATAGACCCAGAGAAACTGACGTAGAGTCAACGGTCGCTTGTCCGCGATCAGCAAGGCCCGGATGACGGCCTTGATGGTTTCCAGGGAGTCGCTGTCTTGCTTGCCAGCCATGCCTCACTGAGAACAAGCACGGTCTTCTACGTCTTCTAGGTGTGGGAGTAAAGGCTGGCTTTTTCATTTGTTCTTTTTTAGGATGATGATGATGACGTTGATGATGATGGCCCACACAAAATGTAGCATACCCACTCAGGGGAATTGGACCAGAAGCATTTGGAATGGTTCCTCAGAGAGCCCAATGGAACCACTGCAAACCGAAGAGCGCAAGAAAACATTTTGAGCATTAAATGACACAATGAACGTAAAAGCCGGCATTGGCGGCGCCTTCAGAAACAAACGGCTGCGTTGCGTAGCACAAGCCTCATTTACAATAATAGTAGAAAAACCCGCCGCGGTGGCTCAGTGGCTAAGGCGTTGCGCTGCTGAGCACAAGGTCGCGGGTTCGATTCCCGGCCGCGGCGGCCGCTTTTCTGATGGAGGCGAAAAGCAAAAACGCCCGTGTGTACGATATTTCGGCGCACGATAAAGATCCCCAGGTGGTCAAAATTAATCCGGAGCCCTCCACTACGGCGCGCCTCATCGCCCGCGTTGCGTCGGCTCGTTAAACCCTACAATCAATCAATAATAGTAGAAAACACAACTACAGAACCGTGCTGACAACACCTCGGCATTCTGCATGAACGGAGAGAGAGAGAGAGAGAGAGAGAGAGAGAGAGAGAGAGAGAGAGAGAGAGAGAGAACTTTTATTCGAGCCACGGTTACTGAGGGTTAGTGGCGGCTAGGCGGAGGCCAGCCGCGACTTCGGTAGCTCTGCGTACCAGGCCTGCTGAATCTCCTGGCTAGAGCTACCCAAAGCTCTCCATAGCTCGCTGCTGGAGGTTTGAGGGAAGGGGTCGTGAGGGCAAGCCCACATGGAATGTTCCAGAGTGGCCCGTTGGCCACATTGGGGACAGTTGGGAGACGGAAATGATGAGGGGTGGATGTGGTGTAGACGAGCTCTGCATGGGAAGGAGTCTGTTTGCAAGAGTCGCCAATAGCGGGTTTGGTGAGGCGTGAGGGAGGAATGGGCGGGGGAGAAAGTACGGCGAGAGAGTCGGTAGTGCTCCACGATGCCGTTGAACGTGATGAGGCGTTCTTTGAAGGAGCGCGCGCCGTGTCGGGGGTCGATGCATCCCACCAGCCCGGAGTGTGAGATCGCGGGCAAAGGCATATGGGCAAGTTCGTTTCCCTGCAGGCCATATGAGCCGGGGCCCACACCAATTTCCCCATCTTTTGAGGTGGGTTACTCTGGATGATGCGGAGGGCTTCGGAAGAGATGGTCCCCCGTACAGAAGTGCAGCAGAACCAGCTTGGAGTCCGTGACTATCTTGGGCGGGGTTGGGCGTTGTGTGAGGGCCAGCGCAATGGCCACTTCCTCCGCAGTCGGGGGGGGGGGGTAGTTAAGATGGTAAGCGTTCTGAGGGGGGTGCAAGCGGAGTTGCGCGTTGCCACAAGAGCGCAGGCGTTGTGATGGCGGTATTCCGCCGCATAACAGTACGCCGCTCCCGGCCATTTTGCCAGTTCCCGGTCCAAGGCGCGTGTACAGGCTTGGCGGCGGGCTGAGTTGTAGACGGGGTGCATGTATCGGGGGAGGGGCCTTGTGAATATGTTTTCCCGAATTTCAAGTGGAATATGCATGGCACTTTTAGCTTGTTCGGACAGCGGAATGCCTTGAGCAGCGAGAATAGACTAGCCCATTTCCGTTAGTTCTAGGCGATTTCTCTGGGATGATAAATGGGCTTCAACTAAATTCGTAATTCGTTGGTGGTGTTAAAAACTCCGAGCTGGAGCAGACGATCCGCGGATGCGTTAGGGGGTATCTGCAGGGCGGCGCGGTAGACCTTGCGGATGAGGCCATCGATCTTGTTCAGCTCGACCTTGGACGCTTGTATATATGGCAGAGTATAGAGGAGGCGGCTGATTAAAAAAAAAAGAGTGCACTAGGTGAAGGCGGTCCCGTTCATCTAGTCCATGGTGTAGGTTGGTGGCGGGTTGGCCTTGTTCTTCGAGTCTTGTTGCTTCGTGGGCTTCCCCAAGGCAGGGGATTGTGAAGCCTGTCGCTGACTGACTCGGTGAGACCCCATCCGTTAAAGTCCGGGCGGTAGCGGTGACTTGAGCGTATGGAGGGTCTTGCCG
Organism: Haemaphysalis longicornis; assembly: GCF_048455015.1. Lineage (NCBI taxonomy): Eukaryota > Metazoa > Arthropoda > Arachnida > Ixodida > Ixodidae > Haemaphysalis > Haemaphysalis longicornis. The sequence continues at coordinate 88,206,381 of NW_027526460.1, read as the reverse complement.
TCGTGGTTGAAAGCGCCTCGGGCATTCAGCAGAGCCCGTTAAGTGCCCCCCCCCCCACACACACACACAATGCACTTGGGAGTACACTTGTGTGGGTCCGGTGGGTGGACGAGTCCGCATTGTATACGCAGCGAGACGGTGGCTGGGTAGTAGTACAGACGTCCTTGCGGTGGCCGGTGCGCCAGCACGTGGTGCAGGCTTCCGTTTTCCGCTTGAAAGGCTTGCAGCGGTAGGTAACAGCGCAATATCGCACCCCAAAACGGAACAGTCGTGCCTTCGAAGAGGATTTGTACGATGTTTGAAGAGTTCAGTCTCTTCGCATCCAGAATTCCTAGATCGGGATTATAGTGCATGAGGCTGTGCTGGATTTGCTCTGCCGTGTCGGTGCTGGGAATATTGAAGATTACTTCCAGTGCCGTGTTGGACGGTGCAGAAACGTGGGCTGCGACTGGGTATTGTTGCCCGTTGTGGCTGATGGTCGTGATACTGGTGGTATATCGTGTGGCTCGTTCCCCGTGAGGGGCGCTGATGATTATGTAGTTGGCTTTAGCTTGGATGCGCGAACTTGATCCTCGTCATAGTGGGTGAGTCCTGCAGCTTGCATGATGATAGCAGCAAGCGTAGCCGCGGCGATGGAGACGACGGCCAGTCCGCCTCGCGGGCCGGGAGGATAACTTTGCTATCATTTTCCGGCAATGGAGTGACGGGAGGCTTACTGTATTTGGGTTTGCGGCGGCGATGTTGCTGCCCGGCGTCGCTAGGTGTCGTTGAGGCACGTGAGCCGGTTGCAGGAGTGCGATTGTCTGCAATCGGGGTCTTGCGTTGAAGGCGGCGGCGTAGTGTAAGCCACCCGGGTTGTTGGAGTTCGGTTGGGTCGACGTCGATACCTTCGACGGCGTACTCCATTTCGGCGACGAAGGAAGCGCGAGGAGTTGCTTCAGTCGGAGGTGTAGATGCCGGAAGACATATGTGGTGGGGCGCGTCGAAGCGGCGCGGAGGCGTCCGCCCCGCCAAGCCTGATGGTGAGACTTAGCAGTGAAACCGGCGTGGCGCAAATGGAAAAACCGTATAAAATCCGCTGGGAACGTCCGATGGTCACAACTGTGGTGCCAGCAGGGACTCCTCGGAACGTTAGGAAGTTCGCACATCACATGTGAAGGAATAACAGTTAAAAGATCGCATAGAGAACGGCAGCAAAATCGGAGCCGATGTGAGCCGCAGGGTATCTGCTTTGGCCCCCTGGCGCCACGTGGAAAGCGGAGGTAATTGCAGCTGTGGGTGCGTGTGCGGTGTTCGGCGGTTTTCTGCAACGGCACGGCACGCGCCCGCTCGTCTAACTAAGGCGCAGCACCCACCATTAGCCTCAGCGCAGAACTGGGAGCATCACTCACCAACGTTCAATTGTACATTAATTCTGTCGCATTCACAACTTCTAAGAATTATATGCTTAGATGCTCCCGGAGTTTTTTAAAGCGAAATATTTCTCAGTGGAACAGACGGCGTCCTCTCAGAAAACTAATGCATTTCCCCATAGAACGGTTGCATGGTCGACCGAAAAGCTCGATAAGATCTCTGGACACACTGCGCATGCGTGAAACGGGGCTTCCACTGTGTCAAAACGGCCACTTGAAAATCGCTAAAAAGGAGCGATCCTAGATAAGACAACAATACACGCATCGATCATGAAGTACAATAGTCTACCTTTATCTCATAAACCACGTATCGGCATATATTTACATCATTCTTTTACGGGTTTACTTACGGTGCGGAAAAAAATCGTCGCATGGGTTTTTCGTTCTTCGTTTGCGATTTGGGTCTTTGAAGGTTTGACGATCGATTGGACGCACTTTCAGCGAAGGCTGGGCGTACTTTTAGGAAAGGTTTCCGCGCACTTTTGATGCAGTTTTGGCGTCAGAAAGCTTTCGCGCTTCTCTGAACTTTCTTTGGAAAGGAATGGTAATGTTTTTTCTTCTCATTCTGAGTGCGCCACATCGACCTATAGGCTTCGAGAATGAGCTGCGGGTTCGTTAACTTCACGTGAAGATAAACAGTTTGGAGAGCGAGCGATGATGATCACACATGATGAGCCGGCCTCTCCTGCGGTGATTGAGGGATGTATTGGAACAGTTAGGTATAAAATTCAGCAGAAATTCAGAGAATTGTCTACTAATGCGTAGCATTCTTATGCCGCTTGTCTTGAGTGTGAGTTCTTTACAGCTAAATTCTTTTGGTTTATCTAAACTCTGTCCGACCAACTATCTCCATTTACGCTATTATAGCGATTACATTTGGAACTTTCACGAAATCTGCATTATTGTGGGAATGCAGGACACTGTCCTGGCTGTGGGGGTAATCGTCAAAGAATGCTACGCATTAATAATATTCGTCTGCAGGTGCTCGGAGTTCCTGCATCGTGAAGTGGGACTGGGGTGTGCACTAAGACGCGTTCTGTTGCGCTGAACATAGGCGTTGTCTATTAAACGCAGTACTACCTTGGTTGTTGCACTCGTTGCGCAACGGTGCCGGACATCGCTTGACGGATACTTCGGGCATGTCGTGGCGAACGAAGATTGCTTCTTGGTGGAAATAAGCTCGAACACTGGCAAACAACGGAGGGCAGGTCACGCTGCTTGGTTTGTGAAGGTTGGCCTGCGATTGAACCCAATGGAGACAGCAGTAGTAGCAGTGAAATAGTTTACTGAGTTGGACGGTGGGAGGCCCAGTCGGAGAAGGAAAGGCTTGGAGGGGGTAAGTGTGGCTCACTATAGAAAGCTCCATAATGAGCTTTGGCGTCGATCGGTTTGTGGCCGTATATCCACGCTTTGTAGGACACCGCCATCACGGACCGACGCTCGTCGCGGATCTTCCGCATTCCCAAACGAGGTGATGCAAACTACGTGCTTCGTACTCGTTTCGCATTCTGAAGGACCCTGTCCCACCATCGCAGACCCCCCCCCCCCCTCTTTGGAATCCCACACACCACCAAATCAGTCTTTTTTTTTTTCCGCGCTCACTTATGCTTACGGGACCTTCTCTGAGAAATGTAGCGTTGTTACGAGCATTCATTTATGCGGTTTTTGTCCCTTGCGCAGTCGACCGTTTTGTGTAGCAGCGGTCGGCCATTTTGGATGCAATGGACGCCGACTTTTCGACCAGCGTAACAAATGAATTACGCATAGAAACATACGACCAGTGCACTGAATAGGTTAATTATCGCGCGCAATGCCCATGAGACATGAAAAAGTTATAGCAGAGTGGAGAACCGATTCCGGTACGGTATCCGGCACGCCTGCGCATGCGCACAACCAGTTTTTTTTTTCATCTGCGCACGCGCAGTAGCACCCGGCGCCTACAGGGTACCGTATACCGGGACCGGTTCTCCGTTCTGCTATAACTCTCTAACATTGCAAAGTTATAGCAGAGTGGAGAACCGATTCCAGTCCGGTATCCGGCACGCCTGCGCATGCGCACAACCAGTTTTTTTTTCATCTGCGCACGCGCAGTAGCGCCCGGCGCCTACAGGGTACCGTATACCGGGACCGGTTCTCCGTTCTGCTATAACTCTCTAACATTGCAAAGTTATAGCAGAGTGGAGAACCGATGCCAGTCCGGTACCCGGCACGCCTGCGCATGCGCACAACCAGTTTTTTTTTTATCTGCGCGCGCGCAGTAGCGCCCGGCGCCTACAGGGTACCGTATACCGGGACCGGTTCTCCGTTCTGCTATAACTCTCTAACATTGCAATGTTATAGCAGAGTGGAGAACCGATTCCAGTCCGGTATCCGGCACGCCTGCGCATGCGCACAACCAGTTTTTTTTTCATCTGCGCGCGCGCAGTAGCGCCCGGCGCCTACAGGGTACCGTATACCGGGACCGGTTCTCCGTTCTGCTATAACTCTCTAACATTGCAAAGTTATAGCAGAGTGGAGAACCGATGCCAGTCCGGTACCCGGCACGCCTGCGCATGCGCACAACCAGTTTTTTTTCATCTGCGCACGCGCAGTAGCGCTCGGCGCCTACAGGGTACCGTATACCGGGACCGGTTCTCCGTTCTGCTATAACTCTCTAACATTGCAATGTTATAGCAGAGTGGAGAACCGATGCCAGTCCGGTACCCGGCACGCCTTGGCATGCGCACAACCAGTTTTTTTTTCATCTGCGCACGCGCAGTAGCGCCCGGCGCCTACAGGGTACCGTATACCGGGACCGGTTCTCCGTTCTGCTATAACTCTCTAACATTGCAATGTTATAGCAGAGTGGAGAACCGATTCCAGTCCGGTACCCGGCACGCCTGCGCATGCGCACAACCACTTGTTTTTTTTCATCTGCGCACGCGCAGTAGCGCCCGGCGCCTACAGGGTACCGTATACCGGGACCGGTTCTCCGTTCTGCTATAACTCTCTAACATTGCAAAGTTATAGCAGAGTGGAGAACCGATTCCAGTCCGGTATCCGGCACGCCTGCTCATGCGCTGTGGGGTTATAGAGAGGTTAAAGTAGATTGGTTTACTTTTCCCTGCAATAGCAAACCGGCGACGAGAGAGACTAATCAGTCTTTGTCTTCTCGTTTCGCCCCGCTAGTAAGCTATCTGCCCCCACCCCGCGGCTGCGCGCTGTACCGCGCCAGCCGCGGCGGGCCGTGGCTCGACGGAACAAAGGAAGCGACAAGTGTTTTCGCTCATTGACATTTATTACAAGATAATAAACATCCAAAGAGCATGCAGGCTAGCTGGTTGACGGCGAGGATCTAGTTCCTCGCCCGGGCAATTTAAGGGAATCGAGAGGTTCGACTCACCGCAACAACAGTCATCGCCGGGGCGCCGCCTCAGCGCGCTCGCGTTTGCCTCGCTGGGACACCGATGGCAGCCATTGTCGCCCTCCTTTTTGCCCGATCCTCGAAGGAAGGAGATCGCCAGGCGCGTCCTGACGCCTCGCTTCCCGAGCTCCAACTCCCCGCAGCTCGCATCCCGCGCGCGCTCGCCGGCTTAAAGACACTCCTACGGCGAGGAGGTAGATCCCCCTCGCCGACGTCTTGCCGAGCAAGTTCCCGCGAGGAGCAAGCGGTGTGGCGAAGCCGAACCAAAGGGAACGCGCTAAGGTCGCGTTCCCACATCCCTCCAACCTCAAACGTTTCCGTACGGTGGAAAGAATAGCACACGGGGACATCTAAACGCAATGTTCATCACATTAAACAAAGCATGAAGGTTTGCCCCGCGCAGTAGCTGTCCTCGCGCTCGCCGTCATCAAACAGGCATCGTCAGCCACATGCACAATCTAACGCTCAGTTGTCGCAGGTAACACCGAGGTTGTTCGAACACGCATGTCATGCACAGATGCCGTCTTGTCGTAGACAGCTGTGCCTAGGGCTGCTTTCGTCAAGACCCGCTGAGAAGGCATCAGCTGGCCCAATGCAACGGGGGCCGCAGAGTTCTCAGCCATAGGTTCGACGTAGCGCAGCACAGCTCAGGCCAACACGAGCATCGTTGCTCGCACTGGCGCTCTTGTCAGTCGGTGGTGAGGATCAGCAGGTCCCGTCCAGCCCTGGCCGAAGACAGCAGGCCAGGGTGTCGAAGCGTAGTGCTGAAGCCAGCCCGAGCAAGTGTAGCGACTGCGCTGATAGATGACGTCCGTACAGCTGCTGCTGTCAGCCCGGACGCACCGAGGACGTATCAGCAGGTCCAGGAGCCCCGCGACCGCAAAGTGCGGCCCAGCACCGAAGTGACGCCAAGCCATGAAGCACACGACGGCGCCGCCCGCACCAACACGCCCTCCATGGAGGAAGACACCAGCCGTAGGGAGCTCCCACGGCGCCGCGTCTAGGCCGCCTCCAAGTAGCTGCCACGCCAGGGCAGCCGCCAGTGGTCCCCAGCTCTCGAACGCTCGCCGACCCGGAGCAGCAGGTGGCATCACAGACATCGCGTAGCAAGCAAGCCTGGGTTACTCAACTCGCATTGCGTATCACATCAAGCATTCCCGCAAGCCCTGAACTCAGGCAAGGAAGAAATGCTATTCCTCAGCATCGGCCGCGTGGCACGACGATAAACAATTGCGGCTGCCAAAAGACGGTTTCCGACAGCGCACAAAAAAACTCACTTTCTTGAGGCGAAGGAGATCTTCCCCTGCTACGTGTAGAACCACTTAAAACAAGCATTCCGACGACACGCACCCCGCCATTCAGTGGAGAAGAGGGGCCGTTTCCCGTCCGTCTGCTCCCGAGCTACGTCCTCCTCGGTCGTGCCCTCTCCCACGCGGTGCCGGCTCCGAAAAGCCTTCGGGCAACACGCATCTTTGACAACGACCGGCAACCCAGAGGCTTGCTCTACTGCCCCATTCGCACAGCCCTGAAGGAGACATCGGCTTTGTCGTCGGCCCTACCCGCTCGCTGCAATACAAACAGCTTAATGAGCGGCGGCGCCCATCGCGTCTTGCGATGTCGGAACGCCCGGTGCCGAGCCGCAATACCAGACAGCCCTTACGGCACCCGTGGCCCCTGGCCACACGGCTCCCAGAGCCCCGACTCCCGGAGTCGATAAAAGAGACAGCAGAGAAAAGAAAATCGGGCCAAACAACTCAGCTTCCGTACTCGCTCACTTCGGGCTTGCAATTACAGCGCGGGCCTTATGCCCTAGCGCGTCATGGGTGCTGGACTTCAGAAATTCAGTGCCTCCATTTGCCGCGGCAGAAACGTCCCGCCTAAACGGTGCACTGAGAAAACTCGGCGCTCGCATGTTCTAGCACAACGTAGCAACGTTCACTCCGTTCTCAAGAAAGTACGCCTGCCTCCGCTAGCGATCTGATTCACGCTAGCAGTAACACTTGTCAGGTTCGGACAAAGAACTTTTCTTACACCGAACAAAGACATGTTCCATGTTCCGAGAGCCAGCCCCACGTTGGTGCGCCAGATGTGGGGTTAGAAGAGGGTTTAAAGTAGATTGGTTTACTTTTCCCTGCAATAGCAAACCGGCGACGAGAGAGACTAATCAGTCTTTGTCTTCTCGTTTCGCCCCGCTAGTAAGCTATCTGCCCCCACCCCGCGGCTGCGCGCTGTACCGCGCCAGCCGCGGCGGGCCGTGGCTCGACGGAACAAAGGAAGCGACAAGTGTTTTCTCTCATTGACATTTATTACAAGATAATAAACATCCAAAGAGCATGCAGGCTAGCTGGTTGACGGCGAGGATCTAGTTCCTCGCCCGGGCAATTTAAGGGAATCGAGAGGTTCGACTCACCGCAACAACAGTCATCGCCGGGGCGCCGCCTCAGCGCGCTCGCGTTTGCCTCGCTGGGACACCGATGGCAGCCATTGTCGCCCTCCTTTTTGCCCGATCCTCGAAGGAAGCAGATCGCCAGGCGCGTCCTGACGCCTCGCTTCCCGAGCTCCAACTCCCCGCAGCTCGCATCCCGCGCGCGCTCGCCGGCTCCTACGGCGGGAAGCCGGCACTCCTACGGCGACACTCCTACGGCGAGGAGGTAGATCCCCCTCGCCGACGTCTTGCCGAGCAAGTTCCCGCGAGGAGCAAGCGGTGTGGCGAAGCCGAACCAAAGGGAACGCGCTAAGGTCGCGTTCCCACAGCGCACAACCAGTTTTTTTTTCATCTGCGCACGCGCAGTAGCGCCCGGCGCCTACAGGGTACCGTATACCGGGACCGGTTCTCCGTTCTGCTATAACTCTCTAACATTGCAAAGTTATCGCAGAGTGGAGAACCGATGCCAGTCCGGTACCCGGCACGCCTGCGCATGCGCACAACCAGTTTTTTTTTCATCTGCGCACGCGCAGTAGCGCCCGGCGCCTAGAGGGTACCGTATACCGGGACCGGTTCTCCGTTCTGCTATAACTCTCTAACATTGCAAAGTTATAGCAGAGTGGAGAACCGATTCCAGTCCGGTACCCGGCACGCCTGCGCATGCGCACAACCACTTGTTTTTTTTTCATCTGCGCACGCGCAGTAGCGCCCGGTGCCTAGAGGGTACCGTATACCGGGACCGGTTCTCCGTTCTGCTATAACTCTCTAAAATTGCAAAGTTATAGCAGAGTGGAGAACCGATGCCAGTCCGGTACCCGGCACGCCTGCGCATGCGCACAACCAGTTTTTTTTTTCATCTGCGCACGCGCAGTAGCGCCCGACGCCTAGAGGGTACCGTATACCGGGACCGGTTCTCCGTTCTGCTATAACTCTCTAACATTGCAAAGTTATCGCAGAGTGGAGAACCGATGCCAGTCCGGTACCCGGCACGACTGCGCATGCGCACAACCAGTTTTTTTTTTCATCTGCGCACGCGCAGTAGCGCTCGGCGCCTAGAGGGTACCGTATACCGGGACCGGTTCTCCGTTCTGCTATAACTCTCTAACATTGCAAAGTTATAGCAGAGTGGAGAACCGATGCCAGTCCGGTACCCGGCACGCCTCCGCATGCGCACAACCAGTTTTTTTTTATCTGCGCACTCGCAGTAGCGCCGGTCGCCTACAAAGTACGGGTGCCGTACCGGGACCGGTTTTCTGTTCTGCTATAACTCTATAATGTCATTCACGGTCAGCGCCCCTTTATACTGGTCAGAGGAAAAGAGGCAGGCGGTCGCTCACAACAAACACATTGGAACGAACGCGCACGGCATAGCTTGCGCGCAAGCGATGCTTATTGCATATCTCTTCTCGCTTGTAATCACCTTTGACACCCAACCACGACCAACTTTATTGGTCGTGCACCCAACCACGACCAACTTTACCCAACGCATGTCCATCGGACGAAGGCGCGTAGATGATAGCGCATGCGCGCAAATACGTGCGTAGACTCCGCAATTTTTTGGCGAAGAGCCGAACACCCCGCAAATACCTTACAACACGCACGCACACATGGACAAGCCGGCACTTTTTAGGCGGAAATCGTTTTCTACGGGTGACGAACTTGAACACTAGGCTATAGACTGAGAGCTTCCAGTGTCAATCACTGTCAGTGCCTCAGTGCTGGGCATATGTGTCTGGTCCAACTTTTCCTCTTTTTTTTTTCCTCTCTCTTTTTTGCCCATTTCCCCTTTCCCACGTGCAGGATAGCAAACTAGGCTCTAGCCAGGTTAACTTTCCTGCCTTTCTTCTACATTCTTCCTTCCTTCCTTCCTCAAGGAAAAGTGTTTTTACTGGGCGCATCCGGCAACTGCGCAACATCTATTGTCAGAACACGCTGATATAGAAAACGGTACCCCGTTCGGACTTCTGAGGCTTAACGCGCCGACGCTACGCAGGCGATGAGGCGCGCCGTAGTGGAAAGCTCCGGATTAATTTTGACTACCTGGGGATCTTTAACGCCCTCCGAAATCTCAAACACACGGGCGTTTTTGCTTTTTGCCTCCTTCAGAAAAACGGCCGCCGCGGCCAGGAATCGAACCCGCGTCCTTGTTCTCAGCAGCGCAACGCCTTAGCCCCTGAGCCACCGCGGCGGGTCCGTTTAGACTTCCGAAAGGTACACCCGCCCATTTTTTTTTTTTTTTTGCTTTCAGAAGAGCTCCATTTCGATGTCTTGCAGTGATTCAGCATTCCGAGCATTTCGCAATCTAAGCTAGTGCAAATTCTCATGACAGATTCCATTTCCGCACATGCATATGCCAGGCCGTACGAGTATAGCCTTGAGGCTTGAACCCGCCTCTGTCAGTTTTGATGGGAAGACGCCGTACGTACTTTTAAATACCAGCCTTCCATTAAAATGAGTTGAGTAGGTTCTGGCTTTCGCTTTCGGCCTCGTTGCCTTGTATTCGATTACGTTAGCTTTAGTACTGCAGAATGCAACGCGTTAAATGGAACACGTCTGCACCCATATAATGTTTTAACTAAGGGCGCAGCTATGAAGTACATCATCATGTTCCTGGACACGTAGGCTATGAGTAGTTTTTTTTTTAATGTTACAACGACAGCCGCCATGGTGACAACAACAGTCGCTAGAGTCCACCGCACAAACGTTTTAGTTTTCAGGGGAACAGATATCAAAGTCCTACACTTTTTTTCGGTCAAGTCAAGGAACATCCTTGCAGCGCAGGCAATTTGTGCTGCGTATACGAGCTACGTGTCAGTCCCACTGGCTGGAAGTTTCTGCGCGCTGCAGTCGAGGCGGGCGTCCTGTATGTCGTGGCGGATGGCTTGAGCTTGACTGTGGCCATACAGGTCGCGGAATGGGCAGCAGAGTCGGTACAGGGGCCATCCGCGCTGGCGGCCTTGGATGCCTGGAGAGGCGTGGTATGGTCCCCTGTGCAGGTGGCGCCGGAGCTCGTGCGAAGAATCTGGGAGGCTGGGGAGTGGACGCGTACCTCCTGTTGGGAAACAGTCTCATGCTGCCAAACGCGTTTCGAGTGGCGCAGAGAATGTCCGGCATGCTGAGGACGAAGGCATCGATCGTGTCGTAGCCAAGGGCCGAGTAGTTGATGTGGTTGCCGAACTTACTAGCGTAGGTTTCCTCCAGCTGAAGCAAGTTGATGCCGTTCGTGACGTAGCGGGACAGAAGGAGATGCAGGTTGGACTTGATCGACTCGAGTTCAACCGACGTCTTTGAGCGCGGCGAACGGTGGGGTCTAGCGGACGTCTGAGTCGTGGGCGGTGGCCGGCTGAAGCTGTTGGAGCTCTTAACTGTGCTCGGCTGGTGGCCCCCTCGCGCTGCGGAGCCCTTCTGGCGGCTGACGAGGTTCTGGACGTGCCTTACATCCTCCGTTACGGTCGCCCTTATGTGGAACTCAGTTTCACAGCTCGCCTTTGTCAGGCGTACGGTGTCTGGGAGGCTCTGGAGAAAGCTCAGGGGGTCACGGAAGCCATGCTGCCTGTACGGGAGCTCCTGGCCCTCGCTGGTTCTGAAGGCCTGTAGGAACTGGCGTAGAGTGAGGGGTCGCCTGTTCGCAATCAACAAGGCACGGATGACGGCCTTGATGGTTTCCAGTTCTTCGCTTCCTTGCCTGGAAGCCATCCCTCACTGCTGAAGTTCACATTCTTTGTGTCGTTCTCCGCTGCGGAAGCTCACACTCTTCTCGTTCTTCTTCTAGGGGCGGTGGTGGTACGTCGCCGTACATTTGGTATACTCTCCCATGGGGATTGGCCAAGAAAGGAGAATATTAGTTAAGAAACACGAAACAACGAAAAACGTTAAGGAAATACGAAATGATACTCCGAAAAAAAAGTATAGGACGGAGGCGAAAGGCGATTCTCCGAATTTTCCTCCGTTCTTGAGCTGACGTGTGTCCACAATGATGTGCGTTCACGAATGTTCGAAGCATATCAAAGGTCAAATAAATTCGATTGAAAGATCCACGCCAGCTGAAGCAAGTAGATAGTTAATAAGATTAGCGCAAAATTTTTAATCATTCTCTGTTGTAATCGCTAAAACAAAAAGGTGGACGCGTATCTGCTCCCCTCTTTGCAAATGTCGACGAAATTAAGACGATAGTCGACTGGCGCCCCTGCAAAGTAAATGCCTCCCTTCTCTTTCCCGCTCATTTCTGATGCTGTTCCTCTCCGGTCTCGCTTCTCCCAAGATAACACGCTATAGGTTTGCTCAAGTCAATTTAAATTTACCGCGTTCCACTGCTCCAAGTGGAGTGCCTCAATGCCAGCGCTGCAGTAGGCGGAGACGCGTGTGAATCGAGGCACCCCACTACAACCTTTATAGAACCACGTTTCCCTACTCCACGAGCGTGCTAAGCCGAACGTGGAACCTGTCTATAGTGGAACACTTCGTTGCATTTGCCGTTTGATTTCTAAAATGCCGCCAGGAGCTATAGTAGCGCTGGCAAGAGCAGGTGGCGGTTGTCTGCAGTTGATGTTGTATTTCTGTTAAGCAGAAATTAAGAAGAAGTGGGCGTGGGCAGGGCATGTAATGCGAGGGCAAGATAACCGTTGGTCATTAAGGGTGACCGAGTGGATCCATAGAGAAGGCAAGCGTGGCATGGGGGCGGCAGAAAGTTAGATGGACAGACGAGATCAAGAAGTTTGCGGGGATAAACTGGGCGCAGTTAGCACAGGTTCGGGATAATTGCAGATTAATGGTAGAGGCTACCACTTTGTAATTAGTAATGACGCTCACATTTGAAAAGTTCAGATGGTTAATTAACTCCACTTCCCAAGAGGGTTTCAAGACTCATCGTCAACAGCCCACTTAGATCCACTGCAGGACGAAGACCTTTCCCACTAACCTCGAACCGCCCCTGTCCTGCGCTGCTCGAGTCAGTTCTTTGCCGCCGAACTTCCTTATTTCGTCTCTCCATGGAGTTATTGACCTTCCCATTTTTCTAGACCCGTCTTTAAGTATCCACTACGTTACCCAGGGGATCCACCGGCTGTCATTTTGCTTCACTGCACAGCCAAACTCAGCGTAGGGCTTTTTGACACCCCCCTTCCCCAGTGCCGAGTAGCGATCCGGGCTCCCAGCCTGGATAACCTCTTGGCTTTTCCGTTCGTTTTTATCCTCCTCCTCTTCCTTCTCCTCCTCCTCCTCCTCCTCCTCCTCCTCCTCCTCCTCCTCCTCCTCCTCCTCCTCCTCCTCCTCGCGTCTAGGGAAAATACTCTCAATGTTACAAACACGTTGGCAAAATTGAGTGTGCAGTAGACTCTCGTTAAGACAAACTCGGTTAAGACGAATTTCATGGTTAATACGAACAACACTTTTGGTCTCTTGTAACATGCACAGTACATAAAAAGGACGCTTAAGACGAATTTCTGATAATACGTACGAACAAATTTTCACAGTCACTTCGAGTTCGCCTTTAGCGGAGTTTACTGTATGGGTTGACGTATGCTCACCAACATCACCCTGCACGATCTCGAAGCCGGGGGTGCTAGCGGTTCCTCTTGAACTGTCCCCGCAAGGGAATATGTCCCTCATACTCTCGTAGTTTACGGCTTGCACCCACTTCCCAAAGCAGCAGTGTATTTCAGCTAAGCTGCGTCGACTGGTCGGCAGCGCTCAGCAAATATTCACGAAGCCGTAAACTCGAACACCTAAAGTGAAGGTTCATAAGTGCAACTTAAGCAACGGTATCAGCTCCTCGCGACGATCGAGACCAGCCGTAACGGTTCCCCCCGTGAGCCTGCCCGGGCTCGCGCGTAGAAACGGGTGACAGCGCCACCTAGGAGACCGTTTACTGCTCGTCCATTTTTCAAGCGCCCCGCAAACTGACTGCAGTGAAAGCTGTACACCGCGCGCGTAGTCACGCAACAATTGCCACCAGGGGGCGCGTGCCGTCTCCCCTGACATCCTTATCTCCCTGTCGCAAGTGCTTGCAGGAGAAGCTACCCGCGCCTCGTTAGGGGTCGGTTTTTACGACGTCACGTTCGGACACGGCAACGTACATCCACGTCGTTTCTGCTTGTGCCAATTCCCAGAGCACGCATATCCGAGCACGGCACACGCGCACTGTACCTGCGGGGCTAATGCGGAGCCGTTGCGAAGAACACGGCTCGGCTTTTACCGTTCCGTCTTATTGCGACGCTGCGCAACGGCCGAACTGCAGGCTCTATCGGACGACGTCCGAGCTCTGCTAACAGCGATGCCGTTAGCTTTGGTCTCAAGGCGGTTTACACGTGCGAGCAGTTAATTCGAAGAAGGTATAAGGTGGATCACGACACCGCGTTGTTTTCCTTGCTGCCTTTAACGACTTGGCGAACGTAAGGCTTTCGAACCGAGGGAGTCTTACTGTAAGTTTAGGTAAAGAAAAAAAATCAACAAGCCTGTATTTGAGCTGTTTTATACCAGTTGGGCTTGGAAGGGCTGTTGGGGAGTAATAAAACAAATGAAGACCTAATTTTTATGGCGTTACCGTTTACGACAGTTTTGGAGCAGTGAAGCAGCCAAATATCGGCTTAACAGGCCCCGCCGGATCACGGCAGCTTCTCCGGGAAGCAACCGCCACTGTCACGCTTTACGTGGTTTTGCCTTTACCTGCGCGTCTAGCGAGCACGATTAATGAAAGATATTGTTCGTTGTCGCAACAATAGGGACAACCAGACGTATGTTTGCGCCCTTTTAATTATTGGGTTGAACCTCAACCTGTCGTGACGTCATCAAAGGCAATGACACAGGCAAGACGTGGGCTGTTATACATACACTGTAAGTTATTAGCAGCATTGTAACTTGTTTATAGCGAAGCTTCAGAATTCGCTATCATTCCCTGTGTACTGCCATTGTATTCAATTGATTGATCGATTGATTGAGTGATTGATTGATTGATTGATTGATTGATTGATTGATTGATTGATTGATTGATTGATTGATTGATTGATTGCGGGGTATAACGCGCCGAAGCTCACCGGGCTATCAGGCGCGCAGTAGTGGAGGGCTCCGAATTAATTTCGACCACCTGGGGATTTTTAGCGTGCACCTCAATCTAGACGCAAGGGAGTTTTTGCTTTTCGCCGCTTCACCAGAAAACCAGCCACCACGGCCGGGATCGAACCCACGACCTCGGGCTCAGCAGCACAATGCCCATTGTATTCAAACAGAGCAGTCAATACACACAAAGTGGACGGCCAAGCGTATACCTCTGAGGGTTCACGGCGGCCACGTGAACGGTACAGTAAAAAACAGTATGCGGAAAACTCGGTAGTAACAAAAAACTGGTTGATTCCTCTGTCACAGGAATCGGTGAAACACGAAAGTGAAATGTGCAGCGAAATCTGCAGCGAAATGAGCCCGATTTGCGGGTCGGCGGCTGTCTTGTGGGTGTGCTTGGCGAGCGACGCCCTGCTGGCGGGTCGCTTCTGCAAAGGTGTACTGGCGTCACTTCGGGGACTGATATGACGTCAGTGAAATTTTAGTGTATCCCGGCATAAAACACTTTCGCGTTAAAATATAAAACCCGAGAACGAACAACCCTAAGTATAACGTACTCTTTAGTACTAAAGGTTGCTTCCCCGCAAGAAGACCCTGTGTGCAGGGGTGCACCCTTTACAGGCCGCTTGCTCCGTAGTACTGGCGTCACTTCCGTGACGGATAGGACGTCAGTGAAATCTTTGTGTATCCAGGAATAGAACACTTTCGTGTTAAGCTTCTGATGATAAAGACGCGAAAAGTTATGCAAGCTGGGACAAGATGGTAGTTTTCAGAAACGAGTCGCCGAAGAAATCAGTTCTGTCGCATGCAGCAACCAAAAGCGCCATTTTTTTAGCCTCGGCTCTCGTCAGTGAGTCCGTTTTCCGCTTGAAAGCCATAACACTAGTGTGCTCCGTAAGATGGTCCACAAGGCAAAATGGCCGTTACTTAAGGGACGCGAGAGATGATGGGTGATCATTATCACTCCAGCCATCACCGAGGCACTGCTGGCTGCTCTTCGAAGCTTCGCCTGGCGCTGTGAGGCTCGTCCGTGGCACTTCTGCTGCAGTCGTCGCCCGACAGTAGCTGCTGCAGATGATGGTTAGCCAATGGACGCGTGTTAAATTAAGACGTGTGCTCCCAGCGAATGCGCGCACAGGTACTCACGTGTCTAGATGACGCGCTCCATTAAGCCTGCAGCCTTCACCCTGCCACGCGCGCGAGCACGTCATCACAAACCCATTAATTCTCGCAAAAGAAAGAGAAGAACCTCCATTTATATATTCAACGTGTCTTTCGGAACGAAAGAATGTAGTTAAAACGAGTGAAAGAAGGTTGGGGGGGGGGGGAGAATTTTCTCTGACTTCCTCCGCCAGACATGTTGTAATACGATAGTCGTACTTTTTTGTATGAAACGCATTTGCACTGAGCGCACACAAATATTCCTTCACGTCGCAGTCGTCCGCCGCTCCCCTTTGAGACCCGATGGACAGGCGTTTTTTTTAAACATGAGTGTTTTATTCCGGGCTTCACGAATATTTCACTTACGTCATATCCGTCACGAAAGTGACGACACTACAACGAAACAAGCGGCCTGTAAAGAGTGCACCCTGCACACAGGGTCTTCTTGCAGTGAAGCCACCTTTAGTACTAACAGTGCACTAAACAGTACGTTATACTAGGGGTTGTTCGTTTTCAGATTGTATATTTTAACACGAAAGTGTTTTATGCCGGGATACGCCAAGCTTTCACTTACGTCATATCAGTCCCGAAAATAACGCCAGTACACTTTTGCCGAAGCGACCCGCCAGCAGGACGTCGCTGGCCAAGCACACCCACAAGACAGTATCCGACCCACAAATCATGCTCAGCTGCAGATTTCGCT
The DNA here is from genome assembly GCF_048455015.1 of Haemaphysalis longicornis. Classification (NCBI taxonomy): domain Eukaryota; kingdom Metazoa; phylum Arthropoda; class Arachnida; order Ixodida; family Ixodidae; genus Haemaphysalis; species Haemaphysalis longicornis. The sequence continues at coordinate 88,190,224 of NW_027526460.1, read as the reverse complement.
GCACATTTCACTTTCGTGTTTTACCGGTTCCTATGACAAGGGAATCAACCACAGTTTTTTTTTTTTCATATTCGATTACTATATTTCGCACAAATGGGCTAATGATTCATGATAATGAGTTTAATTCGCTCTTTTTCACGATATTAGATGGTGTGCTTAGACCTGATGGGGATGGTGCTTCCGCAAGTCGAATACGAACCCGTGGGGACGATGCGCCAAGTTAACGATGAACGTTCGGTCCTTTGAGCGCTATACAACCTACCGCTATACAACCTTCCGTTCTTTGAGCGCTATACAACCAAGCGCTATACATCAGGGTCCTACCGTAACACATTCGGCGCTGCCGTCTAATTTTCGTGGTTAGAATTGCTTTGTTTTAACGCTGCATGCATTCTTATTGCATCATTTAAGCGATAACTACACTAAACACTTGGCAGAACGAAATCGCTTTATTCTAAGTGCTTCGTTGATTGATTGATTGATTGATTGATTGATTGTAGGGTTTAACGTGCCGAGGCAGGCGATGAGGCGCGCCGTAGTGGAGGGCTCCGGATTAATTTCGGCCACTTGGGGATCTTTAACGCGCGCCGAAATCTCGTACACACGGGCGTTTTTTGCTTTCCGCCTCCATCATAAAAGCGGCCGCCGCGACCGGAAATCGAACCCGCGTCCTCGTGTTCAGCAGCACAACTAAGTGCTTCGTGGTCCCCTTTGCGGTGCGCTGAGAGTAAATAATACACGCTTTTAACGAAATATCGCTCAAACGAACGAGGCCAGTTTGCTCTATCGAGGACTTCATTGTGAAAGTTTAGTATACTTCTCAGAGTTCAGGTCGTGGAGGCAGTGTACTACATTCATGCCTGCTTGCCGACGACCTTGCCGATGACCTTGGGAAGGTAGAGTCTGCAATCATTTTCCCTCATAGGTACAGGGATTGTAGTACTGCGCCTCAGGGATATACGACAGCGTGCCGTTATACTTTATTGCTTACTCTTCCGCGCCTGCCTTTAATTAGGAGCCACAACGCAATCCCTGTCTCCTGCGACGTAACCGCTGGGGGATTGGCCAAGAATGAGAATTACAGCTGGTTCACTCACTTCTTCGCTTGCAGGCGTGCTTGGTAGATGCTTTGACTTTCGCATTGCGCGCACTCGGTTATTTTCTCGGAGAAAAGTCGAACGTCTTCCGTGTGTGTGCGTACGACTCCGTTGCCTCGACGAGATGGTCCCGGGGGCTTATTAATCAGTCCACGCTCGAGCTTTGACAGTTCTGCCGATGAAGCAATCACCGCTATTTGTCGCATTAGTAGTGGTGCAAGGCAAATATTCCATTATAAGTAGAATAAAGCTCGTCTTCTTCATTCTGAATCGCGTTGTTGTTTATTTAATCGCTGAAGGGAGGGACACTTTATACCTAGGTAATGCCGTACGTGGCCAGCCATTGTCCCTGAAGAAGAAAGTGTATGACAGCTGCATTTTACCGGTACTCACCTACGGGGCAGAAACTTGGAGGCTATCTAAGAGGGTTAAACTTAAATTGAGAACCACTCAGCGGGCAATGGAGCGGAAGGTGATAGGTGTAACATTAAGGGACAAGAATAGAGCGGAGTGGGTCAGGGAACAAACGCGTGTTAAAGGGAAGGTGAAGCGGTTTTAGAATTAAAAGAAAAGTTGACTAGCAGCAAGTACACATTGAATAGTTCTCGTGTACGAAATATTTTCGCAATACATCTAATAGAAGCGGCGCAATGCGCAAACAAAAGTAGCCCGATGCCCCGCCCCCATCTCGCCGCGCGATGCCGGAAGCCCGAAGAGCGCGGGCGAAAACCGGCTGAAAAACGTCATACCTGGACTTCCGGCCGGATCAGCCGCCTCTGCCATGCTCTTTTCGCCGTGTTTCCTTGTGAATGGTACTTGTCGTTGTTGGGGTTGATAGCACTTATATGTACAATTTTCGTGTTCAAAAAGTATGCACGGACGCCAAACGAGGCATACGTTACTATGCCATATTCCTAAGCAGGATAATACCACGCCGGAATGTTTGATAACATACGGAAGCGACAACCGAGATGGCTGTGCTTGATGACAGAGAATATACTACACTACGTTAGATACTTTGTAAAACGCTCCAATGCGTTTTTTTTTTTTTGTTGATGCGACGGACGTGAATGTTCACTATAGATTCTAGATTTAGGAAGGATGGTGAATACTGCCGTACTTTCACCGGGGTTTTTTCGTTCCGTTCCAGAAACAAAGTCACATTTGTTTAGGAAATACCGGTTTCGTTAAACGCGTCGGTTTTCTTTCCCTATGGGATTATAACAGTGTTCAAAAACCCAATTTCTGGCGAAACTAAAACAAGGGGCTAATCCTGATAGAAGTTCTCTCCAGGTTAAGAGGTAAAAGTATTCCTACAAAGTAACAGAACCAAGACCACCACATTACTTATTTTGCAAGTATACATGCCACGACAACGTAATATTTCTTTGGAATGAAAAAACACCGCTCCGAACCACCACCGTGCCATAATTTGTGTTGACTGCGGGGGCCTAATTCTTTGCCCAAGATTCTGTGTGCCTGCATATTATAACCTGGCAAGCACTTGTTGCCGCTGAACCTCAAATGTGCGCCAATAATATTCGTTGATATATATTACGACGAGAATAAAAAAATTAGGAGCGAAGAGTAAATATATACGGCCTTTGTCCGACTACCGCAGTAAATGCTTAAATCTAGAAATGCTGAAGCAGGCCAACGATTCATTATCACAAACGTTTGGTGATTGTTACCTAAAGTAACGTAACTACAACGTAACTGACTTGTCCGACTGGTCTGTTAATTATAATGAGGTGGCCGTAATATTGTAGCAGAATGCGCAACGCACACGCTAAAATCAAGCCCTGCTAGAGCCGATAATGCTACGGAGGCACCAGTATGCTGCAGTGTTTTCAGAATAAATGCATGCCAAGCAGTAAGACGCCACACATCGAAGTGCAGCTAGCGATTGCGGAGGCGCCTTAGCGCCTCCGCAACGCGCGTGCGTTTGGGTTTGTATATGGGGATGAGCAACGGGGCTGGGGTGGGCGACAACGAACAAAGGAAATTTGGAAGCAGAGTCCGCTTGTTGGTTCATGCGTGTACCGGCAACATATGTCTCGCATGTACATTTACAGCGCATGAACGCTATTTTTTCACGCAGTGCACACGTACGTGCTTTTCGATGGTAGATTGTTTATAAAACGCCGCTTAATCATCGGCATAAATGGTTTCGTATATAGGAGCAAACAGTTCAGGCAGTACTTAATATTAACATAAGAAATATAAACCCCCTATGCTGGTTGCCTAATTCATAAATATTTTTAAGGAACCCTCTAGCCGACGCCACAGTCACTGCTTTAGGATTCTCAGTCATGTAAAGCAAATTTAAGCTCCCAGATAATTGAACCAACGGCACGGGAAGTTATAAAATAAACATGCAGTCATGCGCGAACATTAAACTGCAAGCTAAATTGCCGAAAAGGCAAGCGCCGCTGCCGTGCTATCGTTCCCAATGCTTCCGACAAGCCGGTTCCGAAATGCCGGTTGGACTCATGCACGCTAAAATTGAATGTGATATTCGGAGTCAGCGCGCATGCAACTATATAAACGTGCCTCTAACTCAATTTTTTTAGAAAGCGCTTCAGCTTCCCTTTAAGGACATATCAGTAGAAATTAAGAATAAGAAATGGACGTGGGCAGGGCATGTAATGCAGAGGCAAGATAACCGTTGGTCATTAAGGGTAACAGAGTGGATCCCTAGAGAAGGTAAGCGTGGCAGGGGGCGGCAGAAAGTTAGATGGGCAGATGAGATCAAGAAGTTTGCGGGGATAAAATGGTCGCTATTAGCACAGGACCGGGGTAATTGGAGATTAATGGGAGAGGCTGTTGCCCTGCAGTGGACGTAGATAGGCTGGTGATGATGATGATGATGATGATGATGATGATGATGAATGCCGTACGAGTTTCTTAAACTCGTCTCTGAGTAACTCGCGAAAGAGAAACGCGTTATCTTCGAAGGACGCATCGTCATCAGCATTCGCCGCAATTTATCCCTTTCCACATTGCGTACAAAATTAATAATTGTTTCAAAATCCCGTCCTCGTTCGGACGTTGTCCGCTTCAGCCTCACAGCGCTGCTTCAAATTATCCAAACCCGCAGCGTCGTTCTAACTTCTCCACTTGGAACAGTTCTGGCGCCTCCCTATTAGTGCGCGAATACGTATATGTCCTTACGCAATCACATTAAATGCGCCTTTCTTCGTTCGGATCCCTCTCCCTCGACTCTCCTTCTCCGAGGTTATTCGGGATTTCAATATTTCGAGTATCCGCAAAGCCGCACACAGTTGCAATGCCAAGTGTGGAAGTTTCATCGGCGCTGCTTTCTAATGAGCGCCGCACTACGATGCCGGGCCTGGGGCGATCGAAGTGTGCGCCGCTTTTAACGAGAAGTAAAAATTTGTTCGCCGCGAGGTTCGGCTTTATGGGGACACCGTGGACGCGCTTTCCCGTTCGGCCGCGTGGAAACTCAATTATCCTGATTACACACTGTCCTCGGGCGCCCAGCGCCGAGGAACGGGAGCCTCTGATGTCATTACGGCGGGATACCGGGGAGAAAAACAGGGAAAAGAGGGACGACGCCTGGAGCGTATTTGAGACCAAAGTTAAAGAATGCCAGCTTGCGTTTTTCAACAAGACGACACACACACTCTCTCTCTCTCTTTTGCGTCTCGAGGGAGTCGGGAGAGCGTCGGCGCTAAAGCAGCCATTAAAATGGCCTTCGTGAAGAGAAGGCAGCGTTCGTCTGGTTCACTCGCAACGTGCCACGCACTCGAGGGGCTGCCAATAAACTCGTATTGCTGGCTCGGCGCTTTTGTCGATGACTCTGTCCTCTCGCTGTTTTAAATTTCCGCGCCGTTAGACGGCCGATTGCGCTGTGCTCGGGTTTTATGCCCCTTGGCGCAATTCCGGTGTACAAGTCCCGAGTAGGTTATTTCCCGCAGATGTTATCGCGGGGGGGAATTAAAGTTCGGCTGAAATGGTTCGCGCTTGATAAGGTCGTCTTCTGCGCTGTGAAGTGGTTGGCCACGGACGACTGACCCTCGTCGCAGGTCGGCACATTTCATGCGCATGTCGGCCGTGCCTTGTCGAGCGCCGTTGCAGCCAGAATCAGAGCACTCTCTCCCATATTGTGAGGATGTGGAGGAATAAACGTTTATTTCACCCATAGAACAGGAAAAAAGAAGCGGGGTAGGGTTGTCGGCCGTCCATGGTGGGTGAATTTCCTAGTCCCGATACCGTGACATGGTGAGCCATATTGTGACAATAATAGTAATAATAGCGATAACAGTAGAGATACTAATAATAACAATAAAAAGTGGGGGAACTTAAGACTACTCGTGGAATTTTAATGTTAAAGTCTTGTGGCAATCGGAGTTGGTTAATCGGCATTCAACCTCTAATTGTCACTGGCCAATCCGCCTGAGTGGGTGGGTATGTGGAATTGTGTGTGGCTACGTCTGACTTCGCACACGTATGAGAATTGGTGAATCGGTACTGCGCTTAAGAAGGCTGCGGTAACCATCATTGGGCACTCCCCTTCAGTGAATACAGTAGGCTCTCGATAAACGGAACTTCAAGGGACCGAAAAAACTAGTTCCGTTTAACAGGAGCTTCGTTTACCGAGATCGATGTATGAAAGCGCAAATTTATGTGCTTACACACTATCAATACCATTTCATGGAACTCGAAGCATCAGAAAGTGAATGCAGCTGGTAGTTTTTCAGAAAGCATGAAAACTAAAAGAGGTTTAGGCACAGCACTCACAAAGTTAATTTGGCAACAATGAGTCCCTGAGCATCAAATGCGTCAAATATTTTTGTTTGAGTCCTTGCGACGGCATCTCCACGGAGGCTAGAGGCCTCAACTTCTCGAGTGCTTACGAACCACCGAATGTAGAAGACGGAAACGCGGTAATGAAGCGCGAATAGCACCACGATGGCACGAACGAGGCAATAGGAGCAGAATCCCGTAATCTCGGCGTCTAAAATCGAGACCATACGACTGTAACAAGAACTGCGATGTTGCATTCTCTGCTGACCACTAACGAGACGAGGCTTACGAGGAGGGAGGAAAAAAAAAACAATCACGAAACAGCCGGAACCGTAAAAAGCTGATTCTCATGCCAATTGTTTTCACAAGAAGTTCCATTTCTGGTTCCGTTTAAACGGTGGCGTGGAAACTTTAGTTCCGATTATCGAGTTTTTTTTACGTTATCTGAATACAAAACCAACCAACTTACTGGCTACTGTTCCGTTTAAACGGCTATTCCGTTTAAGCGATTTCCGTTTATCGAGATTCTACTGTATATAAGTTATCTCTTCCCGCCGCAACCAACGGGCTGATATACCGCGGTGCTAATGCACTAGGGTCCTGTATACCCCGGTTCGAATCTCATGAGAACTCCAATGAACTCACTTTTCTTTTCAAACTAAGTGCTTGTTGCAGCTGCAGTGAACATGCTGTGGAAAGTGTTGGCAGGGCCCTATGCTCTTGTTGATTATTTTGCTGTTCCGTTGGGATATACTGTTCACAAATTCTTGGGCATCTTTGTGCCACGTAAGGTATGATAAAAGTAAAGTGCATATATTTATTTTGTATTTGTTTGCACTTATGCGGAGGTAGCTTTCCCGTGCATCGAATGTCGTGCGTTGTCGGGATGTGGCATTGCCAGCCAATATTTTGCTTTTCCGACATTCCCCAGACAACTGTTTGTGTGATCTTGTTGTACTGTCCATTATAGTGCTTACTCATGTAACATATGTCTTGTGAAATTTTTGGTTGTCTAAAGCAAGCAAACAAACGAACAATCAAACAAGCAAGCAATCAAAAATACACAGACAGACAGACAGACAGACAGACAGACAGACAGACAGACAGACAGACAAGCTTTATTGAAATTAATCCACATAGGCACTAAGGCGCAAATTCCGACGTTTTATGCCTTTCTCACTTTTCAAAGCTGTGGCCATTTGCTGTGGGTTTTCGAGCAACGGAGAATTTAATGCTTTCGAATTACTAAATAAAATAAATAATGAAATAAATTGATAGATGGAAACGTAGTACGCAGCAGTACATGTCCCGTTTTCCGTGCTTCTTGCACGATGAAGGTTAAGGCGTTATCGGGAAACCACCCAAATTCCTCAAGGGAAAGCCGTACATTGTAGCTTGACAGAAACTCAAGATCAACTTCTAAAAATTAAAGCCGTTCCCCTCAACGTGAAAGCTTTCGAAAGTGCAGAGCAGTGATTCGCCATAATGGGCTGTAGCGCCGTTATCCGCTCACTGCTACTACCCAACGCATTTCAAATTTCCTGACTTCGCAGTGCTGGCGCGCCCCCTGCCTGAAAACTGCGCCAGCGGGAGTTCTGTTCTTTCTGTGCTTGCTTTTCCTCCCGCACGTGCCGGCGTTGCACTGCCACTTTTTTTTCGCTTACTATCGTAAAAACCAATCCAACGAGCGTAGCGAAATAAACGATCGCTGGTGCTGCCGGCTAATCACGTATATTTTGCCTCAAATGCACCTGCAGTTTTCTTTGCGCTAAACAACGGGGAGATGTATGACAAACGCCAGCGGTTCACGAGTTTCGAACGGTTATGACTATTTAAACCGCTTGGTTTTCCACGCCTCTGCGGGGCGCCCTACGACGGTACGCCAGCCTCTACTTAGGTCCGTTATCTCGCTGCGCCGCCCGATTCCAGCAGTCGCGTTATATATAGCCAGAAAGGACGACAAGGCGAGCTCCTAAAGTGCTCTGCACTTAAAACTTAGCGCCTTCCACAAGACGGCGCACTGTTCAAAAACAAACTACAATCGTCGAGTCATGCGAGAAGCCGACGGGTGCGTCTCCGTCAACTGCCATGAGTAATGTCGGAACTTCGCAAAACGCTCCATTTCCCGGATAAATGCCTTTCGTGCCTGAAAGCAACGGGTTAGAGAGAGAGAGAGAGAGAGAGAGAGAGAGAGAGAGAGAGAGAAAGGCGCGAATTTCCGTAATGCGCGCACCTGTTTCGAAGGGGTTCGGGCGGGTGTACATCGGATTGGGCAGCAGCAGCAGCAACGCCGAACAGCGCACGAGTTGCTAATGCGAATGAATGGCTTCGCGCCGACCGCGCGCACCGCGCGCCCGCTTTTATGAAGAAGAATGACGCGGCCAATTAGTTTTCCACGCAGCGCCGAGCCGCGGACGAGCAATCGATTGAAACTTCGCGCGATGAGCGTCGGACAGCTCTCGGCGAGGAGCTCCATGCCGGACCCGATTACCGCAGGCCCTCCATGTATCATGTAGGTTCGCCTGATTAGCGAGGGACAAAGAAAATAATCGAGCACTGGCGTACGTTCTTTCGGTTCCTGGGTCGTGTAGAGTGCGAGCGAACTGTGAGTCAATCTGGCGGCAGCGAATTAGCGACGCTTTGATTGTCGTCGAACCACAGGCGCTTGGAATCCGTGAAAAGCTAACGTTGTGCTGCAGGCGTATTGTTTGCATCCGGCTTGAGAAGAACTCAGGCGGGGTGGCAGTCGGTAGGCCTGCTTCTCCTTGAAGGGGGACACACACCCGCAAAGGTTATGGCCAAGGTTTGCAGAACGGCTAACTGCAACCCTCCTTTCCCCAAACTGGCGTTATGGCCGTCGCTTGGTGACCTTGGAGCCGCCGGCCGTGCAGTACCCCCTCACGAACGAGCAACCTATATAACCTGATCGGTTGCAGAGCCAAGCCTTCTTTGCCTCTCTTCCCAAGTTTTCGGCGCTGCTGCTGTGGTGGTGGTAAAAGTGGTGAAATGCATTTATTCTCGGATCAGACACCGTCTCGCGCGCAAGTCAAGTATGGGGACGTGGACATCGGTTTGGCCACCGTTTACATCAGCCTGGCAGCAATGCAAACGCAAATTAAAGACTTGCTGAATCAATTAAGACATGCTAGTTCAATACGCACCAGATCTGGGATTCCTGGTTACGACGAGACTTTAACGTCTACATGAGAAAACCGGCAAGCCGGTGGGTACAAACCTTTATGAACTGGTCTGGAAAAACATTTAATTGTAGCTCAGTTTTGCAGAATTGGATGGTACTTCCCTGGGATTTCTGCCGTAATGCTACAGGTTCAGATAGGAGATGTCTACGGTGTGTATCGTCTTATTCGTCCTCCCCCCTCCAAGCCATCGCTACCGACTTCTAGAGCTGGCGGTATCTATTGACCTCGTGTTTGTCACTGGGATTCAGAAGTTGAACGTTTCTCGTTACATCTCGTATTTTTCCGCGAACTTACCACTGCTTGGCTTTACGTAGATTCTCACGTATGCATAGAATCCGTCACATGTTTTATCTGTGCAGTTGTAGTCTATTTACTGTACAGTTATGTTGTATCCGCCGCCCACCCAGTCACCACACGTGGCAGAGAGACGCAGACGCTTCCTCGTACCCACGGAAAAGAGAGAGAGAGAGAGAAATGACCTTTATAAATTCGTCCTGCGAGAAAGGTGCGGGTCAGGCCACGCAGGGCTTCGCCGCACCTCGTCTAACTACCTGCGCTAGGTAGAGGGCGGAGCCCGAGGCGTCGTGCCCGGCCGGCCGCGCGGGTTACTCGGATCGCCCGCGCCGTCGCCGTCCGCTCGACCCCCGCGGGGGCCGGGAGGCGAGGGGCGCTGGCTTTCCTTTCGCCGTTGCAGCGCCAGAGCTGCCTCGAGCCGCTGGACGGCCCTGAGCTGGTTGCCGTGCTCCGGGGAGCCGATCAACGCGCGAATGTCCGGCGGGAGGCGGTCGCCTCCGTCGCGCGCGCACTGTTCGTTGCAGCCCCACATGATGTGGGCCAGGTCCGCGGGCACTCGCGCACACACACAGCACTCGGTCCGCTCGTAGAGTTCCGGGCACACGTGGCGCGCCAGCGCCGGCGTGAGAACGGTCTCGGTCTGTAACTGCCGCAGGAGCACCGCCTCCCCCCGGGACAGGCCGGGGTGTGGAGGCGGAAAAGTCCCTCTTTCGCGTCTGTACCACCGGAGCACTTCGCCGTAGGCGACGAGGGGCTCCCCTGCGTCTTCGTCGTGGTCGTCGTCTGCTTCCTCCCCGGAGTCTTCCGGGTTTCGGTCGAGGCGGGGGGGCGCGGTCCGGCACGTGGCGAGGACTCGGGCCGCGGCGTCCGCCTCTTCGTTGCGGTTGTGGTGGCCGTTGGGCAGCTCCCGGCCCGCGTGAGCCGGGAACCACCGGATGCTCGTGCTGTTGGCGGCCCCCTCCCGGATCCGAGAGAGGAGCCGCGCGGTGCTCCTGCACACCGTGCCCCTCGCGAAGTTGGAGATCGCCGACTTCGAGTCGCTGAGGACGGTCCGCGTGCCGGGCAGGGTCAGGGCTAAGGCGATCGCCGCCTCCTCGGCCTGCCGGGCGGTCGCGGCCCGCACGCACCCGGCGTTGAGCAGTTCTCCCGAGGTGGCCTTCAGGACCACCGCCACGAAGGTGTCGGCCCGCTCGCGGTGCTTGGCCGCGTCCACGAACACCGCTCCCTCGTCCTCGTTGTACGTTCTGGCGAGCGCGCGCGCCCGCGCCGACCGGCGTTCGACGTTTCGCTCCGGGTCCACGTTCCTCGGGAGCGGAGGCACTACGATACGGCGTGCGACGTCGTCTCGCAGCGGGACCAGCTCGTCTTCCGCCGCGGGACCGAGGGGCGGGCGGAGGCCCACCCGTTGCAGGATTTTGCGCCCGGACTTGGTGCTGCCCAGGCGCTCCAGCTGCGATACGCGCTGCGCTTCGCTGATCTCCACCAGGGTGTTGTGGACCCCCAGGGACAGGAGGGCGGCGTTGCTCGTGCCGTTCAGGAGGCCCAGGGCCGCCCGGTAGGACTTGCGGATGGCAGCGTCGATGCGCTCCCGTTCTTGCGCCTTCCACTGGTGAAAGGCGCCCACGTAGGCCACGTGGCTCACCACGAAGGCCTGCAGCAGTCGGAGGAGGCTGGCCTCGCGCATCCCCCTCGAACGCGTGGAGATCCGCTTCACGAGGCGCGTGGCTATGCCCATCTTCGTGATCATCTTCTCGATCGTGGTGCCGTTGCCGCGGTTCGCGTCCACGTGCATGCCCAGGACTCGAACGCTGGGGACCGACGGGATGGCCGTGCCGTCTGCCGCTCGTACGACGATGTTGCGCTCCGCCTCCGCTGCAGCGCGCTTTCGATACCGGCCCGGCGGGGGCAGGATCAGCAGCTGCGATTTTTGCGGCGAGCACCGCAGACCCGTGCCCGCCAGGCCGGCCTCGATGGTGCGTACCGCCTCCTGCAGCGTCGACTCGATGTGGCCGTCACTGCCGCCCGTGACCCACAGGGTGATGTCGTCGGCGTAGATGGAGTACCGGACGTCCGGGAGCTCGTCCAGGCGCCGGGCCACGCCGATCGTCACCAGGTTGAACAGGAACGGCGAGATGACCGAGCCCTGCGGGGTGCCGGTGCTTCCGAGCTCGCGCTCCTCCAGTTGCGTGCCCCCGACCTCCAGCCGCGCCGTGCGCCGGGACAGGAAGGCTCGGATGTAGTCGTAGGACCTGCGCCCCAGACCTAGGCGCGACACCTGGGCCAGGATCGCAGAGTGCCGCACCTTATCGAAGGCGCTCTGCAAGTCCAGGCTCAGGATCGCTCGGTTGTCCGCCGTGGGCCCCTCCGGGAGCGCCAGCACCTCGTGTTGCAGCAGCAGCATGGCGTCCTGCGTGCCGAGCCTCGCGCGGAAGCCCAGCATCGCGTCGGGATACAGCTCGTTATCCTCCAGGAACCGCTGCCACCGGGCGTTCAAGACGTGCTCCAGCACCTTGCCCACGCACGACGTGAGCGAGATGGGGCGCAGGTTCTCGATGCCCGGCGGCTTGTTCGGTTTGGGAAGCAGGATGGTCTTGGCCTTCTTCCACTGCTTGGGAAGGCTGCCCGATCTCCAGCACTCATTGAAGTACTTGGTCAGCGTCACCACCGCCGCGTCGTTCAGGTTGCGCAGCGCCTTGTTGGTCGCGCGATCCGGGCCCGCGGCCGAGCGGCAGTTCAGGGAGCGGGTCGCCTGGCGGACCTCCCACTCCTCGATGTCCCGGTCGAGGGCGGCGTTTGGCGGCCCGGCGTAGTCGGCATGCGTTTCGTGAGGGGTGGTCGGGAGGTACTGCTCGTTCAGACGCTTGTGCACCTCCTCTTCCCCCAGCTTCTTGATCGCGGTGTACAGGATCTGCGCCATGCGGTGACGCTGATACTCCTTGCTCTTGCTCTCGTCCATCAGGTGCCGCAGCAGCTTCCAGGTGCCGCCCCGGTGGAGCTGCCCGTCTGCCTCGCCGCAAAGCTCGTACCACTGCTGCGCGCACAGCTGGCGGCTGTATTTCTCGATCTCCCGGCCGAGCACCGCCACGCGCTTGCGCAGCGCGCGGTTGTGACGTTGGCGTTTCCAGCGCAGCTGCAGCGACCGCCGCGCCTCGAGCAGGTGCGCGAGGCGGGGATCCATGCGCGGCGTGTCCTCCGTCGTCTCGATCGTCGCCGTCGCCCCCTCGGCTGCGGCCACGAGGCCCTCCGTCCACTCCTCGATGTTCTCGATCTCTCCCAGCTCCGTTTCCCGGAACCGGTGCCAGTCGGTCAGGCGGTGCTGGACACGGCCGGCGCCGCCGCCGTCCCCGTCGTCACCGGAGCGGAGCGGTACCGTCACCTCGACGATGTAGTGGTCGCTTCCCAGGTTGTGGCCCGTGTTCCTCCACCGCGCCGTCCTGCCGCCCGGCAGGAGCGCGAAGGAAAGGTCCGGGTTGGTGTCCCGGGCCGTCGACGTGCCGATGCGCGTCGGGTGCGACGGGTCCGTGAGCAGCACGTAACCGGCCTCGGCGGCGTCTTCCAGCAGGCTCCTGCCCTTGGCCGACGTCGCCGTATACCCGAGCTCCCGGTGCTGGGCGTTGAAGTCGCCGCACACGACGACCGCCGCGTCCCTCTGCCCGGAGACCGCGTTGCGAGCCTTGTGCAGCAGCGCCCGGAACTTTTGCTGGCGGTGCTGCGGGTTGCTATATACGTTCACGACGAGGACGGCGGTGCCCGTCGCCCGCTTCTTCCGTCTGCCCGTGACTATTGCCAGTTCGGTCGCACAGTGCTCGATGGAACTGCCGCGGCCGCCCAGGAAATTCTCGTGTTTGACGAAGGCGATGCCCTTGCGGACGAACGTGCACACTCCTTGCGCCGCGCCCTTCCCGCATGCGCGGGCGCTCGGCGGGCTGGCGTGCGCTCTGTAACCCGGCAGGGACGTCGCGTTCGCGTCTTCGGCGTGCGTTTCCTGCACCATGATCACGTCGGGGAGGTCCGGCGCGGTCAGGGAGCGCAGGTGCTGTTGCAGGACTGCCTTCCGGCACCGGAAGCCGTTTGCGTTCCAGTGCCAGATCTTCAGGGTCGTGCGGTCGCGGCTCGTCATGGTGAATGTTGCTGAGAGGCTCCGTTGTCGAAGTGTTCTTGTATGGCGTTCATCTTGAGCGTCTTCATGTTTTCGGGACTGAATTGTTGCTGCAGCTGCTGTTGTAGCTGGGTCATCTGGCCGACGGCCTGGTTGACTTGCTGCATCATTTGGTTGAGGGCTCGGTCGATCCTGTTGGTGAGCCGCTTCTCCATGTTCTCCAGATCCTTGCCCCAGCGGTTCATCTGGTTCTCCAGCCGACGGCAGCGGTTACTCAGACCCGCGTAGCCCGGTGTCTTCGCGGCGCCGGTCGCCTTCGCCGACGCCGACGAGACGACTGACTCCGCGTCGTCCTCGTCCGCATCGATCTCCTCTTCGGATTCTTCGCGCTCTTCGCACTCCTGCACCCGTGTCTTAGGAGGGGTCGGGGAGGTCTGGCTTGCCGCCTGAGAGGGCTGCTGCGGTTCCTGTCGCTGCCCGGGGGTGGGTTCCCGTGCCGCCTGTTGTCGCTGGGGTTGCGGCCGCGGAGCCTGCCCCTGCGCGGGGCACGCCGCCATGGTCAAAGTAGGCTTCGGGGCCTCGGAGGCGGGAGCGGCCTTCGCCTTCTCCAACCCCTTCTTCGGCAGTCCCCGTAGCTCTTCCTGCTGCTTGGAGAGCCGCTCGATCGTGATGCGCTGTTCGTGGATCGTCGCACGCATTTCGTTCACCATCTCGCGTAGCTCCGCGTTCTCCGATCCGTTAGGCTTCGCGGCCGGCCGCCTCGTGCTGTTGTGGCGTGAACGGGAGCGGCTCGCGCGCCTTCCCCTAGACGCCGATCTCTCGCGCCGCGCGGACTTGGACCGCCGCCGCGACGACGCAGCTGCGCCGCCGACGGCAACCGTCGCCCATGTGGGGCCACGTGACAGGTCTCTGTGCCTATCTCCGCGCGCCACGCCGGACGCGCTCCTGTCGCGGCTCTTCTCCCGGCTGCCGCCGCGCGCCGCGCGCTGGTCGAGCTCCGGGAAATCGTCTCTTCTAGAAATCCTGACCTTCAGCGCCAGCGGCGGCGGTGCCGACTTCGCTTGCTCCTCGTTGAGCTTGCGTTGCCACTGTCGCTTCTTGACTTGAAACGGGGTCTTGAACTTATTCTTGCAGCTCTTGGTGCCCGTGGCGTGCGGGCCGCCGCAGAGCTTGCAGTTGGGCTTGCAGCGTTGCTCGTGGTCTGGCCCCGGGTTCCGCTGCCCGCAGGCGAAACAGACCCGGGCGGTGGGGGTGGGACACACGTCCTTTCGGTGGCCGACTTGGCCGCACGTCTTGCACACCTCTCTGTGTTGCCGGTAGAGGTAGCACCTCGTAATCATTCCGCCGTACCTGACGTAGGACGGTACCTTCCCGCCGTCGAAGAGAATGACGACGGCCGTGGACTTGCCGAGGCGGTGGGCGTCCATCGCCGTGGGGTTGTGTCTGTTGACCACGAAGCGGTGGATGTTTTCCGCCGTGTCTTCGAGCCCGACGCCGCGGATGACGCCCCGGGACGAGTCCTCCGGGGCCGCCCGGTACGCGTAGGCCTCGTATGTCGCGCCTCCGATCGCGATTTCCTGGATCAGCTCGTACTGCAAGGTGCGCTCCTCGCTGGGCGTGCTAATCACCAAAATGTTCTGGGCCGCGTTGGGCGACACGGAGTCCTCCTCCAAGGCAGCCACGTCCACGCCTGCCGCCGCGAAAACGGCTCTCCGCAGGTCGGTCAGTAGCACCTTGCCTACCACGAGGCCGCCACGTGGTCGAACTACCACCCTGTTCTCGTCGCGGGAAGCGAAATTGGGCATCCTGGCCGTCTTCGTCATGACCGCGTTGACTTTGTTAGCGAACTGCGCCCGCGTGGGCTGCCGGGGCGTGCGGGGTTGTGAAGCGGAGTCGGGGCTCGGCTTACCGGTGGGCGAAGGGGCATGCTGCGGATGGGTCCCTTGCTTGCCCGCTTGGTTCTTGCGGCGGCGCAGGGGGACAACTTGAATCCACCCGGCGCGGTCCCTGTTGCCCGGGGCGGCGTCTTCGTCGGAGCGCGGACCCGCGTCGGCGTCGTCGTCGGTGCCGGGAACCGTAATGGCCGTCCTCCCCGAGCTGCGGTCCAGGCTGGGCCGTCGTCGGCGAGGAGAGTTGGCAGGTGTCGTATCCATTTCCGTGGAATCTTCGTAGGCGTCTTCTGCGACGTGGTGGCCCGCGGCCCCTGTCGGGGTGGGGCCCGAGGCGTCGCTCGTGGCGGCGGCCGCCGACGTGGCCGGCGCCATGCTCGGAGTGGTCGTATTCCTCGTTAGGCTTAGCCCGGCGGCCTCGCCTCACTCGAGAAAAACACTCGTAAATCGGCCAGAGATGGGCGAAAATGCCCAAATCTGGTATCGACGTGCTCCGGACGTTAAAAGGAACGCGTACGTGCAGGTTTGGGACAGCTGAGGCGGGATGGTCCTCCGAAAAGTAGTATAATCGACGGAGCCGATGTGTCGTGCGTTCACTCACCTCGGCGACCGCAGCGCCCTCCCACGGAAAAGAGAGCCTTTATTCTTGCTGCATGCTATTTATAACCGGGCCTGCGGTTGCTGATGATGATGCTGTAAATTGGCCACCTTAGCATTGTGCGCCACCTGGTGGCATGAACAGAACTACATTACAAAACACAACATCCCCTCCTCCCAAACAGGGGCAGCACACCGTCGCACAACACAACATCCCCTCCTCCCAAAAAGGGGCTTGCACAGTCACTGCATTGTCTCACAAGTCATATTCAGCCAGCCACGCAGGCTTGCGTCGATCTCTGGTGGATCGCCGTGGAGCCGCACTTTCAGCACTTGTCTCAGTCCCTCCCGACACGTTCCTTGGTACACTCATGTCCGTGACATCAACACTCGGCACACCAGTACTTGCAGTGGAAGTTGGAACAGCCGTTCTGTCGGTGCTGGCCGGGGTAGTAAGTGGCTGGAACATCTGGGCGCTCGGGGGCTGTGCTGCGGTGGAGCCGGGAGTCCCAGGGGAAACGCAGGTTGCCTCTGTCGCAGGATTCCAGGCTGCAGTGTATGTAATCAGCCGCTCACGATTCCAAACGCGACCATCGCTCAGCTCGTACGTGTCCTCATTTTGGCGCTGAACCACGGTGAAAGGACGTGAATACGATGGGGAACCCTTTGGCACATGTCCCGGTAGCTTAATCCGAACTGCGTGTCCTGCGCTCAATGCCGAATGTTTGGCTGCACGACGACGATCCGTATAGTGCTTGCTTGCAAGCTGTTTCCGAGTTACCCTTTGCTTGACGGCTTGAAGCTCCACGCCTCCGACCTCAGGAACACTTCCAGTCGGTCCTGCAGCGAGATCGAGTCTGGTCCTTGGGTGACGGCCGTGTAGGAGAACAGCAGGTTTCTGACCCGTAGTTGCATGCGGGGTGCAGCGGTAGATCCCAAGGTACTCTGTGACAGCATCCTTCAGTAGGCGGTGTTCCTCCAGACACACCTGAACGTAGTCCTTTAACACACGATTAAACCATTCCACTTGTCCATGTGACTGTGGATGATAGACTGCCGAGAATGTGTGGTGGATACCTCTATTGCGCAAGAATTCTTCAAACTCGACGGATGTAAATTGTGGCCCATGGTCACTCACTATCTCCTTCGGATAGCCTTCACGGCTAAATATACTCCGCAAAAAGGACATGGTCGTCGCTGAAGTGACGTTGGAGGTGAACCCTACTTCTGGCCACTTGCTGAAGTAGTCTACTAAAGTAATGGCAAAACGACAGTCCTGAGGAGCCCTTGCGAAAGGACCAACGATGTCCATGCCTATCTTCTCCCACGGTGCTGAAGGAAATGGTACCGGCTGCATTAGCGGCACAACTGGCTTTGCTCATTTGTCAACAGACTGACAAACGGCACAAGACTTGATCAGCTGTTCGACGTGCTTGCTCATGCCAGGCCACCAGTATTTTTCTCAGAGTCGTTGCTTTGTACGCGTGATGCCTGGGTGTGATTCATGGGCGATATCCAAGTCTGCTCACCAACGAAGAAGGTACCACGAACTGTTCCCCTCGGAGCAGCAGGTCATTCATCACTGACAGTTCGTCCCGAACCCTGTAGAAAGGCATTGCTTCTGGAAGCAGCGTCTTGGCTGATGGCCACCTGGACGTTGTCCACTGCATCACTTGGCAAAGTAAGGAATCCTGCGCAGTTGCAGCTACGAATTCCTCGTGAGTTAAGCATGAAGAAACAAAGCAAACAGCATCTTCCGGCTCCGGACGGGCTCCATATTTCTCCTGCGGTAACCGGAAAAGGGCATCATTTATCTGTAGTTGCAGTGTGTTGATAGCGTCGACGCCCAGGAGATGTGTGCCTTGTGGTACCACGTAGAAAAGGAGTTGAGCATGCCGGTTCCGATACTGGACTGGAGTGGCGAAGCATCCTTGAATGTAGATTTTTCTGCGTGAAAAATCGAGCAATGTCGCCGATGTTGGCTGGAGTGGTGGTGGAGGCCTCAGTTTGCTGTACGTGTCAGCAGCAAGAATTGAAACTGCAGAACCCGTGTCCACGAGGAAATCAACGAGAGTTTCTTGAACCTGTACTTGTATGCGCACTCCGGTGCTCTGTTCCCCGTTAAGTTGCAGTACGCTGATAGCTGTTGGATCGTGGTGCTGGACTTCTTGAACAGCGAGCGACTTCTTGCTAAGCTTCTCGCTACGACAGACTCTCTCGAAATGGCCTACCTTGCCAGAGTTGTTGCATGTCTTGTTCCTTGCTTTGCAAATACTCGAATTGGCTAAGTGTTTCGCAGAGCCGCAGCGGAAGCAAGTCCTACTATTTTGTTCCGACGAGGCACGTTCGGCTGGCCCTGGCGCCAAACGCTTATCCACTTTTTGCACGTACCCTGCAGGGCTAGCTGATGACAACTCCTTGGAATATTTTGCAGCTTCTTCGATACTTCGAGCAATTGTGAGGGCCCTGTCCAACGTCAATGAGGAGCCTTCCAAAAGTAGCCGCTCCCGAAGTACGGTGTTGCTCGTCTTGGCGACGAGTTGGTCGCGTATGAACTCGTCGGCCCTGTCATTAAAGGCGCAGGAAAGTGAAAGTTCTCGCAGCGAAGAAACGAACATGTCCGCGGTCTCACCCGGCAACTGAACGCGTTGACCAAACCGCTGGCGTTCAATGACAACGTTAGTACTTGCTGCGTAGTAGGCCTCGAGCGTCTGCAGAGCAGTCTTGAATTCGTCTTCGTCCTCCGTAGGTTGCTTCTCTGGTAGCGTGTAGTAGATTCGTTGACCCTCGACCCCCAGGCAATGTAGAAGGAGCGCCTTGCGGCGTGCTGGCAGGTACGCGTCGCTTGTCGACGCTACGAGGTAGTTCTCGGACATTCGACGCCATTGCGTCCACGGTATGGCGGGCTTTCCCGGTGTCGGTAGAAACGGCGGCGGCGGCGTCAGTGCCATTGAAGAAGATTGCAGTATGCCGTACTTGATTAGTGACATGGCGTTCCGCCCGCAGCCGAAAAGGGTTACCTCGTCGCCATTATGTTGTATCCGCCGCCCACCGAGTGTTGTATCCGCCGCCCACCGAGTTACCACACGTGGCAGAGAGCCGCAGACGCTACCTCGTACCCACGGAAAAGAGAGCCTTTATTCTTGCTGCATGCTATTTATAACCGGGCTTGCAGTTGCTGATGATGATGCTGTAAATTGGCCACCTTAGCATTGTGCGCCACCTGGTGGCATGAACAGAACTACATTACACAACACAACAAGTTACTCTATCAGTCGCACAGATATAGTCCAATCCCATCGGCAAAACGTGCATAATTTCGGAATACAGCAACAACAACAAAAAAGAAGCATACAGAAGAGTTCTGTGTAGTCATCGAGCTAATATCCGCATTCACGCAAACGCTTTGATGATATGCTCATCGCAGCTAATAGTTGACTGAACTATCGGAGCCGCAACTCATGACTGGTGGAACCTAGATTCTAATGAAGTCAGAGGGAAACAATGCTCTTTCCAAAGCTATCCTCCCTGCAGGCACCATTGTCGGTGTTATCTATCCCGCTCAAGAAATTCCCCGATGGGCAGATTTGCGCCATTACCTCTGCATAGCACTCATCTTAAGTGACAAAATTGCACGTGCATGATGTCGAGCGGACTGCAATGCTCTCAGCAATTAGAAAGTTGGCAGCCCCACACAACACCCTGGAACACATCGTCTTCCCAAGGGGACATTGGATGCTGCGCAGAGACGTGTCGCGCCTTCTACTAAACTTTCTTCAGGAGACGGAACTGGCGAACTCGTGGTGAAAGGACCCTAACATAGACTAATTAGGAGGAGCTTGGGTGGAGTCCAGCCAGGCTCTCCCATTAATCTTTTAATGGGAGATTGCCCTGCAGTGGGCGTAGATAGGCTGGTGATGGTGGTGGTGGTGGTGATGATGATGATCCAGCCAGTCTAACCCTGCCTGATCCCACTACCACCACCACCACCACCACGTGCATTGATTGCGGTTGAGCAGCGGCCAATCCCTGGCTTCGTGTGAACGCGTCGGTGATACGCGAGGGATTCAAGGATAAGGAGGAGGAAGAAGCGAGGCCTCGCCTGACACACTGGCGGCGAGACGGGTCGAGCGGGGGCCGGCCATGATTAGGAACAAGGACGACGGGAGCCCGATGTCTGCCGACTGCGACTGGCCCTCCTTCGACGTGTCGGAATCCCAGCAGAGCGGCAACATGAGCGGCGGGAACAAGAAGAGCGACCGAGGCGCGTCCAGCAGGAGCTCCAGGAGCAGCCGAGAAGCGAAGGGCGAGGGCCGGAAGGGAGCCTACGAGCTGGGACTACCCGAGGACATCGCCTCCGAGGACGAGAGCGGGCTACCGACGTCGAGGACGGACGGGGAAGAGTCGTCCGTCTGCGAAATCAGCTTCTCTCTGAGGACAAAGCAGAACACGGAAAGGAACGGCAAGACGCTCAACCTAGCGGTGCCGGGCCGTAGGTTGCAGGAGGAGCCTTCGTCGCACAAGAAATCCAAGGAGAAAAAGACCAGGTACAAGGAGGATTTCGAAGAGGGCAGCCTGCCTTTGGCCAGAGAGAAGCACGGCAAGAAGAAATTCGTCAAGCATGCCTCCGAGACCGAAGATTCAGAGGCAAAGACCTCGAAGAAGAACCCGTCGTCCCCCACAAAATTGGTGCTCATGGTAGAGCCGCGTGAGACCAGCAGCGACGTCGAACTACGACAGATCAGGTCGATGTCTTCTCTGGCGGAATCGCCGCGCGCACTGGCCGGCCTACGCAGGGGCAAGGACAAGGCCGTTCGGCGAAAGCAGGTGCCGAAGGAGCGACACCGCCGTCCACGCAGCAACGAGTACGTGTTTTCCGAAGACAAGTGTAGCCACTGTGGGGCCGGAACCGAAATTTCGGGCGACATTAATGGAAGGCTTCCCACCTGCCCGTACTGTCTTGAGGAACTTGGGCTCATCCGAGACGGCGCACCGGGGTTGTCGAGAACGCTGCGAATGGGGAACGCCTCGTACGAAGCACTGATCGACCCGGGAGGCTTGCTGATGCCGGGATATCCTCCGAATGATACCGATCTCAGCGAGTCCGGGCAGTACTACGAGATTCCGAACAAGATGTTCCTGCCGTCCGTTCCGACCTCTCGCAGTCCTCCTCGCGAGGCCATCGTCGATCGACACTACGGCTATGAACGTTGGCCTTCCACGAAAGCTCAACAGCATCAGCCGATTTGCCATCGACCGAGAACGTACTCCCCGCGACGCGCTGCCCCGCCGCCCGAGCAACAGGTCATGCCTGAGCATCTCACGAGGTCTCGAGCGTCTCCCGACAGGCGGCGCGCAGAAGCAGGCGCGAGGTCCCGCTCGCCTACTAGGATTTCTGGTGGCGGGTCTCCCGTGAACCGTTTCCCAGGCCGCTACCAGGGAACTGCCAGCCATCGAAGGTTTGACCCGGCGGACAGTGACTCTTGCCTACTGGTTGAACCCAGAGAGGATCCATGGGCCCCGTCTGGCTACGGCCCACCTCTCTGCTACAAGAGGCGCCAGGAACCCGTCGGTCACAGGTCGCCGACCTCTAGACGCACGTCGCCGCAACGAGCACACGTGTAACGCGAGGGCTGAAGCCCAAATTGTGAGACTATTTGGACGTGCGTGCTGTGAGGACGCACCTGTTAAAATTGACCCCGAGTCTCTAAATATATGCCGCCTTTGTGTCCTGAGTGATTGGGGCTTTTTTTAATTGCGCAGCGGGGATGTGGTGCCTTTGTGGCTTTGTTGCTTAAAGACGTGCAATTTCGCGTTGCCGCATGTTTTAGCGGCAGTTACGCTGGATGTTGTTTGACGTCGTGTTACCGTACTATGGCATTTGCGAGCAAAGCTGGCGAGCAGTGAAGGTGCAAGTGCCCATATAGCAAAATAACAGCTCCCCCAGTTGCTGCCTCCAGGTCGCGTGGCGAAGACGTGGGGTCAAACGGCAACGCTACAAGTTGCATGCTAGAAAAAAGGTTTTATATTATGCCCCATAGACGATGCACCGCTGTGAGGTTATCACTACTGCGCATGCGCAAACTTTGCACCAAAAAAGGCAGTAGAACGTCGGACGGACCATACGAGTGGATTGCCGAGAGAGAGAGAGAGAGAGAGAGAGAGAGAGAGAGAGAGAGAGAGAGAGAGAGAGAGAGAGAGAGAGACGTTTTATTCTGACCAGGCCTAGGCATGCTTCAGCCGCGGAAGGGTAGCGTGTGTTCATTCTTTTCTGTGAGTGGTTTTGATGCGTGAGGTTCTTAGCTTTTCACAGTGCGAGTTCTGCGAAGTGACCTTCGCTGTGTCGATCAATATATACACAATTGGAGGGGCCATGCCTAGATGTGACCAGTGTTAGCACAGCTAATGCACTGGAGCAACAACTCTTCCTTAAAAATTAACATTAATAAAACAAAGGCTGTATTTTTCAGACCCAAAAATAAAGCCTTGTGCTCATCACCCCCCCCTTATGCTTGATGCAGAGAGCATTGAAGTTGTTCAATCGGTAAAGAGCCTAGGCATAATATTTCATGAAAACATGCTATGGGATTTGCATGTTGATAAAGTAAGAGGCACACTTTCTAGGATAACAGGCATGCTATCTAGGATTCGGTTTTTCGTACCACCATCAGTTAAGATGATCATTTACAACTCTTTATTTCTATCCAACATTTCGTACGGTCACCTGGTGTGGGGTACCACTACCGACTCAAACGCATCAAAACTTATGCTATTACAAAAAAAAGTAGTCCGCATAGTAGCAGATGCCCCTTACGACGCGCATACAGCCCCAATTTTCAGGTCCTTATCAATAACGCCTGTAAATGACCTCTATAGGCTGCAACTACTCCGCCGGTACAGAACATGTCTGAAAAATAAAAACACGAACCTGAACACTATAGCCGATTTAAGTTTAAAAAAGATAAACTACCCTACGCGTAATACTGGTATTTAGAATGTCCCCCACAGCCGCACCAATTACGGCTTCCAGATGTTGCGTTACCAGCTTCCTCAATTACTGAACACGTCAGGTGTTCAGTAACAAAGTTTAATAACATTTTTAAACAATTCCAGGTTCATAATCGTTTTCCTTTTTTTCGTCTTTTTTTTCTTTGTTTGCGCAAACCTACGCGCAGATTGAGTGTTGCTGACTGTTTATTTTTTTTGTATAAATTAAAAGTGAATGCGCCGATGTACATCTGTGTATCTACAAAATACGCTTATTTGAACTGTTGTGTGAAATTTACTTAGTTGTGTGTAATTTGTAAAGTTGTGCAAAATTTACACGAATTTATGTGACTCGTGCGTTTGCTACTTTTTACTTGGTTGTGTATTTTGCCATGAATACGGGGCACTCTCCCAGTGAAGCCGAGCCACGGCTTTTTGATTGTGCCCCCAGCATCGAGAACTCTTGTAGTTGTTGATGTTGAAATAAAGATGAGATGAAAGATGAGATGAAAGAAACAACCGCATGTTATGTTCCGTAATACTTTTTCGAGGTATTACGGAATTAGAATTGGATAAGAATGGGGTGGAGTGCATTCGGCAGGCATTCTCAGATAATTAATGGCAGCCTACCATTGTCCCTGAAGAAGAAAGCGTGTGGCAGCTGCATCTTACCGGTAATCACCTATGGGGGAGAAGCTTGAAGGCTCACTAAGAGGGTTCAACTTCAATTGAGGACGACTCAGCGAACAATGGAACGGAAGATGATAGGTGTAACATTAAGGGACAAGAAGAGATCGGGGTGGGTCAGGGAACAAACGTGTGTTAAGGACATATTAGTAGAAATTAAGAAGAGGAAACGGGTGTGGGCAGGGCGTGTAATGCGAAGGCAATATAACCGTTGGTCATTAAGGGTTACAGAGTGGATACCTAGAGAAGGCAAGCGTGGCAGGGGGCGGCAGAAGGTTAGATGGGCAGATGACATCAAGACGTTTTGGGGGATAAATTGGCCGCAGTTAGCACAGGACCGGGACAATTGGAGAATTATGTGAGAGGCCTTTTCCCTGCAGTGGGTATAGATGGTATCACGATGATGATGACCTTTTCAAGGAGAGCGGAAAAAAGGAATGCCATCTCTGGACTATACTCCAAAATTGTTGCTAACAGGAAAACGAAATCAAGGTCTCAAGAGTATATGAGGGTATCCACCAAAGTAGCTTGAAGTGAAATATCACAAAAGTCTTTCAATGTTCCCTGCGCGCTGCGGATAATTTGCAGACTTTTATCTTGGAATGGACGTTTTCCACTGGTAATCAGATGAGGTGATATTGTGACAGTTTTGACGTTACTCGTGAGGTTACCAGTGGGGCTTATGCAAGTAGCCTGCGTTTACGTCCCGAAAATGTGCATGCGCTAGGCCCAACTGCTGTTGTGCAATACAAAAAAGTTAGCAGTGGCTTAGCTCTGTAATGCTAGGATACACGTAGCGTGAGATAAGGTTCAGCTGGTTATTCCTAGGTTTTGTGGTTGTCTAGAATTAGTTGATTGTCATGCCTACTGCTGCTAAAATGATATCCAATCCAATCCAATCCAATCCAAAACAATCCAACTTAATCCAATCCAATCCAATAAAATCCAACCCCATCCAGATCCAGTCCAACCGCGGCGGCGGCGGCGACTCCGGTGCGCCATGAGACGTCACTGCTACGATGTCGCAGGTTCGATTCCCGGCCGCGGCGGCCGCTTTTCTGATGGAGGCGAAAAGCAAAAACGCCCGTGTGTACGAGATTTCGGCGCACGTTAAAGATCCCCAGGTGGTCAAAATTAATCCGGAGCCCTCCACTACGGCGTGCCTCATCGCCTGCGTTGCGTCGGCGCGTTAAACCCTACAATCAATCAATCGAGACGTCACTGCTCATATACAGCATGGCTCTCCAGGAGCCACGCGAAACTGCTCAACCTCGGCCAGTGTAGCTCACGCTTCAAAAGCTGAGGCCACGAATGAATGAATGAATGAATTTGAATTTTATTGGCGCAGCAGCCAAATTTGGCCATAATGCGCCAGACACAAGGTAAGTATTTTGAACACACTACGGTAAAAGGCTCATGTGAAAATCATGTAAAGTGGTAAAATCAAAGTTTCTGTAATAGCTTGAGTGCACTCAAAAATTTAAAAACCGCTGGAGTAAAAATGACGTAACATGGTAAAATCAAAGTTTCCCTAAAAGCTTGATGGTGCTCAAAAATTTAAAGACCTTTTCCAAGGGAACCAGGGGTTCATCGCCAAGCAGTAAAGGAGGGTGCAATGGAATTTGAAATTTATAAAAGTGGGAAAAAAATTCACGACGCTTGTTTTCGTAACTAGGACACTCGAGAAGTATGTGTATTACTGTAAGGCGCTTCCCACATTGCTCACATTCTGGAGGGTCTTCTCCCAGCAATAGGAAGTTGTGGGTCAAGCGCGTGTACCCAATTCTTAGGCGACATAACACCACCTCTACAAATCTTTCTTTATCTTTTCTTTCTTTCTTTCTTGCCACTTTCTTTCTTTCTTTCTTGCCACTCTCTCAGGTGTGGCTTCACAAGGTGGAGCTTGTTTTCATTGAGTTCTGTCCATTCAGACTGCAACTTCTTCGTTATTGAAAATTTTAGTCTTCGTCTGTAATCCTGGTAGGGTAAACGAGTTTCCGTCACCTCCAGCTCTTTTGTCTGGGCTGCGAGGGCATCTGCCTTTTCATTGCCGTCAATTCCTACATGACTGGGTACCCAACAAAAACTCATGTCTAAGTGATTTTTGCTACAGTCCATTAGTTGGTTAAGCACTGGTTGGACAAGCGTATTTTTGGTTTTGTTTCCTGAACACAAGGCTGCTAGCGCGCTGAGAGAGTCAGAGAAGATGACTGACTGTGGTGTCCTTTCAATGCATACTTTGTTTAAAACGAGCTGTATGGCATGCAGTTCGGCAGTGAAGATACTAGCGTCAGGTCTGAGCCGTTGGCATTCTTCATAATAAGGCCCAATTGCAGCTGCTCCCACATGCCTTTCTCCTTTAGAATCATCTGTGAAGTAAGTAGCACATCCGGCATACCTGAACTGGATATCTAAGAACTCTTGTTGCAGTAGTTCCTTTGGAGTGTTGTGCTTATTGTACTTCAGCAAGGAAAAGCCACATTGTGGCTTGCGGTATTCCCATGGAGCATAACCGGTTCTGTGGGTGACCAGCATGGCATCATCTACATAAAAGTCAAGGGCTTCATTAAGAATGCGGTACCTGAAAAACATGGTTGGAATAGTCCGAGGCCTGTTGGTAAAGAGAGTTTCAAAGCGAGGTTTCAGAAACAGCTGTCGACAAGGGTGAGTGGTGCAGGAAAGAATTCTCATTATGTACATGCTTCCGAGGAGAACTCTCCGTTTGTTAAGTGACCATTTATTGGTTTCTGCATATAGGAATTGTACCGGAGATGTCCGGAAAGCTCCGGTGCTTATTCTCAAACCCGAGTGGTGAATGGTGTCGAGCGCTTTGAGTACAGATTCACGACCAGATCCATAGATAAAGCAGCCATAATCCAACTGGGAACGAATTAGACTGTTGTACAGCCGCAAAAGACAGGTACGATCTCAGCCCCAGGTTCTGTAAGATAAATGTTTTAAAACATAATTGATTTCAGATATTTTTGTTTTAGGTAATTAACATGGTTTTTAAATGTTAACTTTTGGTCAAATATTAAACCAAGAAATTTGTGCTCAGTTCGAACAGGGATTTGGGCTGATTTAATGTGCAGCTCAGGATCTAACACAATTCCTCGGTGCAGACTGAAAGGCACACAGACTGTTTTTTCTGCTCAAAAGTTATATCCATTTTCCTCGGCCCACTGCACCAGACGGTTTATGCCAAGTTGCAGTTACCTTTCGCAGGATGCTAAGTTGCACGAGGAAAAGCTGATCTAAATATCGTCCGCATAAAGCGAATACATCAAAGATTTCGGTATTACATGTGCAATTGAGTTTAGGTTGATTAGGAACAACGTAACACTGAGAACACCTCCCTGAGGTACGCCATTTTTCTGAGTGTACACATCTGATAATACTGTTCCGAATTTCACTCGAAAGGAGCGATTGGAAAGGTAACTTTTCAACATCCCAAGCATTCTGCCTTTTACACCATATTCCTGTAGATCTAGCATTATACCATGTTTCCATGTGGTGTCATAAGCCTTTGACACGTCAAAAAATACAGAGACGCAGTGTTGTCGTTGAACAAAGGACTCCCTAATTTTAGTTTCTAAACGGAGAAGGTGGTCAGTTGTTGAGTGCCTTGCCCGGAAACCAAACTGAAGGGCATCAATAATGTGATTTTCTTCCAGAAAGTGTGTGAGCCGCTTGTTAATCATCCGTTCGAAACATTTCTCAAGGCAGCTTGTCAAGGCTATCGGCCTGTAGCTTGCTGGCTCACTACGGTCTTTACCTGGCTTCAGTAGTGGGAGAATAAGGGTTTCCTGCCACGCTACTGGAAAGTAGGCTTCAAACCATATTTTATTGAAGAAATGTAGTATGGTTTTTAAGGTTCCTGGGATCAGATGTCTTAACATTTCATAATGAATTCGGTCTGGTCCTGCAGCCCTACTTTTTCCCTGAGCAACCGCCAGGTGTAGTTCAGCCATGGAAAAAGGTGCATTATATGCTTCTTCATTAATTAAGTTTATCTTAATTATTCCTCTTTCAGCCCCTTCCTTATACCTGACGAATGATTCGGAGTAGTGGGCGGAACTGGACACTTTGGCAAAATATTCGGCTAGAATGTTTGCCTGCTCGGCAAGGCCTTTGTTACCATCAAAAAGTGGCCTGGTAAATGCACTGTAAGTTCCACTCACTTTCTTGACCCTATCCCAAACCGTTTTTGAGCTTACATTAGTACTTATGGAACTTACAAAGTCCTGCCATGGAGCCTTTTTCGATTGCCTTGCGCGCCTTCGACTGCCTTGCGCGCCTTGCCATGGAGCCTTTTTCGACTGCCTTGCCTTTTTCGACTATCTTGCGCGCCTCTGCATGCTCTGAGTCGTTTGAAGTTTATTAGACAATCTACAGTGGGGTAGCGTCTGAAACGGGACCATGCGCAGTTTTTCTTCCTACGGGCGTCCCTGCAATCAGAGTTCCACCACGGCTTTGACCTCCTGGGGAGTGTCCCTAAAAGCTCAGGCCATCGCGTTCTTTGCGGCTCTCTTTACGGATTGGGAGACGGTTTGCGAACAATTCACGAAGGTGCCGGGTCAGTCAAGGAAGGCGGTCCAGTGTTAGCCGGTTTTCTGCTCCTATTTTAAAGCGATGCTTTTAGCGTTTCACTGACGTCGTACGTGGCGTCCGGTACGCACTGCAGAAAAGCCATCTTTCTCTGACGATGGTGATGATAGTGGGAGAAGAAAAAAAAAACGCTTCCTGTGGTCGGAATCGAACCTCGGTCGCTCGCGTTATGAAGCGCACATCTATCCGATGGCGCCATTATATCCCACCGCCTTAGCAGTTTGGGTTTGGAGACGGATGCATGGACGTGTAAAATTAGACAGAAAAATCTTGCACTCATCTTGTCTAACGTATACGACGGTGGTTGAACGCGAAGCTTTGTTTGGTCAAAGTCAAAGCTGCTGCGATAAAAACTCCGAACTGCATGCGAGTCAAAGTTAGAGCTCAACGAGTCAAAGTCAAAACTTTGACGACAACCAAGGAATCAGACACGAGAAAGCTTCGCGTTTAACCATCGTCATCGTTAGACGGAGAGAAGCATGATTTTAACAGCGGAGCTGTTCTACAAGCCGCACGTTTGCCAATGCAGGAAAAAAAAATACCACGAAATGCTTAACGCTCGTGAGCGCGTGCCTCGCTACGACCGCCGAGTATTGTCAACGAGGGGTGGCTGCAGCCATTCATGCATACGTTTCCGAGACCAGGCGCCAGCCCTGTTAGCTTTGATTCTTGCATGTACTTTTTCCGACCCAAAAGGCTCATTTTTTCTATCCCAAACTCTACTTTCAACCTTCAAACAATTCTATTTTCTCCCAGCGTGTAAATCACTAGGTTCATAATTTTCCGGTGTTTTCAGCAGGCCCATTAGCCCTCCTCACGCCCGATTCGTGGCCAATCCCCCACGTGGGTATGTGCCTTTGCCTTCGCAATTTTAGGTTTTTGTGGGTTTTATGTTTTTGTTTTCCAGGGTATATATCCAGCTGCGATGAAATAAATCCTTTGTTGTTAGTCAGCGCCCGATCTCGTGTCGCCTTCTCTGTGTCCTGTCCTAGCGCTGTTATCAAACTAGGTATGTACCACCAAGCCCGTATTAACACCGTTTTTCAGTTCACTTAAATGCTTGGATTAATTGGCGTACCCATGGGAGGTAGTATTATTAGTAGAAATTAGGAAGAAATGGACGTGGGCAGAGCATGTAATGCGAAGGTAAGATAACCGTTGGTCATTAAGGGTAACAGAGTGGATCCCTAGAGAAGGCAAGCGTGGCAGGGGGCGGCAGAAAGTTAGGTGGGCAGATGAGATCAACAAGTTTGCGGGGATAAATTGGTCACAGTTATCACAGTACCGGGATAAATGGAGATTAATGGGAGAAGTCTTTGTCCAGCAGTGGGCGTAGATAGGCTGGTGGTGGTGGTGATGATGATGATGAAATGCTTGGAGCACAACAGATAGAAGATGTTTGGAGCAAAAGCAAACAGTATATAAGGTTTTTCTCGGCTCGTTTCCGTATTGCTGTTCTCATCCAGCCATGATTATGATGTCAATGCATGATGATGATGATGATGATGATGATGATGATCGAGGTAGACGCGTTGAGATGTGTGTACATGCACGGAAAAATATCTGCTCATGTACAGGCTACTGCCGCGAATAGTGCTGTGTAAATGGTTTTTTTTTTTTTTTTTTTGTCAGCGCCTAGCTGCGCAAGGCTATCTTAAACCGGGCTGAAAGCGCAGGCTTGTTCTACCTGTCATCAGTCCATGCCTGGTCATACTCTTAGATAGGCAGAGGATGCAACGCGCTCAAAACTCACCTAGATTAGTCTTGCCTCACTTCCACCTATGGTCTCTGCCATTCCTATATGCAGTGCACTGCCTTTATTATGAATGACTCGAAGCCAGAGAGGAAAAAAAAAAAAAGATGGTGGGGGGGGGTGGGTCAATGAAGCCTTCCCATTACGACGCTTACCTCGCAGCAGTTATAATTCGAAATGAGCCCTCCCATAAACCTTCCCGTTACGACACTTCCTGGGCGCGCATCAAATTGCAGCCGAAATGAACGGCTTCGGAGCGAAGGCGGTGAGAGAAATTCGACTCTGTGACTGCTAATACGCTAATTCACGCAATCAAACTTTCCCGTCGCTTCAAAGCGAGCCTCCACGCGCAGCGAGAAGCCGTTAAAACAATGTTCGCCGCGAAGCACCGTGAATAGGGAACTTTCTTCTTTTAATAACCTCCGATAATAGGCGGCGACTGGTGCCAACTGCTGAGTGAAAGGACTTGGCCAGGCTTATGCTCGGGCGCACTAAGAATTTTCCACGCTTCCTCGGTGCAAAGGTGGAGAACGTGCTACGGCATACGGCTAGCATGCCGGGGAGGCGCTAAAGCCTTATTGCCAACGCAGTTTCAACGGCCATTGAGCGATGATTGCGCCAAAGGCGATGCCCGTGGCATGCCGGCCGGCCGTTACTGGAAACACCCTGGTCGTGAAAGGACATAGACACGTGCGCGCGGCGGCATTTGCATAATAACGCGCAGGGACGGTGCGAAAACTCGCAGGTATACGGCGCACCCAACGCGCACACGTTTTACGGTCTTTTGGAATCTTTCCACGTGAAGCCCGCCCATCGGGATACATAGGTATGGAAGGAGCGATCGCGGAGGGCCAGCGCACCGCGCGGTATAATTTCTGGAGCGGATGGCATATGCAAATTAATGTGCCGATGGCGCCGTTACGCCCTGACGTGTGCTATACCAACCGTTCATAGAAAACGTTCATTCTGAAGGCAGTGAGCGGCCAGTCGGTGTTGAGCCCACGCAGCAGCTTTCATCGGTCTCCAAGTCACGAGTTAGATTCCGCCCGCTCTGGTAGGATTGAAAAGAAACGAGGTGCTGTAGAGATTTCGCTACTGCCGTTCTTTCGAATGAAAGAGATTATGTCGTTAAAAGCGCGAAATATTGCTAAAGGTGATGCCGTCACGCGCTAATGTCACTTTGTGCTGACTAGCAATTGCATCAATGAGCATGGCCAGCTTTTAACAGTGGAGATGTTCAAGCTTGAACTTCGTCCGGTGGCGTTAGCAGAAAAAAATACAACGAAAAAAAAAAACTGCACCGCCTGTAAAGTGGGCACCACCGCAGATAAGATATTATAACAGTGAAGCCGGCTTTCGCGCCCGCTCCAGTGTGCGCACAAGAGGCATATGCGTACGCGCACCCCTTACTACACCATTTTAAAGGTGGTAGTCTTTCTTGGACTTATGGAACGCAAAAAATTTGCGCAGCTTGCAGTGCAAGGCTGGAAAAACAGCGGAGCGTGGGGTCGATCTAGCTTCTTCCTTCCTGGGAATTCACTGGCAGCGTGGGGACCGACCGGAATGGCCTTGTAAAACCCGGCTGAACTTAGCCTCACCCCTCAGAAACACTTAGCCTAGCTATAGCAAGAACATCGCAAAACCTAACAAAGCTTAGCAAAGCCTAACAAAACATAGCAAAACCGGAAGGAGCTAGGTCGACTTCCGCGAATTCTTTTTAAATACACTGAGTAGAAACATAGACCTGCCACACATAAAGATGGCGGCCACTGGCCCGTATCCCCTGGGGTCACTAATACCGTTACTTCTCGATCTTATGGTTTATTAGGTGACACGGGCACTTTTTTTCGCGGCTCCCGCTCAGGAAAATAACACCACCTGTTACACCTGTTACCTTCCGACACTTCGTGCAGTAAGCGTGCGGCACATGCGCGGGACAGCGTTGCATCCTATGAGGCTTCGTGTACTTCAGTTAACGATGTAAGGCCTCAAGCCCCGATATTTGCTCTAATTTCTGCGGCAAAACGCTTGTTACGCACTAACTTTAAGCACGATAGGCAATATCGTGCGCTAAAAAGAAGTTCCCATGGTAGGCAGCCTTGAAGAGCTCCCTTACACTGCAGTCTAGTGTAACTTGCCTTTCATGCTTCATTGCAAAACTGCAATGAAGCACAAAATATGGAACACAATACACATCAATGATACAAGGCCGATCATGCTTAAGTGTTACATCACGTGGTGTGACTAAAACTTCCTCCGCGCTGATTTTTTTTTTTTTTGCTTACGTTTAAATAAACTGAATCCGTCGAAAGGAGTGCTCAGATACCCGTTTTATTCGAACCGTAGCAATTAATAAAGTGTGCTGAGAACAATATTGTTCTTAACGCTTTGGCGCTTTGGTGTCCGAACAGCCCAGAAGGTCTATCAATCCTCCCCATTCCTTATGTGGTCAAACCACACGCCTCTCTGAAATTGCAAGTTCGAAACAAAACAACGACAAAAAATTAAGGAACCCATTCCTTTCGGAAACCGGGGTTCACGCAAAGCTTGGCGTCAGTGAAAGCGAAGATGACCAAAATCCAGACGCAATGAACAAAATGCAAACGCAAAACCACCGATCGACCAAAACGAAGCCCTTTCATTTCGTTGAGCTTTACCCGAACGGAAATGTTTGGCATACGTTATGGTATATTGTTCTCGTGCGATTATCTGGAACGTTTACGTTCTTCAATGGCTGGCCGCTCTTCAGCGGAGCGAACCACGCGCGGCCTACTCATGCTGCGCTAGAAGGTGAACTGCTGGCAAGAGCGAGCGACCACACGTGCGATGTGGCGTGATGCTAGCGATTACGCTGATTGTCCCCCATTGCGCGTGCACCCATGCCATCTGTGAGCGGAGAGCGCCAGGTGCGCACGAAGAGCAGGTGGACAAAGTTGGCACAATTAACACAATATTCCTGTAAAACCTTGGCCACGGGCCCTCGGATGGGTACGTGACAAACACTTCAAGGGCATCATCGTCATCATCATTAGAGCACGTGAACAAAGTGGCTTTGCCGCAAGGAGTTTCGGCGTACGCCACCCCTGGCGGCGCAAGTCAGCCAATACAAGCTTCGCTTGAAAATGTACTGGATACATGCGCAACTGCTCCAAATAACATGCCTTCTGTCCCGGTGTTATGTACCGAACAACGTTTGATACAACTTGTCTCCGAATCACTCCCGTAATTCTCGGAGTCTTGCCGACTATCATCAACGTTAACCGGTTTGTTTGCTTATTTAAACAAGAAGCTTACCTCGCACGCCCACGAATTGAAAGCACAGTGCGTTAGTCATGCGTTGTCAATCCTTCTGTGTCAGCAAAACAGGCGTTGCGCTGCTGAGCACGAGGTCGCGGGTTCGATTCCCGGCCACGGCGGCCGCTTTTCTGATGGAGGCGAAAAGCAAAAACGCCCGCGCGTACGAGATTTCGGCGCACGTTAAAGATCCCCAGGTGGTCGAAATTAATCCGGAGCCCTCCACTACGGCGTGCCTCATCGCCTCCGTTGCGTCGGTGCGTTAAACCCTACAATCAAAATCAATCGATGTGTCAGCAAAACCGGTTCAACCGTTAATTAAAAGAAACATTCGGTTCAACCGTATGATTTTTGTTCGATAATCAATTTATTTGTACCTTTTGCGTAAGCACTTTTATCTGGTCATCTTTTTGGCGTCTAGAAAGCCAGCTAATTTTGGAAGCCCCACTCCGCGCATAGGTTAACTCTGTTTTATTTTTTAGACATCTTACGCTCGTTTGAGGTAGCATTCACGTTCTCGTGGAGTTCTTATATTCATTAATTGTCGACAGGCGATAGAGTAGATTAATTATTCCGCGCAAATACTGTCAGTAGTCCAAAGCGCAAACGAAAAAAAAGGAAGGACGCATGAAATTATCGCGTACATTTGTATTTCATCCCGCTTTTATCGGCCCGTTTTTAACGACGCCTCGTATCATTTCCAGTCCAGTGTGCCGTAGAAAGGCAATTTCTTATACTTCTTCCGCATCCTCCAATTTCTTGCCTCTTCCGCGCCGCTAAAAGGAAGCGCGCTGACGTAATCGAGAAAACGACGCTGTACCCACGAGGCAATAAATTTAAGTCTCGCCCGACTCATCAATTAGCTTCGGACGAAAAACGAAAAAAAGGGAAACCACACGCACAGTCTGACGAGGGCGGCGCGCACTTTCACGCCTCGGGGTCAACAATTTCGGCCAAGTTATCCTCGCACCGTATACCCATTCGATCACGAAGGAAACTTTCTTCAAACACGTCGTTGCGTGGACCTTGGCCACTTCAAAAACAAATGCAAAAAAGAACAGCGCGAAAAGTTGTTGCAGTTACAGCCTATTTACTTTTCTCCGCTTCGTCGTTTAACGACGGCGCAGACGAGAGCAGCACGCCGCTGCGGCAGGAGTGATCTATCGAAGCGAAGCCTGCTAGGTGAAACGTTTATCTTCTTCACAGTCCCGCTCAGCCGACGAGACGCTTGTTCGTGAGCATAGGCATGACGGAGCCGGCACAGGATCGTGAGACTCGTGCGTCCACTAAGACGTGCGTCTTTTCTTGTTCCCTTCATCTGGATCCCACTTACCTCTTTGGCTTTGTTTCTTCCTTCCTCTAGGGCGTGCATAGGGGGCTGTGCGCTTTAGGCCCGCACGTCGCCCGAAGCTGACGCGGTGGGGGGGGGAGGAGACGGGCCGGCATTCTTGATGACCCGTCTAATGATTAAAATGCACTTAGCCGCGCGAACCCCGCATTAATCAGCGATCGTTACACCTATCGGCGCCTGGCTAAGGGCCGCCGCTGGCCGCTTTCCGGTGCCCGACACCTCCTTTCCACCCTTCTAATTTATCATTTGAACTCCAATTTTTGTGCCGTTGTGCTTTCTCCCGTCAGAGAGAGAAAAAAGAAAACTGTGCTTCCTGGTATAGAGCTGGAGGCGATGTCCTTTGTGACGTCAAGGTGCGGGGACACGTACCGCCGCTCCCAAAATGGGCCAGCCAACACCTTCTAGGTGAAAGAGAGCCTCGGAGTAATCTTCCCGCCCCAGTCTTGACCGCGAAGGGAACTGGCATTACCTCTGTCCACTCGGTGGTGTTTTTTCTTTTTTTCGGGTGAAGGGAAGAAAATATTTTGCCATACCTTCCTAAAGAAAGTAGAGAGAAGAGCGAAAGCTGTATATCATCAAAGCTGCGCCAAAGGTGCGTCATAAGCTTCGCCAAAAGTGCGCCCAATCTATCGTCAGACCTTCAAAGACTTACACCGCAAACGATGAACGAATCCGCAATTTTTGGCGCACTAAGTGAATGCATCTACGAACGATCTAAACCTATCAGGTCAGATAAAAGTTTATCAGGTGAAAGTCTACTATTGTACTCCTTGTTTATGACCTATGCGTGTATTGCCTTATCTAGAACCATTCCTTTTTCGCGATTTTCAAGTAACCGTTTTGACGCAATGGAAGCCCAGTTTCACGCATGCGCAGTGTGTCCAGAGAGGTTATCTGAGCTTTTCGGTCGACCAACCGGTCCATGGGGAAAATTAGTTTTTTTGACAGGACGCCACTGGTCCCACTAAGAGAGCTTCCGCTTTAAAACTGTACTGGGAGGTCAGGCCGGCTAGTCGGTGCAAAGTTGGGCTAACTGTCGCAGATTCGCTGAACGGCTGACCCTCATTAATCCTGCCCCGGCGGGACTTTTAAAATTTCAATTTCAGCTACAGCGCACACTGTGGCAAAAAGCACAAGAAAGGAAGGGACACAAACTAGTGCCGACTGTCAAGTAAAGATTTCACTGGAAAAACAGCACACTATACCTAAAAGGTCGGTTCAATGCGAGCATGCGCAAAGGAAACAAAAACAAACAAAAAAACTGTGGTTGATTCCTCTGTCATAGGAATCGGTGCAGCACGAAAGCGAACTGTGCGGTGAAATCTGCAGCGAAGGGAGCATGTTTTGCGGGTCGGCGGCTGTCTTGTGGGTGTTCTTGGCGAGCGACGCCCTGCTGGCGGATCACTCCGGCAAAGCGACCACTTCGGTCCTGCCCCGTGGCGTGTACAGCAGACGGTTGCGGAACGCGCGAACACGTCCCGCTTCCCGCTGCGTTTCTCTTCAAACCAAATCACTCACGTTCGCGGCATTCCCCCGTCGGTGTCGTCGCCTTTTTGCGGCGCGTAATGCATGTTTTCTTGTACGGGGCCACGGCGTACGGGACCACCGTCCTGAAAAACGACGCAGCTTACGCTGCCTGATCGAGGCACCAACTGACGGCGCTCACCAACGTCATGATGCACTACTTCGCTTCGCCTCTCCTAGACGGCAGCACCATCCACGTCAATGAAACTTTTTCTGCCGTTTCTCCTGTGTTTGTTGTACTGACGTCATTTCCGTGACGGATATGACGTCAGTGAAATCTTGGTGTATCCTGGCATCAAACACTTTCGTGCCCCGCACGGGGCACCTTGAGCAATCGTGGTGAGGTATTGGCGACACCGCGGACCGCGAGCCCTCAAACATAAGCTGGAATCAACCGTGGCCATGGAACCAAGCTGAAACCAAGCTGGAACCAAAGCGGTGGCCGTCGGAGCCCAGGTCAAGTTTCGGCGGATGGGCTCCCTGTCTTTTTATCAGGCAGGGAGCTCCGGGACCTCTCTCGGCACCAGGGTAACCCGAGCGAAGAAAGTACCCCCGTCCCCTGCTTATATACTATGCTATATGGTATTTTCTACCCCCCCCCCCCCCAAACGTGATTGGTCTTTGAAAAGGGGTCGCACTGAAGTATCTTTTCCTCATTGCCATCCTTAACATTTCCAGAGCAGGGTAATTTTTCTCGACTTGTTGTCATGGAATCCCTCAATACAGCCCAACCTCTTGCATCGCAGCCAGTGTTCTTGATTGCAAAATATCTTGAAGGCATAATTGGAACATCTTACAAGGCTAAAAAACAAAGGACCGGTGAGGTCCTTGTCGAGGTAAACGACAAGCAGCAGGCCACAAAGCTTCTAGCTCAAACCCGACTGGCTGATCTGGACATCAGGGTCACACCCCACCGCAGCCTCAACAGCTCCCAGGGTGTGACCCCTGAGCCAGATATGTTGAACGAAACGGATGCGAATCACCTTACGGGCTTGAAGGATCAAGGCGTCACAACCTTGAGGCCATCACCATCCGCATAGACGACAAGGAGATTCCCACCAAGCACATAATCTTGACCTTTAACCGCTCAACACTTTCGCAACATGTGAATGCCGGCTTTATCCGATGCTCCATCCATCCCTACATCCCGAACCCACGGCGCTGTTTTAAGTGGCAGTGGTTCGGGCACGGTACAAACTCTTTCCGTGGCCGAAAAACCTATGCAAAATGCGCAGCACAGGATCATCCTACCGACAACTTTTCATCCAACCCTCTCATGTGAACTTCCGGGGGTTGCATGCGGCATACTTCCGCAAATGCGGAAAATTTCAATTACAAAAAAAAGATAATCAAAATCAAGGTCACTGAGAACATCACCTTCCTAGAGGCGCGGAAGAGGTTCGCCTCTTTCCACCTGGGGAGGTACGCCGACGCAGCTCGCCGAGGGGTGGAGCGGCGTCTGGTTTCCACAGAGACCCAGGTCAGCGAGTCTGACTTGGTCCCTCCCCCGCCCCCAGCTGGGTTGCCTCAGGCAGCCCAACCCGTCACCACACCGCTTGCTGAGGCAGCAGCGGTTGTGGTGCCAACCGCTTCCGTCGGGAGCGGTGCCGCTCCCGCCCCTGCCTCCCCTTCCTCCAGTGCATTGGAAGGTGCCGAGGGGATGGACACCGGGTGCCCCGCATCGGCTCCCACCACCACCGCACCATCCGTGCCACCTCTGGCGCCCCCGACGCCCTCGGCGGTGGCGGCTCAAACGAAGGGCCCCCAAAGGGGGGCCAAGTTCGGGGGGCCCGGTCCGTCGGGCACCCCTCTGACATCTGACGACGAGATGGACGTCGGGCTGTTCCTGCCTGCAACGCAGCGCAAGGAGCGGCTTCCGACGTCCAAGCCAACAAAAAGGCCTAAAAAGCCCCTTTCGAGACTACAAGCCCCGAAAGACAACACATAAACACACACACTCCAGTCAGTCTTAAATGTAAATAATGGGACAGAAAACATCATCCTGTGGAACTGCAGAAGCCATCTTAAAAATCTTGACGATGTGTATGAGATGCCGCATGCCAATCAGCCAAGTATCACGTGTCTCCAAGAAACTCACCTCAATTCCAAACAAACAAATTTTTTAAATGGGTACATGGTATTCAGAAAGGACAGGGTTGGCTGCACACACTCTTCGGGCGGTGTGGTCATTGTCACCCGGAAATCATTAGCATGCCACCCCCTATCTTTGAACACTTCCCTTGAGGCTGTAGCAATCCGTACGATAATATCTAATAGGTTGATGATGGTATGCTCCATTTACATCTCTCCTGATTTTGCACTTCTGAGCTCCGATTTCGAGGCACTGGTTGACCAGCTACCCGATCCATACATCCTTACAGGCGACCTTAATGCGCACAACTCTCTTTGGTGCTCCTCCCGAACGGATGCCCGAGGTCGCCAGATAGAGAAGTTTCTAACATCCTCTGGAGCAGGCCTTTTCCACAAAAAACAGCCTACATACCATAACTTAGGACACAATACATACTCGCATCTTGATTTGGCTATTGGTTCTGCCGTTCGCTTTCCATGTCTTGAGTGGCGTGTGGGCACGGACCCATATGGTAGGGACCACTTCCCCACCTCACTAACGTATATAGGTAAAGGCCCAGGCAGTTCATCTTCCCACAACAGGTTTAATGAATCAAAAGCAAACTGGAGTACATTCACAGAGAGAGAGAACAACTTTATTGTGTGCCCGGTGGGAAAAGGAAGAGTTTGGAGATCCTCCCCGGTCCTCTTCCCCCTCTTAAGCGGCAGACAGGAGTCCTTGGACCCCGGCGGCGTCTTCAGCCATCCGGACGAGTTCGACTTGCACTTCGGGATCGGTGCTGAGCAGCGCGGTCTCCCACTGCTCCACGGTTCTAATGTCTAAGAAAGGGCGTCCTTTCTGCTGTACCTGTTTACTCTTGATGGGACACGACCAAACCATGTGCTGGAGGTCCGATCTACCTTTACAAATTTTGCATTCAGCTGTGTACAGCCCGAGTAACAGCGGCTGTAGGCTACAGGGTTAAGGAACGTGTTGGTCTGGAGCAAACGCCAAGCCACCGATTGCCACTTAGTTAAAGTTCTGTGTGGTGCAGGGTATCTCGCTCTTTCAAGGCACATAAACATCTAAACTACACCACACATCAATAAAACACCTACATGTGGAGGAAGCAGCCCAACTCATCACGGCGCACATCCTCGACGTCGCCGAAAAGTCCATTCCCCACGCCTCCGGTGCCCCGCGCAACCAGAGGAGGCCGTGGTAGAATGAGGGCTGTAGGCGGGCGCGGGAGGCCCAGAACAAGGCGTGGGGTATCCTCCGTCGGTACCCCACATCCAATAACCTTGCATCGTTTAAAAGGGCGAAGGCAATTGAGAGAGAGAGAGAGAGAGAGAGAGAGAGAGAGAGAGAGAGAGAGAGAGAGAGAGAGAGAGAGAGAGAGAGAGAGAGAGAACTTTAATGAATACTGAAGAGGTTAGCCCCACAAACGGCGGGGCTTGCTACTTCAGATGGGGGTGAACATAGTGAGGCGAAAAAAAAAAGAAGAGGGGAAGAAGTGCGCACCAACAATGAGGCGTGTGCGTTGTGAGGCAAAACGAGAGAGTTGGCGCACCTTCCTTACATCCATTAACTCATACACAGACACACACAAGGTATGGAAAAAATACGCAAACTTAAAGGACAACATACACACAACCTGCCCCTGGTCAGCACAACAGGGGCCACGCTCGAAGATCAGGCTAATACACTTGCACAACACTTCCAACACGTTTCTAGTTCAGCACACTACACTAACACTTTCCTGAAACACAAAACTGCTTGTGAAAAGAAGTCCCTCCGTCAAAATGCGGTTACAATTCTGAATTTACACTGTACGAGTTGAAGGCTGCCCTGAGCACGCATGATACACCTACACCTAGACACTCTTGAAACACTCCTGCACGTATACAACCAAATATGGCTTTCGGGGTACATTGCAGCGTCTTGGGGGGAGGCCATAGTTGTGGCTTTTCTGAAGGAGGGGCAAGAAAGACCCTTCCACTCCTGCCAGCTATAGACCCATAGCCCTCACAAGCTGCCTGTGCAAGCTTCTCGAGAAGATGATAAACAGGAGACTCGTGTACTTCTTAGAGTACAACGGTCTTCTCGAGAGCTGCCAGGCAGGCTTTAGGGCGGGGCGATCTACCAACGATGAACTCGTTGCGTTAGAGTCGTATGTATCAAAAATGCTTTCCTCCACAAGCAATATTGTATGACGGTATTCTTTTATCTGGAAAAAGCGTACGATACCGCGCGGCGGTACTGCCTCCTAAGCGACCTGAAGTCCTTTGGCATGTCGGGTAACATGCTAAACATGCTTGCCAGCAACATGTCTGAAAGAACATTTCGTGTTAGAGTTGGAAGTGCACTCTCAAGGGTTCATGTGCAGGAAAATGGCGTGCCGCAACGCGGAGTTTTGAGTTGCGCTCTGTTTATTGCAAAAATCAATTCACTGAGCAAGGCATTGCCACCACCAATTTCCTGCTCAATCTATGTAGACGACGTACAATTATCATTTAAGTCTTGTAGCCTGCCTATCTGTGAGCGCCAAGTCCAGCTTGGTGTTAACAAGCTAGCTGGCTGGGCAGATAGCAACGGTTTTAAATTTAATCCAGGAAAGTGTACTTGTGTTTTGCTTTCGAAAAGGCGTGGCATTTGGTCGAATCCAGACATCAAACTCAACGGTGTCTCAATCCCAGTCAGAAGTGAACGCAAGTTTTTAGGTGTAACCCTTGACCAAAAGCTCACATTCATCCCACATATCAAGCAACTTAAATGCTTAAAGGCTATGCTTAAAGGCTATGACTCTACTCAACATAAATGCTTAAAGGCTATGACTCTACTCAAGGTTCCCTCCTACAATTCATATGGTGCTGACAAACAACTTCTTTTACGTGTTTTACTAGCCCGATAGGTTCATGATTTGATTATGGAAGTGTTGTTGATCGGTCAGCAAGTAAAACATCCCTCATAATGCTGGACCCAGTGCTTCATCAGGGGCTTCGCCTGGCATGTGGTGCCTTCCGCACTAGACCGGTCGAAAGCCTCTATGTGGAGTGTAATTAAAGAACCTACAAGGTCAGCGAGCACACACAGATCTCCTTTATGCTTTTAAGATTTCATCCATGCCCCACCATCCTTTTAGATCAGTTTTTAATGATACATCCAAGACCGAACTCCTGCTAAATCGACCATCGTTCTCTGCGCCCTTCTCTTACAGAGTTTCAGAGGAAGCGTCAGAGCTTGCTGTCTCCTTTCTAGATACCATCCAAACTTCTGTAACAGATTTTATAGCATCATGGCATCCCCGCCCTGTATCATGCGACACATCCTTCACACGTATAGATAAAAACGAGCTCCCAGATGTGCAATTCTGCAGCACTTGTTGTATTTGCAGCGTTCTGAATTTTATACGGACGCCTCTAAAACTGCCACCTCTGTGTCCTGCGCTGCGCATGGACCTGGCCTTAATGTCGCTAAAACTCTGAATAGTAATACTAGTATCTTTACGCAGAGGCTTGTGGTGCACTTCTTGTTGTTAATCATATACTTCAAAGCCACATTCCACAATCCATTATCTATACAGATTCCCTTAGTGTTGTGCGGGCATTGTCGTCAACAAAGTCTTCCGAAAACCACGTTGTCAATCTGATCGTCAAGGGTATTATGTCTGTAGATGTCCACATATTTTAACTGGTCCTTTGCTGGGTCCCTGGCCACTGTGGTATAGCCGGGAACGAAGCCGCGGATCGAATGGCTGCTGCTGCTACACTCCTGAATACAGTAGACATAACCACATTACCCTACACCGACGTGAAACCACACATCAGACAACGGCTTCGCGAAACATGGCACACACACTGGAGTGAACAAACAGACAACAAGTTACACGTAATAAAACTTCACTTGGGACCATACACCACATACGCGCGCAATAGATACACAGAAGTCGTCTTGGCTAGATTACGGATAGGGCACACACATGCAACGCACTCACACCTTCTCACTGGGCCTCCAAGACCTCCGTGCAGCAGGTGCGGAGAGGCCCTATCCGTGATCCACATCCTCATACAATGCAAGGCACTAGAAACACCACGACACAGACACTTCTCACAACTATACAGACAATACGTTCCACTACACCCATCGTACTTTTTAGGGGACGACCCCATAATCACCCATAAGCGTACTTTTAAGTTTCTTAGCGATGTCAAGTTTTTACATCTCATTACTTACCATGCATATTGACACCCTGGCCCCTTACACCAGTCATCTACATTGTCTTTTATGTCATTTCCCGTATATTTTGAGTTGAAGGTTTTACACTTACCATCACCTCGTCCTCATAAAACAACTTTTCCTTGGCGCTCTTTGCCCGTAGTCGGCCTTGCGCCATTAAAAACCCAACCACCCTCAAACACTTCCGTGTTAAAAAAACTCGGAAGCGAAATAAACGCCCCACACAGCGTAAAGCTGCATCATTTAATCCCACTCATCGGCACTGCATCAGAATAATGGTTGCACTCCAGTATTTGACCCCATTTCTATTTTGATCAAAGGTAGGAGACAAAACAACGTTTCCTTCCCTTCTTAAAGAAAGTTGAGGGAAGCGCGAAATCTAAAAGTGCGTCCAACTTTCGTTGACAGTCCATCCATTCGATCGTCAAACCTTCAAAGAACGAAACAGCAAACTAAGAAAAATTATGCCCATCTTCACGCGAGGGAACCCTGATGTGATGCGACGCATCAGGGGGGGACTGACGCTGGGACTGACGCTGACGCATCAGGACGCATCAGGACTGACGCATCAGGACTGACGCTGGTATTGGATTGCGTCAGTCCACTCGCTGAAGGGACTGTCGCTTCCATCACGTCTTCATCGGAAGATCGTGCACGGAGGTATCGTCAAGCAAAGTCAAGTCAAGTGCGAGAGCGAGCGCTGGACTGATCCGGCGCTGTGCGCTCCCCCGCTTATGTTCCCGCTTTTGAAAGGAGAGGAGCCGTAGGGGGGGGGGGGGGGGGGGGGAGGAGAGTCGCGCGCATGCCCACACATGCGCGCACCCACAGCAGCGAAGCGCACCCGCGCAGCTGTTCTTATGATAATGAGACGGAGTGAGAGTGTTGCGCACAGCTGTCGGAGAGAAGAACGGAGAAGAGTTGCGCATGTGCAGTGAGCGTGCGGACAAC
Source organism: Haemaphysalis longicornis (assembly GCF_048455015.1). Classification (NCBI taxonomy): domain Eukaryota; kingdom Metazoa; phylum Arthropoda; class Arachnida; order Ixodida; family Ixodidae; genus Haemaphysalis; species Haemaphysalis longicornis. The sequence goes on along the minus strand of NW_027526460.1, from coordinate 88,146,816 downwards.
GCCGACGCCAACGACGCAGGAGGGACATGCCCCAAAGCAAGAGATGCGTCGCATTTAATAAAACCCATGCGACAATTTTTCACGCACTAAGTAAACGCATCTACGAACGATCTAAATGTATACCGATACATGGTTTATGAGATAAAGGTCTACTATTGTACTCCTTGATATCACGATCGATGCGTATATTGTCTTATATATAACTGTCCCTTTTCCGCGATTTTCAAGTAACCGTTTTGACAGAATGGAAGCCCAGTTCCGCCCTCGCGCCGTGTACCCAGAGATGAATGAATGAATGAATGAATGCATTTATTGTCAAGGAAAAGGAAAGGAAAGACCACCAGCAGGCGTAAATTGTCACACCTAGTTGTGGACACCGGAACGCCTGCTGGTGTGGAGGTTGGGGCAGAGGATGACAGATTCATAGAGAGGAGAGACAGAGGATAGAGGTGACATATTTACAAGAGGTAGGGCAGAGAGGGGCATATTGACAACTTATCTTATCAGAGATCTTATCAGAGCTTTCGGTTGACCAATTGGTCTCCGGGGAAATTCTTTTGTTTTTTGACAGGACGCCATCGGTCCCACTAAGAACTGTTTGGGTTTAAAAGTGGCATGTGAGCTTATCGAGACTGCGCCCATCTGCACACCGTCGCAATTACACGTCAGTCACGCCGCAGTGGCGGTTCATGGTAAAAAACAGCCTTTTTATGAACCTATTGAGTGATATAGAATTAAGCTGAGTAATGCTGGTTTTGTTGCAGAGTTTCTTTCCCCACTTATGCGCATGCTGTCTACGCAACCGACCGTCTGTATATATTGTCTTGCAAAGAATATGCTGTTTGGAAAGTTGATACTTGGCTAAGTAGACGAAACAGCACAAAACGTTGACATGGACTTACAAAAACACACGGAAAAAATCTTGTCATGCGTGTTTTGTGTAAGTCTATGTCCACTTTTCGCTCTATTATATCTTGCAATGTCTGCTCTTTTGTTTTTTGTTTCCCAGTAAACCTTTAGTTATGAGTTGGGTGTTCGTTGGCGTTTTTTTTCTGGTGTGTTTCGCCGTAGTTTGAGCTGCACATGGCTACATCGGGTTCATCACCTAACTAGTCCAGCTTACCGCACTTCTAGAGTCTTGTTTAGTTAAGCAGTAAATGCTGCTGAGCACAAGGTCATGGGTTCGATTACCGGCCGCTGCGGCTGCTTTTCTAACGGAGGCGAAAAGCAAAAACGCCCGTGTGTTCGAGATTTCGGCGCACGTTAAAGATCCCCAGGTGGTCAAAATTAATCCGGAGCCCTCCACTACGGCGCGCCTCATCGCCTGTGCAGCGTCGGCGCGTTAAACCAATCAATCAATCAATCAATCAATCAATCAATCAATCAATCAATCAATCAATCAATCAATCAATCAATCAATCAATCAATCAATCAGTTAAGCAGTAAAATAGGATTAACCGAAATCTAAATACACGGTCGTACGGCTTAATGGCTTCACAGCCGCTAAGGTGGAATTAAGGGAAGAAACCGAGTTCCACGAGCTTGAATTAACCTCACTCGACTGGGCGGGCACCAGAAAGGAGCTTTCGTCTTTCTACCCGTACTATATATCCTGCGCTTGTGTTTTACAAGGATTCAGCGTGGTATTGATCTCTCCGAGCAACTTCAAGCGGTCATAAAAATTAGGAGCACACGACATATATATGTGTCGCTGCATGTAGGCGAAAGGTATGGGCAAATTTTATTTCTGCTTTGCGTGGATGGTGGTAATGCATAAGAAAGTTTTGCGTCTCGGACGCGACACACACTTTCTACCGTAGCCATAATTTTTGCCCTGGTTGAACGCGGTTAAGCCAAGTTAGTTGAGCGAAAGCTCGGTTTTCGGGCTAGAGCGCACACTTAATGCACGCACACTTACACAGAAAAACAAAGCACAGACGCTGTTCCTCATAGTGCCGTCGCAGGAGAGAACGTCGCAGGAGCGAACTTCGATGCAACCAGCGCCTTCTTATACCATTTTCTGATGGCAAAATAACTTAGTATTTCCCCTTATCCCCTTTCCGCACCTCTATATTCGTAGCGAACAAGCAATTAGACGCTTTCCCTGCGGAAGCCGTCGGTGCTGCGAATTGGTTCAGTCGTTGGTGCTTCTGTCGGTGCTGCTGAACCGCACGTGACCACCTCGTAAGGAACGAGCGATTAGACGCTTTCAGTGTGGAAGCTGACGGCGCTGCCGAACCGCACGTGACGCTTGCCTGACCTATACCGCACGAGGAGCTTGCTTGGAGGTCAGGGGGACGCTTCCATGCGTTCTTGGGTTTGTACTAATAAGCTTCGCTTAAAATGGTGAAGCACGCACGCGGTAGGCCCGCCATCACATACACACGCATGCACGAACACGGACACTCAGCAGTCACGTGAACATGCATTCAAAGACACAAGAAGATAAATGCGTATGCTATTTACAAAGTCTGCGGGTTCAAGACAGTGTCCTTGAGAGAGGTCAGTGGTGATTTTGTCGCCCACGCCAGCACTGTCGCAGCCTGTCGCGGGCTGAAGACCCCTACACGCTGAAAGCACGCATCGTTATGCGGGCGGAACAACCTCTACGTCGAAAGCTTACAGCGATACCCACATAACGCCTGCAGTTCAAGCGCAATGCGTATTAACTATAGTATGATTCGTTATGGAAAGCTTGGAAGGTTCAGGTAAACCGGAACCTTTCAATTTTTCGCTTTGAGGTGCCGCCACTTCAACGCTAGACTACCCCAGCGACATTGTGTTGGCGGATATTCTATCGGCGTAACTACAACAATTTTTTACTGTATGTCTAAATGATGCACCTACCTAAAATGTACCTTGACACTATCTTGTTTTTTTATCTAAGCCCGCTGTATTAACGTTCGGTGTGCCCCTATGTATACATTTTGAAAGCCTGCATAGACATTCTGCATCTTGATTATTCGTGTGGTATTTCTTATGATGTAATACTATAATAGTGTGTCCACATTTTTATATTAGTGTTGTATCCTCGTTCTGTACAAGTCAACCACTGGAGCCTTTACTGCATTGGTAACTTACCTACTAGATACAGAAGGTCCCCCCGGCAGTCTGTGAATTCGAGACTTCCTCCTGTAATACGTTTTTATTAAGTACCTCGTTTATTCTTTGACAATAAATTAAATGCAATTCATCTGCAACAGACTGAAACGACGAGCAGTATACACGTGCATGGCGGACTGTCCCCTTGCACTTGTATATTGTGCCAGTTTGAGTAGAATCTTAAGGACCAAGGAGCAAGGACCTCGTGCGCATACGTCTTGAGTATTTTTCCCTGCCCCTGTCACGTGGTTCCGTTGTTTGCACGGGCCCGGATAAAGCACCCTCCGGGCAGATGAATTTGTCCAAAGCAAACACAACATCCTAACCCTTAGCGCAAGACAAACAACGACAAAAAGAAAACAGCCGCAGCACAATTGAATTGATCTCCCGCGTCTGTTCTGGCGGCGGACAGCTAAAGCAATTATTTCCGAGGTCTAGTGTTATTCCACGAAGGAATGAGATGTTGTCTCTGCCTGACCCCGATCTCAACTGGGATGACTGATTCACGGCTCTATTGGGACCGGGCAACGTCTCGAAGAAGAACGATGCGTCCGTCCCTTCTTCAAAAGAACCACGCCTTCAAATTCGATCAGGAAAGACGCGAGGCCCACGCGCGTTTGTTGAAGTCGCACCGCGCGTCTCGCTTGCGCGACGAAACCGCGGCGGAGGCCTCGCCTGATCTGCAATCAACGAGGCTCAAGAGAGACACGAGCCCTGCGAAGTGGATAATCACGCCCCGCTCGACGCTGCGCGCCGGCTTCATCTCAGATATGGGACAGGCACTGAAACTGCACCAGAAATACGAGGCCGGCAACATCTTTCGGTTCATCCGATTGGTCGATACGGACTGGCGTTGTAGTTGCGAGGATTTCGAAGGCAATGGCCTGGCGGGAAAGAAGGAGGCGAGGAGGATGTTTCAGGTGTACTCTTTATTACGGGAGTTGTACAGGGTGTCGGTCTGGCGGTCACCTGCTAGGTATGAGCAGGCATGCCAACTAAATCGAGAACAGGAAACTGAAAACTCGGTGTGGTCTATTCATTAACAGATGTGAGAAAACGTCACAGTCGACAGTTTTCCGTGGCCACTGACCGTGCGGTAGAAATATGGGGGAAGATAAAAGCACCTAGGCGTTATTGTCTGCAGGGTGTTGGTCTGGCGAGACGCGCAACTTCATCTTGCGACTGCGCTAGGGCTGCGAGTGGGCCCGACGTGGCAGGGCATGGAAGGACGCGCGCGGCGCGGCGCGGCACGGCGCGGCCTCGGCCGTCAAAGTTCATCACTGCCGGTGTCAGGGCGACCGTGTTTGGTTGGCCCCCACCGGGGAAGCCGCCTCCAAGAGCGATCACGAAATGCGCCGAGGAAGAAGAAGAAGGGGACGGTGGAAGCCAAGGATAGAAGAAACGAGGCGTCCAGAGACAATGACGGCGCTTCGAGAGCCGATCGACCCTCAACTTGACCCCTTCGGTGGAATATACATAACCACGCCGCCTTCGCTTCGGTCCCGACCAGTTCGCGCGCGCAGACTTCAAGCTGCGCTGCCAACGCGCAGGCGTGCGCTCGGCTCTGCGGGCACCGCGACGGCTGTGACGTAGTGGAGACGGCCGCGAAACGAGGAACAAGATAGACCGCCTGACCATTCCACTTCAGCTGCGCGAACGTGGCAGGAGAAGAAAAGGACGACGCTAAAAAGGACGTCGTTCGCTTACGCCCACGTAATAATTTTTGTTCGGCAACTGCGAGAGGGGCCGGAGTAAGATTATTTAGGTTTTCTCTCGCGGCGTAGGCTATGAGCGACATCCTGTCTGCTTCTTCTGGGCCTGGGGAGTTAGCCGACTGACCGCCCAAGCCGTAAACCTGCCTACGTGTGACGACGCATGGCTTGCAAGCCATGTCGTGTACAGGGGTGCTCAAGACGGGCTTGAACGATTGGATGGATGCAGGCATCCCGTTAGGCGGTCTACTTTGGCTGGTGCGTTCCAGGAAACGAGAAAACTGGACATTGACCAAATGCAACGCATGGGTATTGACTTTTCTCTCACGCTCAGGGCATTTAGTTTTTTTTTTTTTTTTTTGAAAATTTCAGTGGACTTTAAACGGCATGCTGCCTGCCCGTTTCCCCGTCGGTCGTGACACATGCTCTGACGTCGCATCTAAAAAAAAAAGTTGCGAGTGTGAAAGGAAAACAAATATGTCACGCGTATTCGCTTCATGAGTGAGTGAGTGAGTGAGTGAGTGAGTGAGTGAGTGAGTGAGTGAGTGAGTGAGTGAGTGAGTGAGTGAGTGAGTGAGTGAGTGAGTGAGTGAATGAGTGCCGGTGAGTGAGTGGGGGGGGGGAGTGAGTGAGTGAGTGAGTGAGTGAGTGAGTGAGCGAGCGAGCGAGAAAGCAAGCAAGCGAAAGTAATCTCGTAGCATTTTTGGAAATCAAAGCTGGCGTTCCCCAAGGTTCAATTTCAAGTCCGTTACTTTTCAACGTATATGTCAACGATTTTGCTAATTTAGTTATCCCATTATATCAGTAGGCTGATGACACGATTGTGTCCTATGTATACGCTTGAAGTTACACTGATGACATCTCGTCTTTACAAGCGGCAGCAACAAAAGTGGTGAACTGAAATCATCCGTTTCGTCAAACCCCTTGAAGTAAGTAACCCTGTCGGCACCTTTATATTTACATACACCATACTGCAATCTCTGTTCGTACGTGCGTCTTTGTGCAATTTACCGGCTTAATAAATATACGGGAACTTTTTGTTGATTATCCTTGCCTGGAACTTTCATTTCGCAAACGTTCAGTGTCTTTTGTTTTGTGCAATATTAAACTTTACGTGGAATTGTCTACCGGTAAGACTGTAGAACATGCATTGTGTTACAGTTTAATTCGGTATAGGATGTCTGTCTATACATGCCAACGGTGCTCAACATAAGATAAACTTGGTTAGTTTTGTTCTTCACGGAATTTTAATAGTTTTTCGATGTGCTCAAAGCCTTGCCCATACCTGATTTAAGTTATCTACTGCTAGAAACTGTTGTTTTCAGGCAGTTTTGGTTAAACCAGCATAACATCCCGTATGCGCCTGCTCGCTGCCTCAGCCCCCCCAAAAATCCTCATGCTACATCCCTCTGTAATACGAGATACTGTAGAAGGCTCCGTAACTATTATGTCCCTGAAATGTTTACGGTACTTCTCCAATGCTTGCAAGATGCTAGGAAGAAATATAGGCTCAAAAAAGTTCTTAGTCACAGTAATGAGTGAGTATCTTTCTTGTATGTCTTCAAACTTTTGTTCAAGTGTTATTTATGAACAAATTACTTGTTACTAATGGTTTTGCCGCTGTCCGCAAGTACTACTGTTCAAGCCCACTGCCACTCTGGTGGGCCTGTTTTTAGCTCCGTATTGCACCACCAATAAAAGTACTAATATTATTATTATTAAGTACGCAACTAACCTTAAGTAAATATAAGTAAGTAAGCAAGCAAGCACGCAAGCAAGCAAGCAAGCAAGCATGCAAGTAATATGAAGTAAGTGACCAACTTGTGCCTTTGGACACCTTTCGGCGCCTTAACGCGTTTCAAGTACCAAACCTACGCTTTCATACCCCTTTTTGCGGCCTTACCGGCCCAAAAAGTAAACTCTACTTGACGTAGCTCCCGACCTACCTTGACCGTTCCTTCCCCAGACCAAGAGCTGGCGATAGCTGGGGACTACGGCGATAGCATAGCTGGGGTAGATTTCGCGCGTCATATGCAAGAAATTGATAAACGTGAAGAGGCTAAAACGTTTTCTGCACGAAAACACGATCCACGTACACACCGGCAGTCCGGACGTAGTCGTTTACACACCCGCAAACCGGCAGATGGCGCGCGAAACGCGGAGAGCGGCGGCACCATGGCGCTACCTTCGCGCGTGCGTCGACGCACGCAGGCACAGTTACAGTTTGTCACCGCTTGTCATAATGAAACGCATGGCAAAAACAACGTTACGCAGACAGACAGGCAGGTATCAACCTAAGGCAACCATCTTAAACACACCTGACGAAGTTCCTCAAATTCAAACGGCAAAGTCCCGCAGTCCTAATTGCAGGCCAGTTAAATATTCGGGGGGCGTAGAACTTCCGATCCGAAGTTACGCTCGCTTGGTCCGTGGAGCATGATAACGGAACTTGTGACTCTCTCGACGCATTGTGTGGGGCCAAAAAAGCGCTCGCGGATTCGAAAATTCGCAGCCACTTGTAACGTGAACGCCACCCAACCACATGCAGTTGAAGAGAGCGGACCTTCGTACTAAATGCCTTGCAAATTCAAAAATAAAAGTACGTTAATGCTTCAGATATATCAAATTAGTTCTGAAAGCGGCTGCCTGCAAGAGACCGCTGTTAGTGCTAAGGAACCGGGGGTAATGCCACCTGTGTAGTTAACCTAAACCTATTCATCTTCCTTTCACTGTCAAAATAATTGATTAAAAAAAGAAAAGGATGGCGATCCATCTAAAGACACCCAATCGCGTTTAAAAAGCAAAACCTTTATCCGTTCAATTATCGCGCGCGCACTAATCTGCGCCGTCTTGAATGTCAACCCGCTCGCAATTTTGCACTCGCGAAGGCGCTAAAGCCATTAGCGCGAAGGCAGCGAGCCCAAAAAATAAAATCGAAAGAGCATTTCGCCGCGGAGAAAAAGGGGGCGCACGTGAAGTATCACTTCCACATCGTCGACCAGATTCGTTGCCAGCTACGGGGGCAGCAAAAGCATTAACAGCACCCAACAGCACAAGCATCGTTTCATTCGGGACCCGGTCGGGCAGGTTCCACGCAGTCGGGTTGCGTTCCGGGACATTAATAATTCGGGCTGTTTGCCGTCACGCTCCCAAGATGGCGCAGGGAGCTTATTTGTGGCCCTGATTGATTGGCAGCCGACAATCCCCCCCGCGCGACTTGCCTGCCCCCCAGGCCTTGCCCGTCGCCTGGCCGCCGTCCGAGAAGGGTGTCCGTGGGCTGGCTGACCGCGCGGCCGGTTCACTGACCGCCGCACGCGCGCGAGCCACCGCTGACCGCGATCACCTTCGGCGCCCCCCTAACGGTATTATACTAGGCACGCAGTCGCCGCAGAAAGGCACCGAAGAAGAATGGACACGGCGCAGCGGGGAGTCGGAGACAGTCCGGAGAAAAAGGGTTGGCTATCTATTTTTGTCCGCAGGACTCAAGCACAGGTACAAGCACGTCTTAACACTACACGTTCGGCGTTGAACAATTGCAATGGGAACATTCACTAAACATACACACACAAATGGAAAGTAGTTTCACTGAGGTGAATGCGAGTGTAGTGACGCTTGAGTGCGGGGAGTGGCGCTTGGTTTTTGTGCATGCTCCCGCTTGCAGCGCCACGCACCGACGTTCATGGGTGTCGCCTAGCGACGCCCCATGTTGCTCGCGTGGCGTTCTTTC